>NW_025726126.1:2230212-2595399 GCF_021461395.2 Schistocerca americana
AAATGGACTCATAGGAGAGGTTCAAATCATAGAAAGTGAGAGTGTCAGTCCTCTTCTACTTAGGTTGACATTGTGCCTTTTGAATTTAATTCAGATGCAATTTCTGTGTTTCATCGTCAATAAGAATTTCCAAAGGATACAGTAAACCTGAAGTGAAGCATCGGAATCAAAAACTGGACTCACAGGTGAGATTCAAATCATAGAAAGTTAGAGTGTCACTCCTCTTGTACTTAAGTCGGTATTGTGCCATTTGTATTAAATTCGGATGCAATTTCTGTGTTTCATCGTTAATAAGGAGGTCCAAGGGATGCAGTAAACCTGAGGGGAAGCATCGGAATCTAAAACTGGACTCACAGGAGAGGTTCAAATCATAGAAAGTGAGAGTGTCAGTCCTCTTATACTTAAGTCGCCATTGTGCATTTTGTATTAAAGTCGGATGCAATTTCCGTGTTTCATCGTCAATAAGAAGGTCCAAGGGATACAGTAAACCTGAGGTGAAGATTCGGAATCTAAAACAGGACTCACAGGAGAGGTTCTAATCATAGAAATTTAGAATGTCAGTCCTCTTGTACTTAAGTCGGCATTGTGCCTTTTGTATTAAATTCGGATGCAATTTCTGTGTTTCATCGTCAATAAGAAGGTCCAAGGGATACAGTAAACCTGAAGTGAAGCATCGGAATCTAAAACTGACTCACAGAAGAGGTTCAAATCATAGAAAGTGAGAGTGTCAGTCTTCTTTTACTTAAGTCGGCATTGGGCCTTCTGTATTAAATTCCGATGCAATTTCTGTGTTTCATCGTCAATAAGAAGGTCCAAGGGATACAGTAAACCTGAAGTGAAGCATCAGAATCTAAAACTGGACTCACAGGAGAGGTTCAAATCATAGAATGTTAGTGTGTCAGTCCTCATTTACTTAAGTCGGCATTGTGCCTTTTGTATTAAATTCCGATGCAATTTCTGTGTTTCATCGTCAATCAGAAGGTGCAAGGTATATAGTAAACCTGAAGTGAAGCATCGGAATCTAAAACTGGACTCACAGGAGAGGTTCAAATCACTGAAAGTTAGAATGTCAGTCCTCTTGTACTTAAGTCGCCATTGTGCCTTTTGTATTAAATTCGGATGCAATTTCTGTGTTTCATCGTCAATAAGAAGGTGCAAGGTATACAGTAAACCAGAAGTGAAGCATCGGAATCTAAAACTGGACTCACAGGAGAGGTTCGATTCATAGAAAGTGAGAGTGTCAGCCCTCTTGTACTTAAGTCGGCATTGTGCCATTTGTATTAAATTCGGATGCAATTTCTGTGTTTCATCGTCAATACGGAGGTCCAAGGGATGCAGTAAACCTGAGGGGAAGCATCGGAATCTAAAACTGGACTCACAGGAGAGGTTCAAATCATAGAAAGTGAGAGTGTCAGTCCTCTTATACTTAAGTCGCCATTGTGCATTTTGTATTAAATTCGGATGCAATTTCTGTGTTTCATCGTCAATAAGAAGGTCCACGGGATACAGTAAACCTGAAGTGAAGCATCGGAATCCAAAACTGGACTCACAGGACAGGTTCAAATCATAGAAAGTTAGATTGTCAGTCCTCTTGTACTTAAGTCGGCATTGTGCCTTTTGAATTTAATTCCGATGCAATTCCTGTGTTTCATCGTCCATAAGAAGGTCCAAGGGATACAGTAAACCTGAAGTGAAGCATCGGAATCTAAAACTGGACTCACAGATGAGGTTCAAATCATAGAAAGTGAGAGTGTCAGTCCTCTTTAACTTAAGTCGGCATTGTGCGTTATGAATTTAAATCCCATGCAATTTCTGTGTTTCATCGTCAATAAGAAGGTCCAAGGGATACAGTAAACCTGAAGTGAAGCATCGGAATCTAAAACTGGACTCACAGGAGATGTTCAAATCATAGAAAATGAGATTGTCAGTCCTCTTGTACTTAAGTCGCCATTGTGATTTTTGTATTAAATTCGGATGCAATTTCTGTGTTTCATCGTCAATAAGAAGGTCCAAGGGATACAGTAAACCTGAAGTGAAGCATCGGAATCTAAAACTGGACTCACAGGAGAGATTCAAATCATAGAAAGTTAGAGTGTCAGTCCTCTTGTACTTAAGTCGGTATTGTACCTTTTGCATTAAATTAGGATGCAAACTCTGTGTTTCATCATCAATTAGAAGGTCCAAGGGAAACAGTAAACCTGAAGTGAAGCATCGGAATCTAAAACTGGACTCACAGGAGAGGTTCAAATCATAGAAAGTGAGAGTGTCAGTCCTCTTGTACTTAAGTCAGCATTGTGCCTTTTGAATATAATTCCGATGCAATTTCTGTGTTTCATCATCAATAAGAGGGTGCAAGGTATACAGTAATCCTGGAGTGAAGCATCGGAATCTAAATCTGACCTCAAAGGAGAGGTTCGAATCATAGAAAGTGAGAGTGTCTGTCCTCTTGTACTTAAGTCGGCATTGTGCCATTTGTATTAAATTCGGATGCAATTTCTGTGTTTCATCGTCAATAAGAAGGTCCAAGGGATACTGTAAACCTGAAGTGAAGCATCTGAATCTAAAACTGGACTCACACGAGAGGTTCAAATCATAGAAAGTTAGAATGTCACTCCTCTTGTACTTAAGTCGGCATTGTGCCTTTTGTATTAAATTCGGATGCAATTTCTATGTTTCATCGTCAATAAGAAGGCGCAAAGTATACAGTAAACCTGAAGTGAAGCATCGGAATCTAAAACTGGATTCACAGGAGAGGTTCAAATCATAGAAAGTTAGAGTGTCAGTCCTCTTTTACTTAAGTCGGCAATGTGCCTTTCGAATTTAATTCCGATGCTATTTCTGTGTTTCATTGTCAATAAGAAGTTCCAAGGGATACAGTAAACCTGAGGTGAAGATTCGGAATCTAAAACAGGACTCACAGGAGAGGTTCTAATCATAGAAAGTTAGAATGTCAGTCCTCTTGTACTTAAGTCGGCATTGTGCCTTTTGTATTAAATTCGGATGCAATTTCAGTGTTTCATCGTCAATAAGAAGGTGCAAGGTGTACAGTAAAAATGAAGTGAAGCATCGGAATCTAAAACTGGACTCACAGGAAAGGTTCAAATCATAGAAAGGCAGAGTGTCAGTCCTCTTGCACTTATGTCGGCATTGTGGCATTTGTATCAAATTCGGATGCATTTTCTGTGTTTCATCGTCAATAAGAAGGTGCAAGGTATACAGTAAACCAGAAGTGAAGCATCGGAATCTAAAACTGGACTCACAGGAGAGGTTCAAATCATAGAAAGTGAGAGTGTCAGTCCTCTTGTACTTAAGTCGGCATTGTGGAATTTGTATTACATTCGGATGCAATTTTTGTGTTTCGTCGTCAATAAGAATGTGCATGGGATACAATAAACCTGAAGTGATGCATCGGAATCTAAAACTGGACTCACAGGAGAGGTTCAAATCATAGAAAGTTAGAGTGTCAGTCCTCTTTTACTGAAGTCGGCATTGTGCCTTTTGTATTAAATTCGGATGCAATTTCTGTGTTTCATCGTCAATAAAAAGGTGCAAGGTATACAGTGAACCTGAAGTGAAGCTTCGGAATCTAAAACTGGACTCATAGGAGAGGTTCAAATCATAGAAAGTGAGAGTGTCAGTCCTCTTCTACTTAGGTTGACATTGTGCCTTTTGAATTTAATTCCGATGCAATTTCTGTGTTTCATCGTCAATAAGAAGGTCCAAAGGATACAGTAAACCTGAAGTGAAGCATCGGAATCTAAAACTGAACTCACAGGAGAGATTCAAATCATAGATACATAGAGTGTCACTCCTCTTGTACTTAAGTCGGTATTGTGCCTTTTGTATTAAATTCGGATGCAATTTCTGTGTTTCATCGTCAATAAGAAGGTGCAAGGTATACAGTAAACCAGAAGTGAAGCATCGGAATCTAAAACTGGACTCACAGGAGAGGTTCAAATCATAGAAAGTGAGAGTGTCAGTCCTCTTGTACTTAAGTCGACATTGTGCCATTTGTATTAAATTCGGATGCAATTTCTGTGTTTCATCGTCAATAAGAAGGTGCAAGGTATACACTAAACCTGAAGTGAAGCATCGGAATCTAAATCTTTCCTCACAGGAGAGGTTCGAATCATAGAAAGTGAGAGTGTCAGCCCTCTTGTACTTAAGTCGGCATTATGCCATTTGTATTAAATTCGGATGCAATTTCTGTGTTTCATCGTCAATAAGGAGGTCCAAGGGATGCAGTAAACCTGAGGGGAAGCATCGGAATCTAAAACTGGACTCACAGGAGAGGTTCAAATCATAGAAAGTGAGAGTGTCAGTTCTCTTATACTTAAGTCGCCATTGTGCATTTTGTATTAAATTCGGATGCAATTTCTGTGTTTCATCGTCAATAAGAAGGTCCAAGGGATACAGTAAACCTGAAGTGAAGCATCGGAATCCAAAACTGGACTCACAGGACAGGTTCAAATCATAGAAAGTTAGATTGTCAGTCCTCTTGTACTTAAGTCGGCATTGTGCCTTTTGAATTTAATTCCGATGCAATACCTGTGTTTCATCGTCCATAAGAAGGTCCAAGGGATACAGTAAACCTGAAGTGAAGCATCGGGATCTAAAACTGGACTCACAGAAGAGGTTCAAATCATAGAAAGTGAGAGTGTCAGTCCTCTTTAACTTAAGTCGGCATTGTGCGTTTTGAATTTAAATCCCATGCAATTTCTGTGTTTCATCGTCATTAAGAAGGTCCAAGGGATACAGTAAACCTGAAGTGAAGCATCGGAATCTAAAACTGGACTCACAGGAGATGTTCAAATCATAGAAAATGAGATTGTCAGTCCTCTTGTACTTAAGTCGCCATTGTGAATTTTGTGTTAAATTCGGATGCAATTTCTGTGTTTCATCATCAATAAGAAGGTCCAAGGGATACAGTAAACCTGAAGTGAAGCATCGGAATCTAAAACTGGACTCACAGGAGAGGTTCAAATCATAGAAAGTAAAAGTGTCAGTCCTCTTGTACTTAAGACAGCATTGTGCCTTTTGAATATAATTCCGATGCAATTTCTGTGTTTCATCATCAATAAGAAGGTGCAAGGTATACAGTAATCCTAGAGTGAAGCATCGGAATCTAAATCTGACCTCAAAGGAGAGGTTCGAATCATAGAAAGTGAGAGTGTCTGTCCTCTTGTACTTAAGTCGGCATTGTGCCATTTGTATTAAATTCGGATGCAATTTCTGTGTTTCATCATCAATAAGAAGGTCCAAGGGATACTGTAAACCTGAAGTGAAGCATCTGAATCTAAAACTGGACTCACACGAGAGGTTCAAATCATAGAAAGTTAGAGTGTCAGTACTCTTGTACCTAAGTCGGCATTGTGCCTTTTGAATTTAATTCCGATGCTATTTCTGTGTTTCATTGTCAATTAGAACATCCAAGGGATACAGTAAACCTGAAGTGAGGCATCGGAATCTAAAACTGGACTCACAGGTGAGGTTCAAATCATAGAAAATTAGAATGTCACTCCTCTTGTACTTAAGTCGACATTGTGCCATTTGTATTAAATTCGGATGCAATATCTATGTTTCATCGTCAATAAGAAGGTCCAAGGGATACAGTAAACCTGAAGTGATGCATCGGAATCTAAAACTGGACTCACAGGAGAGGTTCAAATCATAGAAAGTTAGAGTGTCAGTCCTGTTTTACTTAAGTCGGCATTGTGCCTTTTGAATTTAATTCCGATGCTATTTCTGTGTTTCATTGTCAATAAGAAGGTCCAAGGGATACAGTAAACCTGACGTGAATCATCGGAATCTAAAACTGGACTCACAGGAGAGGTTCAAATCATAGAAAGTTAGAATGTCATTCCTCTTGTACTTAAGTCGGCGTTGTGCCTTTTGTATTACATTCGGATGCAATTTCTGTGTTTCATCGTCAATAAGAACGTGCAAGGTATACAGTAAACCCTAAGTGAAGCATCGTAATCTACAACTTTACTCACAGGAGAGGTTCAAATCATAGAAAGTGAGAGTGTCAGTCCTCTTGTACTTAAGTTGCCATTGTGCCTTTTGTATCAAATTCGGATGCAATTTTTGTGTTTCATCGTCAATAAGAAGGTCCAAGGGATACAGTAAACCTGAAGTGAAACATCGGAATCCAAAACTGGACTCACAGGAGAGGTTCAAATCATAGAAAGTTAGAGTGTCAGTCCTCTTGTATTTAAGTCGGCATTGTGCCACTTGTATTAAATTCGGATGCAAACTCTGTGTTTCATCGTCAATAAGAAGGTCCATCGGATACAGTAAACCTGAAGTGAAGCATCGGAATCAAAAACTGGACTCACAGGTGAGATTCAAATCATAGAAAGTTAGCGTGTCACTCCTCTTGTACTTAAGTCCGTATTGTGCCTTTTGTATTAAATTCGTATGCAATTTCTGTGTTTCATCATCAATAAGAAGGTCCAAGGGATACAGTAAACATTAAGTGAAGCATCGGAATCAAAAACCGGACTCGCAGGAGAGGTTCAAATCATAGAAAGTTAGAGTGTCAGTCCTCTTTTACTTAAGTCGGCATTGTGCCTTTTGTATTAAGTTCCGATGCAATTTCTATGTTTCATCGTCAATAAGAAAGCGCAAGGCATACAGTAAACCTGAATTGAAGCATCGGAATTTAAAACCGGTCTCACAGGAGAGGTTCAAATCATAGAAAGTGAGAGTGTCAGTCCTCTTGTACTTAAGTCGGCATTGTGAAATTTGTATTAAATACGGATGCGATTTCTGTGTTTTATCGTCAATAAGAAGGTCCAAGGGATACAGTAAATCTGAAGTGAAGCATCGGAATCTAAAGCTTTCCTCACAGGAGAGGTTCGAATCATAGAAAGTGAGAGTGTCAGCCCTCTTCTACTTAAGGCGGCATTGTGCCATTTGTATTTAATTCGGATGCAATTTCTGTGTTTCATCGTCAATAAGAAGGTCCAAGGGATGCAGTAAACCTGAGGGGAAGCATCGGAATCTAAAACTGGACTCACAGGAGAGGTTCAAATCATAGAAAGTGAGAGTGTCAGTCCTCTTGTACTTAAGTCGGCATTGTTAAATTTGTATTAAAAACGGATGCGATTTCTGTGTTTCATCGTCAATAAGAAGGTCCGAGGGATACAGTAAACCTGAAGTGAAGCTTCGGAATCTAAAACTGGACTCACAGGAGAGGTTCAAATCATAGAAAGTGAGAGTGTCAGTCCTCTTCTACTTAGGTCGGCATTGTGCCTTTTGAATTTAATTCCGATGCAATTTCTGTGTTTCATCGTCAATAAGAAGGTCCATAGGATACAGTAAACCTGAAGTGAAGCATCGGAATCAAAAACTGGACTCACAGGTGAGATTCAAATCATAGAAAGTTAGAGTGTCACTCCTCTTGTACTTAAGTCGGTTTTGTGCCTTTTGTATTAAATTTGTATGCAATTTCTGTGTTTCATCATCAATAAGAAGGTCCAAGGGATACAGTAAACATTAAGTGAAGCATCGGAATCAAAAACTGTACTCGCAGGAGAGGTTCAAATCATAGAATGTCAGAGTGTCAGTCCTCTTTTACTTAAGTCGGCATTGTGCCTTTTGTATTAAATTCCGATGCAATTTCTGTGTTTCATCGTCAATAAGAAGGTCCAAGGGATACAGTAAACCTGAAGTGAAGCATCAGAATCTAAAACTGGACTCACAGGAGAGGTTCAAATCATAGAAAGTTTGAGTGTCAGTCCTCATTTACATAAGTCGGCATTGTGCCTTTTGTATTAAATTCCGATGCAATTTCGGTGTTTCATCGTCAATCAGAAGGTGCAAGGTATACAGAAAACCAGAAGTGAAGCATCGGAATCTAAAACTGGACTCACAGGAGATGTTCAAATCATAGAAAGTGAGAGTGTCAGTCCTCTTGTACTTAAGTCGGCATTGTTAAATTTGTATTAAAAACGGATGCGATTTCTGTGTTTCATCGTCAATAAGAAGGTCCGAGGATACAGTAAACCTGAAGTGAAGCATCGGAATCTAAAGCTTTCCTCACAGGAGAGGTTCGAATCATAGAAAGTGAGAGTGTCAGCCCTCTTGTACTTAAGGGGGCATTGTGCCATTTGTATTGAATTCGGATGCAATTTCTGTGTTTCATCGTCAATAAGAAGGTCCAAGGGATGCAGTAAACCTGAGGGGAAGCATCGGCATCTAAAACTGGACTCACAGGAGAGGTTCAAATCATAGAAAGTGAGAGTGTCAGTCCTCTTGTACGTAAGACGGCATTGTGCCTTTTGAATTTAATTCCGATGCAATTTCTGTGTTTCATCATCAATAAGAAGGTGCAAGGTATACAGTAATCCTGGAGTGAAGCATCGGAATCTAAATCTGACCTCAAAGGAGAGGTTCGAATCATAGAAAATGAGAGTGTCTGTCCTCTTGTACTTAAGTCGGCATTGTGCCATTTGTATTAAATTCGGATGCAATTTCTGTGTTTCATCGTCAATAAGAAGGTCCAAGGGATACTGTTAACCTGAAGTGAAGCATCGGAATCTAAAACTGGACTCACACGAGAGGTTCAAATCATAGAAAGTTAGAGTGTCAGTACTCTTGTACCTAAGTCGGCATTGTGCATTTTGAATTTAATTCCGATGCTATTTCTGTGTTTCATTGTCAATATGAAGATCCAAGGGATACAGTAAACCTGAAGTGAAGCATCGGAATCTAAAACAGGACTCTCAGGAGAGGTTCAAATCATAGAAAGTTAGAATGTCACTCCTCTTGTACTTAAGTCGGCATTGTGCCTTTTGTATTAAATTCGGATGCAATTTCTGTGTTTCATCGTCAATAAGAAGGCGCAAGGTATACAGTAAACCTGAAGTGAAGCATCGGAATCTAAAACTGGATTCACAGGTGAGGTTCAAATCATAGAAAGTGAGAGTGTCAGTCCTCTTGTACTTAAGTCGACATTGTGCCATTTGTATTAAATTCGGATGCAATATCTGTGTTTCATCGTCAATAAGAAGGTCCAAGGGATACAGTAAACCTGAAGTGAAGCATCGGAATCTAAAACTGGACTCACAGGAGAGGTTCAAATCATAGAAAGTTAGAGTGTCAGTCCTCTTTTACTTAAGTCGGCATTGTGCCTTTTGAATTTAATTCCGATGCTATTTCTGTGTTCCATTGTCAATAAGAAGGTCCAAGGGATACAGTAAACCTGAAGTGAAGCATCGGAATCTAAAACAGGACACACAGGAGAGATTCTAATCATAGAAAGTTAGAATGTCAGTCCTCTTGTACTTAAGTCGGCATTGTGCCTTTTGTATTACATTCGGATGCAATTTCTGTGTTTCATCGTCAATACGAACGTGCAAGGTATACAGTAAACCTGAAGTGAAGCAACGTAATCTACAACTGGACTCACAGGAGAGGTTCAAATCATAGAAAGTGAGAGTGTCAGTCCTCTTGTACTTAAGTCGCCATTGTGCCTTTTGTATTAAAATCGGATGCAATTTCTGTGTTTCATCGTCAATAAGAAGGTCCAAGGGATACAGTAAACCTGAAGTGAAGCATCGGAATCTAAAACTGGACTCACAGGAAAGGTTCAAATCATAGAAAGAGAGAGTGTCAGTCCTCTTGTACTTATGTCGGCATTGTGGCATTTGTATCAAATTCGGATGCATTTTCTGTGTTTCATCGTCAATAAGAAGGTCCAAGGGATACATTAAACCTGAAGTGAAGCATCGGAATGTAAAACTGAAGTCACAGGAGAGGTTCAAATCATAGAATGTGAGAGTGTCAGTTCTTTTCTACTTAGGTCGGCATTGTGCCTTTTCAATTTAATTCCGATGCAATTTCTGTGTTTCATCGTCAATAAGAAGGTCCAAAGGATACAGTAAAACTTAAGTGAAGCATCGGAATCTGAAACTGAACTCACAGGAGAGATTCAAATCATAGAAAGTTAGAGTGTCTCTCCTCTTGTACCTAATTCGGTATTGTGCCTTTTGTATTAAATTTCGATGCATTTTGTGTGTTTCATCGTCAATAAGAAGGTCCAAGGGATACAGTAAACCTGAAGTGAAGCATCGTAATCTAAAACTGGACTCACAGGAGAGGTTGAAATCATAGAAAGTGAGAGTGTCAGTCCTCTTGTACTTAAGTCGGCATTGTGCCATTTGTATTAAATTCGGGTGCAATTTCTGGGTTTCATCGTCAATAAGAAAGTCCAAGGGGTACAGTAAACCTGAAGTGAAGCATCGGAATCAAAAACTTGACTCACAGGAAAGGTTCAAATCATAGAAAGTGAGAGTGTCACTCCTCTTGTACTTGAGTCGGTATTGTGCCTTTTGTATTAAATTCGGGTGCAATTTCTGTGTGTCATCGTCAATAAGAAGGTCCAAAGCATACAGTAAAACTGAAGTGAAGCATCGGACTCTAAAACTGGACTCACAGGAGAGGTTCAAATCATAGAAAGTTAGTGTGTCAGTCCTCTTGTACTTAAGTTGGCATTGTGCCTTTTGTATTAAATTCGGATGCAAACTCTGTGATTCATCGTCAGTAAGAAGGTCCAAGGGATACAGTAAACCTGAAGTGAAGCATCGGAATCTAGAACTGGACTCACAGGAGAGCTTCAAACCATAGAAAGTTAGAGTGTCAGTCCTCTTGTACTTAACGCGGTATTGTACCTTTTGTATTAAATTCGGATGCAAACTCTGTGTTTCACCGTCAATTAGAAGGTCCAAGGGATACAGTAAACCTGAAGTGAAGCATCGGAATCTAAAACTGGACTCACAGGAGAGGTTCAAATCATAGAAAGTGAGAGTGTCATTCCTCTTGTACTTAAGACGGCATTGTGCCTTTTGAATTTAATTCCGATGCAATTTCTGTGTTTCATCATCAATAAGAAGGTGCAGGGTATACAGTAATCCTGGAGTGACACATCGGAATCTAAAACTGGACTCACACGATAGGTTCGAATCATAGAAAGTTAGAAAGTCAGTCCTCTTGTACCTAAGTCGGCATTGTGCCTTTTGAATTTAATTCCGATGCTATTTCTGTGTTTCATTGTCAATATGAAGATCCAAGGGATACAGCAAACCTGAAGTGAAGCATCGGATCTAAAACTGGACTCACAGGAGAGGTTCAAATCATAGAATGTGAGAGTGTCAGTTCTTTTATACTTAGGTCGGCATTGCGCCTTTTCAATTTAATTCCGATGCAATTTCTGTGTTTCATCGTCAATAAGAAGGTCCAAGGGATACAGTAAAACTTAAGTGAAGCATCGGAATCTGAAACTGGACTCACAGGAGAGATTCAAATCATAGAAAGTTAGAGTGTCAGTCCTCTTGTACTTAAGTCGGCATTGTACCTTTTGTATTAAATTCAGATGCAAACTCTGTGTTTCATCGTCAATTAGAAGGTCCAAGGGATACAGTAAACCTCAAGTGAAGCATCGGAATCTAAAACTGGACTCACAGGAGAGGTTCAAATCAGAGAAAGTGAGAGTTTCAGTCCTCCTGTACTTAAGTCGGAATTGTGCCTTTTGAATTTAATTCCGAAGCAAATTCTGTGTTTCATCGTCAATAAGAAGGTGCAAGGTATACAGTAAACCTGAAGTGAAGCATCGGAATCTAAATCTGACCTCACAGGAGAAGTTCGAATCATGGAAAGTGAGAGTGTCAGTCCTCTTGTACTTAAGTCGACATTGTGCCATTTGTATTAAATTCGGATGCAATATCTGTGTTTCATCGTCAATAAGAAGGTCCAAGGGATACAGTAAACCTGAAGTGAAGCATCGGAACCTAAAACTGGACTCACAGGAGAGGTTCAAATCATAGAAAGTTAGAGTGTCAGTCCTCTTTTACTTAAGTCGGCATTGTGCCTTTTGAATTTAATTCCGATGCTATTTCTGTGTTCCATTGTCAATAAGAAGGTCCAAGGGATACAGTAAACCTGAAGTGAAGCATCGGAATCTAAAACAGGACACACAGGAGAGATTCTAATCATAGAAAGTTAGAATGTCAGTCCTCTTGTTCTTAAGTCGGCAATGTGCCTTTTGTATTACATTCGGATGCAATTTCTGTGTTTCATCGTCAATACGAACGTGCAAGGTATACAGTAAACCTGAAGTGAAGCAACGTAATCTACAACTGGACTCACAGGAGAGGTTCAAATCATAGAAAGTGAGAGTGTCAGTCCTCTTGTACTTAAGTCGCCATTGTGCCTTTTGTATTAAAATCGGATGCAATTTCTGTGTTTCATCGTCAATAAGAAGGTCCAAGGGATACAGTAAACCTGAAGTGAAGCATCGGAATCTAAAACTGGACTCACAGGAAAGGTTCAAATCATAGAAAGAGAGAGTGTCAGTCCTCTTGTACTTATGTCGGCATTGTGGCATTTGTATCAAATTCGGATGCATTTTCTGTGTTTCATCGTCAATAAGAAGGTCCAAGGGATACATTAAACCTGAAGTGAAGCATCGGAATGTAAAACTGAAGTCACAGGAGAGGTTCAAATCATAGAATGTGAGAGTGTCAGTTCTTTTCTACTTAGGTCGGCATTGTGCCTTTTCAATTTAATTCCGATGCAATTTCTGTGTTTCATCGTCAATAAGAAGGTCCAAAGGATACAGTAAAACTTAAGTGAAGCATCGGAATCTGAAACTGGACTCACAGGAGAGATTCAAATCATAGAAAGTTAGAGTGTCTCTCCTCTTGTACCTAATTCGGTATTGTGCCTTTTGTATTAAATTCCGATGCATTTTGTGTGTTTCATCGTCAATAAGAAGGTCCAAGGGATACAGTAAACCTGAAGTGAAGCATCGTAATCTAAAACTGGACTCACAGGAGAGGTTGAAATCATAGAAAGTGAGAGTGTCAGTCCTCTTGTACTTAAGTCGGCATTGTGCCATTTGTATTAAATTCGGGTGCAATTTCTGGGTTTCATCGTCAATAAGAAAGTCCAAGGGGTACAGTAAACCTGAAGTGAAGCATCGGAATCAAAAACTTGACTCACAGGAAAGGTTCAAATCATAGAAAGTGAGAGTGTCAGTCCTCTTGTACTTAAGTCGGCATTGTGGCATTTGTATTAAATTTGGACGCAATTTCTGTGTTTCATCGTCAATAAGAAGGTCCAAGGGATACAATAAACCTGAAGTCAAGCATCGGAATCTAAAACTGGACTCACAGGAGAGGTTCAAATCATAGAAAGTTAGAGTGTCACTCCTCTTGTACTTGAGTCGGTATTGTGCCTTTTGTATTAAATTCGGGTGCAATTTCTGTGTGTCATCGTCAATAAGAAGGTCCAAAGCATACAGTAAAACTGAAGTGAAGCATCGGACTCTAAAACTGGACTCACAGGAGAGGTTCAAATCATAGAAAGTTAGAATGTCAGTCCTCTTGTACTTAAGTCGGCATTGTGCCTTTTGAATTTAATTCCGATGCAATTTCTGTGTTTCATCGTCCATAAGAAGGTCCAAGGGATACAGTAAACCTGAAGTGAACCATCGGAATCTAAAACTGGACTCACAGGAGATGTTCAAATCATAGAAAGTGGGTTGTCAGTCCTCTTGTACTTAAGTCGATATTGTGATTTTTGTATTAAAATCGGACGCAATTTCTGTGTTTCATCGTCAATAAGAAGGTCCAAGGGATACAGTTAACCTGAAGTGAAGCATCGGAATCTAAAACTGGACTCACAGGAGAGGTTCAAATCATAGAAAGTTAGAGTGTCAGTCGTCTTGTACTTAACGCGGTATTGTACCTTTTGTATTAAATTCGGATGCAAACTCTGTGTTTCATCATCAGTTAGAAGGTCCAAGGGATACAGTAAACCTGAAGTGAAGCATCGGAATCTAAAACTGGTCTCACAGGAGAGGTTCAAATCATAGAAAGTGAGAGTGTCAGTCCTCTTGTACCTAAGTCGGCATTGTGCCTTTTGAATTTAATTCCGATGCAATTTCTGTGTTTCATCATCAATAAGAAGGTGCAAGGTATACAGTAATCCTGGAGTGAAGCATCGGAATCTAAATCTGACCTCAAAGGAGAGGTTCGAATCATAGAAAATGAGAGTGTCTGTCCTCTTGTACTTAAGTCGGCATTGTGCCATTTGTATTAAATTCGGATGCAATTTCTGTGTTTCATCGTCAATAAGAAGGTCGAAGGGATACTGTTAACCTGAAGTGAAGCATCGGAATCTAAAACTGGACTCACACGAGAGGTTCAAATCATAGAAAGTTAGAGTGTCAGTTCTCTTGTACCTAAGTCGGCATTGTGCATTTTGAATTTAATTCCGATGCTATTTCTGTGTTTCATTGTCAATATGAAGATCCAAGGGATACAGTAAACCTGAAGTGAAGCATCGGAATCTAAAACTGGACTCACAGGAGAGGTTCAAATCATAGAAAGTTAGAATGTCACTCCTCTTGTACTTAAGTCGGCATTGTGCCTTTTGTATTAAATTCGGATGCAATTTCTGTGTTTCATCGTCAATAAGAAGGCGCAAGGTATACAGTAAACCTGAAGTGAAGCATCGGAATCTAAAACTGGATTCACAGGTGAGGTTCAAATCATAGAAAGTGAGAGTGTCAGTCCTCTTGTACTTAAGTCGACATTGTGCCATTTGTATTAAATTCGGATGCAATATCTGTGTTTCATCGTCAATAAGAAAGTCCAAGGGATACAGTAAACCTGAAGTGAAGCATCGGAATCTAAAACTGGACTCACAGGAGAGGTTCAAATCATAGAAAGTTAGAGTGTCAGTCCTCTTTTACTTAAGTCGGCATTGTGCCTTTTGAATTTAATTCCGATGCTATTTCTGTTTTTCATTGTCAATAAGAAGGTCCAAGGGATACAGTAAACCTGAAGTGAGGCATCGGAATCTAAAACAGGACACACAGGAGAGGTTCTAATCATAGAAAGTTATAATGTCAGTCCGCTTGTACTTAAGTCGGCATTGTGCCTTTTGTATTACATTCGGATGCAACTTCTGTGTTTCATCGTCAATAAGAACGTGCAAGGTATACAGTAAACCTGAAGTGAAGCATCGTAATCTACAACTGGACTCACAGGAGAGGTTCAAATCAAAGAAAGTGAGAGTGTCAGTCCTCTTGTACTTAAGTCGCCATTGTGCCTTTTGTATTAAATTCGGATGCAATTTCTGTGTTTCATCGACAATAAGAAGGTCCAAGGGATACAGTAAACCTGAAGTGAAGCATCGGAATCCAAAACTGGACTCACAGGAGAGGTTCAAATCATAGAAAGTTAGAGTGTCAGTCCTCTTGTATTTAAGTCGGCATAGTGTCACTTGTATTAAATTCGGATGCAAACTCTGTGTTTCATCGTCCATAAGAAGGTCCAAGGGATACAGTAAACCTGAAGTGAAGCATCGGAATCTAAAACTGGACTCACAGGAGAGGTTCAAATCATAGAAAGAGAGAGTGTCAGTCCTCTTTTACTTAAGTCGGCATTGTGCCTTTTGAATTTAATTCCGATGCTATTTCTGTGTTTCATTGTAAATAAGAAGGTCCAAGGGATACAGTAAACCTGAAGTGAAGCATCGGAATCTAAAACAGGACACACAGGAGAGGTTCTAATCATAGAAAGTTAGAATGTCAGTCCTCTTGTACTTAAGTCGGCATTGTGCCTTTTGTATTAAATTCGGATGCAATTTCTGTGTTTCATCGTCAATAAGAAGGTGCAAGGTATACAGTAAACCTGAAGTGAAGCATCGGAATCTAAAACTGGACTTACAGGAAAGGTTCAAATCATAGAAAGAGAGAATGTCAGTCCTCTTGTACTTATGTCGGCATTGTGGCATTTGTATCAAATTCGGATGCATTTTCTGTGTTTCATCGTCAATAAGAAGGTCCAATGGGTAACATTAAACCTGAAGTGAAGCATCGGAATCTAAAACTGAAGTCACAGGGGAGGTTCAAATCATAGAATGTGAGAGTGTCAGTTCTTTTCTACTTAGGTCGGCATTGTGCCTTTTCAATTTAATTCCGATGCAATTTCTGCGTTTCATCGTCAATAAAAAGGTCCAAAGGATACAGTAAAACTTAAGTGAAGCATCGGAATCTGAAACTGGACTCACAGGAGAGATTCAAATCATAGAAAGTTAGAGTGTCTCTCCTCTTGTACCTAATTCGGTATTGTGCCTTTTGCATTAAATTCCGATGCATTTTGTATGTTTCATCGTCAAGAAGAAGGTCCAAGGGATACAGTAAACCTGAAGTGAAGCATCGTAATCGAAAACTGGACTCACAGGAGAGGTTGAAATCATAGAAAGTGAAAGTGTCAGTCCTCTTGTACTTAAGTCGGCATTGTGGCATTTGTATTAAATTTGGATGCAATTTCTGTTTTTCATCGTCAATAAGAAGGTCCAAGGGATACAATAAACCTGAAGTCAAGCATCGGAATCTAAAACTGGACTCACAGGAGAGGTTCAAATCATAGAAAGTTAGAGTGTCACTCCTCTTGTACTTGAGTCGGTATTGTGCCTTTTGTATTAAATTCTGGTGCACTTTCTGGGTGTCATCGTCAATAGGAAGGTCCAAAGGATACAGTAAACCTGAAGTGAAGCATCGGACTCTAAAACTGGACTCACAGGAGAGGTTCAAATCATAGAAAGTTAGAATGTCAGTCCTCTTGTACTTAAGTCGGCATTGTGCCTTTTGTATTAAATTCGGATGCAATTTCTGTGTTTCATCGTCAACAAGAAGGTGCAAGGTATACAGTAAAACTTAAGTGAAGCATCGGAATCTGAAACTGGACTCACAGGAGAGATTCAAATCATAGAAAGTTAGAGTGTCTCCCCTCTTGTACCTAATTCGGTATTGTGCCTCTTGTATTAAATTCGGATGCAATTTCTGTGTTTCATCGTCAATAAGAAGGTGCAAGGTATACAGTAAACCTGAAGTGAAGCATCGGAATCTAAAACTGGACTCACAGGAAAGGTTCAAATCATAGAAATGGAGAGTGTCAGTCCTCTTGTACTTATGTCGGCATTGTGGCATTTGTATCAAATTCGGATGCATTTTCTGTGTTTCATCGTCAATAAGAAGGTCCAAGGGATACAGTAAGCCTGAGGTGAAGCATCGGAATATGAAACTGGACTCACAGGAGAGGTTCAAATCATAGAAAGTTAGTGTGTCAGTCCTCTTGTACTTAAGTCGGCATTGTGCCTTTTGTATTAAAGTCGGATGCAAACTCTGTGATTCATCGTCAGTAAGAAGGTCCAAGGGATACAGTAAACCTGAAGTGAAGCTTCGGAATCAAAAACTGGACTCACAGGAGATGTTCAAATCATAGAAAGTGAGATTGTCTGTCCTGTTGTACTTAAGTCGCCATTGTGATTTTTGTATTAAATTCGGATGCAATTTCTGTAATTCATCGTCAATAAGAAGGTCCAGGGGATACAGTAAACCTGAAGTGAAGCATCGGAATCTAAAACTGGACTCACAGGAGAGCTTCAAACCATAGAAAGTTAGAGTGTCAGTCCTCATGTACTTAACGCGGTATTGTACCTTTTGTATTAAATTCGGATGCAAACTCTGTGTTTCATCATCAATTAGAAGGTCCAAGGGATACAGTAAACCTGAAGTGAAGCATCGGAATCTAAAACTGGACTCACAGGAGAGGTTCAAATCATAGAAAGTGAGAGTGTCAGTCCTCTTGTACTTAAGACGGCATTGTGTCTTTTGAATTTAATTCCGATGCAATTTCTGTGTTTCATCATCAATAAGAAGGTGCAGGGTATACAGTAATCCTGGAGTGACACATCGGAATCTAAAACTGCACTCACACGATAGGTTCGAATCATAGAAAGTTAGAGAGTCAGTCCTCTTGTACCTAAGTCGGCATTGTGCCTTTTGAATTTAATTCCGATGCTATTTCTGTGTTTTATTGTCAATATGAAGATCCAAGGGATACAGTAAACGTGAAGTGAAGCATCGGATCTAAAACTGGACTCACAGGAGAGGTTCAATTCATAGAATGTGAGAGTGTCAGTTCTTTTCTACTTAGGTCGGCATTGTGCCTTTTCAATTTAATTCCGATGCAATTTCTGTGTTTCATCGTCAATAAGAAGGTCCAAAGGATACAGTAAAACATAAGTGAAGCATCGGAATCTGAAACTGGACTCACAGGAGAGATTCAAATCATACAAAGTTAGAGTGTCAGTCCTCTGGTACTTAAGTCGGCATTGTACCTTTTGTATTAAATTCAGATGCAAACACTGTGTTTCATCGTCAATTAGAAGGTCCAAGGGATACAGTAAACCTGAAGTGAAGCATCGGAATCTAAAACTGGACTCACAGGAGAGGTTCAAATCAGAGAAAGTGAGAGTGTCAGTCCTCTTGTACTTAAGTCGGAATTGTGCCTTTTGAATTTAATTCCGATGCAAATTCTGTGTTTCATCGTCAATAAGAAGGTGCAAGGTATACAGTAAACCTGAAGTGAAGCATCGGAATCTAAATCTGACCTCACAGGAGAAGTTCGAATCATGGAAAGTGAGAGTGTCAGTGCTCTTGTATTTAAGTCGGCATTGTGCCATTTGTATTATATTCGGATGCAATTTCCGTGTTTCATCGTCAATAAGAAGGTCCAAGGGGTACAGTAAACCTGAAGTGAACAATCGGAATCTAAAACTGGACTCACAGGAGAGGTTGAAATCATAGAAAGTTAGAGTGTCAGTCCTCTTTTACTT
Organism: Schistocerca americana; assembly: GCF_021461395.2. Classification (NCBI taxonomy): domain Eukaryota; kingdom Metazoa; phylum Arthropoda; class Insecta; order Orthoptera; family Acrididae; genus Schistocerca; species Schistocerca americana. The sequence continues at coordinate 2,248,909 of NW_025726126.1, forward strand.
AAGTCGGCATTGTGCCTTTTGAATATAATTCCGATGCTATTTCTGTGTTTCATTGTCAATGGGAAGGTCCAAGGGATACAGTAAACCTGAAGTGAAGCATCGGAATCTAAAACAGGACTCACAGAAGAAGTTCTAATCATTGAAAGTTAGAATGTCTGTCCTCTTGTACTTAAGTCGGCATTGTGCCTTTTGTATTAAATTCGGATGCAATTTCTGTGTTTTATCGTCAATAAGAAGGTGCAAGGTATACAGTAAACCTGAAGTGAAGCATCGGAATCTAATACTGGACTCACAGGAAAGGTTCAAATCATAGAAATGGAGAGTGTCAGTCCTCTTGTACTTATGTCGGCATTGTGGTATTTGTATAAAATTCGGATGCATTTTCTGTGTTTCATCGTCAATAAGAAGGTCCAAGGGATACATTAAACCTGAAGTGAAGCATCGGAATCTAAAACTGGACTCACAGGAGAGGTTCAAATCATAGAAAGTTAGTGTGTCAGTCCTCTTGTACTTAAGTCGGCATTGTGCCTTTTGTATTAAATTCGGATGCAAACTCTGTGATTCATCGTCAGTAAGAAGGTAAAAGGGATACAGTAAACCTGAAGTGAAGCATCGGAATCTAAATCCGGACTCACAGGAGAGGTTCAAATCATAGAAAGTTAGATTGTCAGTCCTCTTGTACTTAAGTCGGCATTGTGCCTTTTGAATTTAATTCCGATGCTATTTCTGTGTTTCATTGTCAATATGAAGATCCAATTGATACAGTAAACCCAAAGTGAAGCATCGGAATCTAAAACTGGACTCACAGAAGAAGTTCTAATCATAGAAAGTTAGAATGTCTGTCCTCTTGTACTAAAGACGGCATTCTGCCTTTTGAATTTAATTCAGATGCAATTTCTGTGTTTCATCATCAATAAGAATGTGCAGGGTATACAGTAATCCTGGAGTGAAGCATCGGAATCTAAAACTGGACTCACACGAGAGGTTCGAATCATAGAAAGTTAGAGTGTCAGTCCTCTTGTACCTAAGTCGGCATTGTGCCTTTTGAATTTAATTCCGATGCTATTTCTGTGTTTCATTGTCAATATGAAGATCCAAGGGATACAGTAAACCCGAAATGAAGCATCGGAATCTAAAACTGGACTCACAGGAGAGGTTCAAATCATAGAAAGTTAGAATGTCACTCCTCTTGTACTTAAGTCGGCATTGTGCCTTTTGTATTAAATTCGGATGCAATTTCCGTGTTTCATCGTCATTAAGAAGGCGCAAGGTATACAGTAAACCTGAAGTGAAGCATCGGAATCTAAAACTGGATTCACAGGAGAGGTTCAAATCATAGAAAGTGAGAGTGTCAGTCCTCTTGTACTTAAGTCGACATTGTGGCATTTGTATTAAATTCGGATGCAATATCTGTGTTTCATCGTCAATAAGAAGGTCCAAGGGATACAGTAAACCTGAAGTGAAGCATCGGAATCTAAAACTGGACTCACAGGAGAGGTTCAAATCATAGAAAGTTAGAGTGTCTGTCCTCTTTTACTTAAGTCGGCATTGTACCTTTTGAATTTAATTCCGATGCTATTTCTGTGTTTCATTGTCAATAAGAAGGTCCAAGGGATAAAGTAAACCTAAAGTGAAGCATCGGAATCTAAAACTAGACTCACAGGAGAGGTTCTAATCACAGAAAGTTAGAATGTCATTCCTCTTGTACTTAAGTCGGCATTGTGCCTTTTGTATTACATTCGGATGCAATTTCTGTGTTTCATCGTCAATAAGAAGGTGCTAGGTAGACAGTAAACCTGAAGTGAAGCATCGGAATCTAAAACTGGACTCACAGGAAAGGTTCAAATCATAGAAAGAGAGAGTGTCAGTCCTCTTGTACTTATGTCGGCATTGTGGCATTTGTATCAAATTCGGATGCATTTTCTGAGTTTCATCGTCAATAAGAAGGTTTAAGGGATACATTAAACCTGAAGTGAAGCATCTGAATCTAAAACTGAAGTCACAGGAGAGGTTCAAATCATAGAATGTGAGAGTGTCAGTTCTTTTCTACTTAGGACAGCATTGTGCCTTTTCAATTTAATTCCGATGCAATTTCTGTGTTTCATCGTCAATAAGAAGGTCCAAAGGATACAGTAAAACTTAAGTGAAGCATCGGAATCTGAAACTGGACTCACAGGAGAGATTCAAATCATAGAAAGTTAGAGTGTCTCTCCTCTTGTACCTAATTCGGTATTGTGCATTTTGTATTAAATTCCGATGCATTTTCTGTGTTTCATCGTCAATAAGAAGGTCCAAGGGATACAGTAAATCTGAAGTGAAGCATCGTAATCTAAAACTGGACTCACAGGAGAGGTTGAAATCATAGAAAGTGAGAGTGTCAGTCCTCTTGTACTTAAGTCGGCATTGTGCCATTTGTATTAAATTCGGGTGCAATTTCTGGGTTTCATCGTCAATAAGAAGGTCCAAGGGGTACAGTAAACCTGAAGTGAAGCATCGGAATCAAAAACTTGACTCACAGGAGAGGTTCTAATCATAGAAAGGTAGAATGTCATTCCTCTTGTACTTAAGTCGGCATTGTGCCTTTTGTATTACATTCGGATGCAATTTCTCTGTTTCATCGTCAATAAGAACGTGCAAGGTATACAGTAAACCTGAAGTGAAGCATCATAATCTAAAACTGGACTCACAGGAGAGGTTCAAATCATAGAAAGTGAGAGTCTCAGTCCTCTTTTACTTAAGTCGGCATTGTGCCTTTTGAATATAATTCTGATGCTATTTCTGTGTTTCATTGCCAATGAGAAGGTCCAAGGGATACAGTAAACCTGAAGTGAAGCATCGGAATCTAAAACAGGACTCACAGGAGAGGTTCTAATCATAGAAAGTTAGAATGTCTGTCCTCTTGTACTTAAGTCGGCACTGTGCCTTTTGTATTAAATTGGGATGCAATTTCTGTGTTTCATCGTCAATAAGAAGGTGCACGGTATACAGTAAACCTGAAGGGAAGCATCGGAATCTAAAACTGGACTTACAGGAAAGGTTGAAATCATAGAAATGGAGAGTGTCAGTCCTCTTGTACTTATGTCGGCATTGTGGCATTTGTATCAAATTCGGATACGAACTCTGTGATTCATCGTCAGTAAGAAGGTCCAAGGGATACAGTAAACCTGAAGTGAAGCATCGGAATCTAAAACCGGACTCACAGGAGAGGTTCAAATCATAGAAAGTTAGATTGTCAGTCCTCTTGTACTTAAGTCGGCATTGTGCCTTTTGAATTTAATTCCGATGCAATTTCTGTGTTTCATCGTCCATAAGAAGGTCCAAGGGATACAGTAAACCTGAAGTGAAGCATCAGAATCTAAAACTGGACTCACAGGAGACGTTCAAATCATAGAAAGTGAGATTGTCAGTCCTCTTCTACTTAAGGCGCCATTGTGATATTTGTATTAAATTCGGATGCAATTTCTGTGTTTCATCGTCAATAAGAAGGCCCAAGGGATACAGTAAACCTGAAGTGAAGCATCGGAATCTAAAACTGGACTCACAGGAGAGGTTCAAATCATAGAAAGTTAGAGTGTCAGTCCTCTTGTACTTAACGCGGTATTGTACCTTTTGCATTAAATTCGGATGCAAACTCTGTGTTTCATCATCAATTAGAAGGTCCAAGGGATACAGTAAACCTGAAGTGAAGCATCGGAATCTAAAACTGGACTCACAGGAGAGGTTCAAATCACAGAAAGTGAGAGTGTCAGTCCTCTTGTACTTAAGACGGCATTGTGCCTTTTGAATTTAATTCCGATGCAATTTCTGTGTTTCATCATCAATAAGAAGGTGCAAGGTATACAGTAATCCTGGAGTGAAGCATCGGAATCTAAAACTGGACTCACACGAGAGGTTCGAATCATAGAAAGTTAGAGTGTCAGTCCTCTTTTACTTAAGTCGGCATTGTGCCTTTTGAATATAATTCCGATGCTATTTCTGTGTTTCATTGTCAATGAGAAGGTCCAAGGGATACAGTAAACCTGAAGTGAAGCATCGGAATCTAAAACAGGACGCACAGGAGAGGTTCTAATCATAGAAAGTTAGAAAGTCTGTCCTCTTGCACTTAAGTCGGCCTTGTGCCTTTTGTATTAAATTCGGATGCAATTTCTGTATTTCATCGTCAATAAGAAGGTGCAAGGTATACAGAAAACCTGAAGTGAAGCATCGGAATCTAAAACTGGACTTACAGGAAACGTTCAAATCATAGAAAGGGAGAGTGTCAGTCCTCTTGTACTTATGTCGGCATTGTGGCATTTGTATCAAATTCGGATGCATTTTCTGTGTTTCATCGTCAATAAGAAGGTCCAAGGGATACATTAAACCTGAAGTGAAGCATCGGAATCTAAAACTGGACTCACAGGAGAGCTTCAAATCATAGAAAGTTAGAGAGTCAGTCCGCTTGTACTTAAGTCGGCATTGTGCCTTTTGTATTAAATTCGGATGCAAACTCCGTGATTCATCGTCAATAAGAAGGTCCAAGGGATACAGCAAACCTGATGTGAAGCATCGGAATCTAAAACTGGACTCACAGGAGATGTTCAAATCATAGAAAGTGAGATTGTCAGTCCTCTTGTACTTAAGGCGCCATTGTGACTTTTGTATTAAATTCGGATGCAATTTCTGTGTTTCATCGTCAATAAGAAGGTCCAAGGGATACAGTAAACCTGAAGTGAAGCATCGGAATCTAAAACTGGACTCATAGGAGAGGTTCAAATCATAGAAAGTTAGAGTGTCAGTCCTCTTGTACTTATGTCGGCAGTGTGGCATTTGTATCGAATTCGGATGCAAACTCTGTGATTCATCGTCAGTAAGAAGGTCCAAGGGATACAGTAAACCTGAAGTGAAGCATCGGAATCTAAAACCGGACTCACAGGTGAGGTTCAAATCATAGAAAGTTAGATTGTCAGTCCTCTTGTACTTAAGTCGGCATTATGCCTTTTGAATTTAATTCCGATGCAATTTCTGTGTTTCATCGTCCATAAGAAGGTCCAAGGGATACAGTAAACCTGAAGTGAAGCATCGGAATCTAAAAGTGGACTCACAGGAGATGTTCAAATCATAGAAAGTGAGATTGTCAGTCCTCTTGTACTTAAGGCGCCATTGTGATTTTTGTATTAAATTCGGATGCAATTTCTGTGTTTCATCGTCAATAAGAAGGTCCAAGGGATACAGTAAACCTCAAGTGAAGCATCGGAATCTAAAACTGGACTCACAGGAGAGGTTCAAATTATAGAGAGGTAGAGTGTCAGTCCTCTTGTACTTAACGCGGTATTGTACCTTTTGTATTAAATTCGGATGCAAACTCTGTGTTTCATCATCAATAAGAAGGTGCAAGGTATACAGTAATATTGGAGTGAAGCATCGGAATCTAAAACTGGACTCACACGAGAGGTTCGAATCATAGAAAGTTAGAGTGTCAGTCCTCTTGTACCTAAGTCGGCATTGTGCCTTTTGAATTTAATTCCGATGCTATTTCTGTGTTTCATTGTCAATAAGAAGATCCAAGGGATACAGTAAACCTGAAGTGAAGCATCGGAATCTAAAACTGGACTCACAGGAGAGGTTCAAATCATAGAAAGTTAAAATGTCAGTCCTCTTGTACTTAACGCGGTATTGTGCCATTTGTATTAAATTCGGATGCAAACTCTGTGTCTCATCATCAATTAGAAGGTCCAAGGGATACAGTAAACCTGAAGTCAAGCATCGGAATCTAAAACTGGACTCACAGGAGAGCTTCAAATCATAGAAAGTTAGATTGTCACTCCTCTTGTACTTGAGTCGGTATTGTGCCTTTTGTATTAAATTCGGGTGCAATTTCTGTGTGTCATCGTCAATAAGAAGGTCCAAGGGATACAGTAAACCTGAAGTGAAGCATCGGAATCTAAAACTGGACTCACAGGAGAGGTTCAAATCATAGAAAGTTAGAGTGTCAGTCCTCTTTTACTTAAGTCGGCATTGTGCCTTTTGAATTTAATTCCGATGCTATTTCTGTGTTTCATTGTCAATAAGAAGGTCCAAGGGATACAGTAAACCTGAAGTGAAGCATCGGAATCTAAAACTGGACTCACAGGAGAGGTTCTAATCATAGAAAGGTAGAATGTCATTCCTCTTGTACTTAAGTCGGCATTGTGCCTTTTGTATTACATTCGGATGCAATTTCTCTGTTTCATCGTCAATAAGAACGTGCAAGGTATACAGTAAACCTGAAGTGAAGCATCATAATCTAAAACTGGACTCACAGGAGAGGTTCAAATCATAGAAAGTGAGAGTCTCAGTCCTCTTGTACTTAAGTCGCCATTGTGCCTTTTGTATTAAATTCGGATGCAATTTCTGTGTTTCATCGTCAATAAGAAGGTCCAAGGGATACAGTAAACCTGAAGTGAAGCATCGTAATCTAAAACTGGACTCACAGGAGAGGTTCAAATCATAGAAAGTGAGAGTGTCAGTCCTCTTTTACTTAAGTCGGCATTGTGCCTTTTGAATATAATTCTGATGCTATTTCTGTGTTTCATTGCCAATGAGAAGGTCCAAGGGATACAGTAAACCTGAAGTGAAGCATCGGAATCTAAAACAGGACTCACAGGAGAGGTTCTAATCATAGAAAGTTAGAATGTCTGTCCTCTTGTACTTAAGTCGGCACTGTGCCTTTTGTATTAAATTGGGATGCAATTTCTGTGTTTCATCGTCAATAAGAAGGTGCACGGTATACAGTAAACCTGAAGGGAAGCATCGGAATCTAAAACTGGACTTACAGGAAAGGTTGAAATCATAGAAATGGAGAGTGTCAGTCCTCTTGTACTTATGTCGGCATTGTGGCATTTGTATCAAATTCGGATACGAACTCTGTGATTCATCGTCAGTAAGAAGGTCCAAGGGATACAGTAAACCTGAAGTGAAGCATCGGAATCTAAAACCGGACTCACAGGAGAGGTTCAAATCATAGAAAGTTAGATTGTCAGTCCTCTTGTACTTAAGTCGGCATTGTGCCTTTTGAATTTAATTCCGATGCAATTTCTGTGTTTCATCGTCCATAAGAAGGTCCAAGGGATACAGTAAACCTGAAGTGAAGCATCAGAATCTAAAACTGGACTCACAGGAGACGTTCAAATCATAGAAAGTGAGATTGTCAGTCCTCTTCTACTTAAGGCGCCATTGTGATATTTGTATTAAATTCGGATGCAATTTCTGTGTTTCATCGTCAATAAGAAGGCCCAAGGGATACAGTAAACCTGAAGTGAAGCATCGGAATCTAAAACTGGACTCACAGGAGAGGTTCAAATCATAGAAAGTTAGAGTGTCAGTCCTCTTGTACTTAACGCGGTATTGTACCTTTTGCATTAAATTCGGATGCAAACTCTGTGTTTCATCATCAATTAGAAGGTCCAAGGGATACAGTAAACCTGAAGTGAAGCATCGGAATCTAAAACTGGACTCACAGGAGAGGTTCAAATCACAGAAAGTGAGAGTGTCAGTCCTCTTGTACTTAAGACGGCATTGTGCCTTTTGAATTTAATTCCGATGCAATTTCTGTGTTTCATCATCAATAAGAAGGTGCAAGGTATACAGTAATCCTGGAGTGAAGCATCGGAATCTAAAACTGGACTCACACGAGAGGTTCGAATCATAGAAAGTTAGAGTGTCAGTCCTCTTGTACCTGAGTCGGCATTGTGCCTTTTGAATTTAATTCCGATGCTATTTCTGTGTTTCATTGTCAATAAGAAGATCCAAGGGATACAGTAAACCTGAAGTGAAGCATCGGAATCTAAAACTGGACTCACAGGAGAGGTTCAAATCATAGAAAGTTAAAATGTCAGTCCTCTTGTACTTAACGCGGTATTGTGCCATTTGTATTAAATTCGGATGCAAACTCTGTGTCTCATCATCAATTAGAAGGTCCAAGGGATACAGTAAACCTGAAGTGAAGCACCGGAATCTAAAACTGGACTCACAGGAGAGGTTCAAATCATAGAAAGTTAGAGTGTCAGTCCTCTTTTACTTAAGTCGGCATTGTGCCTTTTGAATATAATTCCGATGCTATTTCTGTGTTTCATTGTCAATGAGAAGGTCCAAGGGATACAGTAAACCTGAAGTGAAGCATCGGAATCTAAAACAGGACGCACAGGAGAGGTTCTAATCATAGAAAGTTAGAAAGTCTGTCCTCTTGCACTTAAGTCGGCCTTGTGCCTTTTGTATTAAATTCGGATGCAATTTCTGTATTTCATCGTCAATAAGAAGGTGCAAGGTATACAGAAAACCTGAAGTGAAGCATCGGAATCTAAAACTGGACTTACAGGAAACGTTCAAATCATAGAAAGGGAGAGTGTCAGTCCTCTTGTACTTATGTCGGCATTGTGGCATTTGTATCAAATTCGGATGCATTTTCTGTGTTTCATCGTCAATAAGAAGGTCCAAGGGATACATTAAACCTGAAGTGAAGCATCGGAATCTAAAACTGGACTCACAGGAGAGCTTCAAATCATAGAAAGTTAGAGAGTCAGTCCGCTTGTACTTAAGTCGGCATTGTGCCTTTTGTATTAAATTCGGATGCAAACTCCGTGATTCATCGTCAATAAGAAGGTCCAAGGGATACAGCAAACCTGATGTGAAGCATCGGAATCTAAAACTGGACTCACAGGAGATGTTCAAATCATAGAAAGTGAGATTGTCAGTCCTCTTGTACTTAAGGCGCCATTGTGATTTTTGTATTAAATTCGGATGCAATTTCTGTGTTTCATCGTCAATAAGAAGGTCCAAGGGATACAGTAAACCTGAAGTGAAGCATCGGAATCTAAAACTGGACTCATAGGAGAGGTTCAAATCATAGAAAGTTAGAGTGTCAGTCCTCTTGTACTTATGTCGGCAGTGTGGCATTTGTATCGATTTCGGATGCAAACTCTGTGATTCATCGTCAGTAAGAAGGTCCAAGGGATACAGTAAACCTGAAGTGAAGCATCGGAATCTAAAACCGGACTCACAGGTGAGGTTCAAATCATAGAAAGTTAGATTGTCAGTCCTCTTGTACTTAAGTCGGCATTATGCCTTTTGAATTTAATTCCGATGCAATTTCTGTGTTTCATCGTCCATAAGAAGGTCCAAGGGATACAGTAAACCTGAAGTGAAGCATCGGAATCTAAAAGTGGACTCACAGGAGATGTTCAAATCATAGAAAGTGAGATTGTCAGTCCTCTTGTACTTAAGGCGCCATTGTGATTTTTGTATTAAATTCGGATGCAATTTCTGTGTTTCATCGTCAATAAGAAGGTCCAAGGGATACAGTAAACCTGAAGTGAAGCATCGGAATCTAAAACTGGACTCACAGGAGAGGTTCAAATTATAGAGAGGTAGAGTGTCAGTCCTCTTGTACTTAACGCGGTATTGTACCTTTTGTATTAAATTCGGATGCAAACTCTGTGTTTCATCATCAATAAGAAGGTGCAAGGTATACAGTAATCCTGGAGTGAAGCATCGGAATCTAAAACTGGACTCACACGAGAGGTTCGAATCATAGAAAGTTAGAGTGTCAGTCCTCTTGTACCTAAGTCGGCATTGTGCCTTTTAAATTTAATTCCGATGCTATTTCTGTGTTTCATTGTCAATAAGAAGATCCAAGGGATACAGTAAACCTGAAGTGAAGCATCGGAATCTAAAACTGGACTCACAGGAGAGGTTCAAATCATAGAAAGTTAAAATGTCAGTCCTCTTGTACTTAACGCGGTATTGTGCCATTTGTATTAAATTCGGATGCAAACTCTGTGTCTCATCATCAATTAGAAGGTCCAAGGGATACAGTAAACCTGAAGTGAAGCATCGGAATCTAAAACTGGACTCACAGGAGAGGTTCAAATCATAGAAAGTTAGAGTGTCAGTCCTCTTTTACTTAAGTCGGCATTGTGCCTTTTGAATATAATTCCGATGCTATTTCTGTGTTTCATTGTCAATGAGAAGGTCCAAGGGATACAGTAAACCTGAAGTGAAGCATCGGAATCTAAAACAGGACGCACAGGAGAGGTTCTAATCATAGAAAGTTAGAAAGTCTGTCCTCTTGCACTTAAGTCGGCCTTGTGCCTTTTGTATTAAATTCGGATGCAATTTCTGTATTTCATCGTCAATAAGAAGGTGCAAGGTATACAGAAAACCTGAAGTGAAGCATCGGAATCTAAAACTGGACTTACAGGAAACGTTCAAATCATAGAAAGGGAGAGTGTCAGTCCTCTTGTACTTATGTCGGCATTGTGGCATTTGTATCAAATTCGGATGCATTTTCTGAGTTTCATCGTCAATAAGAAGGTCCAAGGGATACATTAAACCTGAAGTGAAGCATCGGAATCTAAAACTGGACTCACAGGAGAGCTTCAAATCATAGAAAGTTAGAGAGTCAGTCCGCTTGTACTTAAGTCGGCATTGTGCCTTTTGTATTAAATTCGGATGCAAACTCCGTGATTCATCGTCAATAAGAAGGTCCAAGGGATACAGCAAACCTGAAGTGAAGCATCGGAATCTAAAACTGGACTCACAGGAGATGTTCAAATCATAGAAAGTGAGATTGTCAGTCCTCTTGTACTTAAGGCGCCATTGTGATTTTTGTATTAAATTCGGATGCAATTTCTGTGTTTCATCGTCAATAAGAAGGTCCAAGGGATACAGTAAACCTGAAGTGAAGCATCGGAATCTAAAACTGGACTCATAGGAGAGGTTCAAATCATAGAAAGTTAGAGTGTCAGTCCTCTTGTACTTATGTCGGCAGTGTGGCATTTGTATCGAATTCGGATGCAAACTCTGTGATTCATCGTCAGTAAGAAGGTCCAAGGGATACAGTAAACCTGAAGTGAAGCATCGGAATCTAAAACCGGACTCACAGGTGAGGTTCAAATCATAGAAAGTTAGATTGTCAGTCCTCTTGTACTTAAGTCGGCATTATGCCTTTTGAATTTAATTCCGATGCAATTTCTGTGTTTCATCGTCCATAAGAAGGTCCAAGGAATACAGTAAACCTGAAGTGAAGCATCGGAATCTAAAAGTCGACTCACAGGAGATGTTCAAATCATAGAAAGTGAGATTGTCAGTCCTCTTGTACTTAAGGCGCCATTGTGATTTTTGTATTAAATTCGGATGCAATTTCTGTGTTTCATCGTCAATAAGAAGGTCCAAGGGATACAGTAAACCTGAAGTGAAGCATCGGAATCTAAAACTGGACTCACAGGAGAGGTTCAAATTATAGAGAGGTAGAGTGTCAGTCCTCTTGAACTTAACGCGGTATTGTACCTTTTGTATTAAATTCGGATGCAAACTCTGTGTTTCATCATCAATTAGAAGGTCCAAGGGATACAGTAAACCTTAGGTGAAGCATCGGAATCTAAAACTGGACTCACAGGAGAGGTTCAAATCATAGAAAGTGAGAGTGTCAGTCCACTTGTACTTAAGACCCCATTGTGCCTTTTGAATTTTATTCCGATGCAATTTCTGTGTTTCATCATCAATAAGAAGGTGCAAGGTATACAGTAATCCTGGAGTGAAGCATCGGAATCTAAAACTGGACTCACAGGAGAGGTTCGAATCATAGAAAGTTAGAGTGTCAGTCCTCTTGTACCTAAGTCGGCATTGTGCCTTTTGAATTTAATTCCGATGCTATTTCTGTGTTTCATTGTCAATAAGAAGATCCAAGGGATACAGTAAACCTGAAGTATAGCATCGGAATCTAAAACTGGACTCACAGGAGAGGTTCAAATCATAGAAAGTTAGAATGTCACTCCTCTTGTACTTAAGTCGGCATTGTGCCTTTTGTATTAAATTCGGATGCTATTTCAGTGTTTCATCGTCAATAAGAAGGCGCAAGGTATACAGTAAACTTGAAGTGAAGCATCGGAATCTAAAACTGGATTCACAGGAGAGGTTCAAATCATAGAAAGTGAGAGTGTCAGTCCTCTTGTACGTAAGTCGACATTGTGCCATTTGTATTAAATTCGGATGCAATATCTGTGTTTCATCGTCAATAAGAAGGTCCAAGGGATACAGTAAACCTGAAGTGAAGCATCGGAATCTAAAACTGGACTCACAGGAGAGGTTCAAATGATAGAAAGTTAGAGTGTCAGTCCTCTTTTACTTAAGTCGGCATTGTGCCTTTTGTATTAAATTCGGATGCAAACTCTGTGATTCATCGTCAATAAGAAGGTCCAAGGGATACAGTAAACCTGAAGTCAAGCATCGGAATCTAAAACTGGACTCACCGGAGAGGTTCAAAACATAGAAAGTTAGAGTGTCACTCCTCTTCTACTTGAGTCGGTATTGTGCCTTTTGTATTAAATTCGGGTGCAATTTCTGTGTTTCATCGTCAATAAGAAGGTGCAAGGTATACAGTAAACCTGAAGAGAAGCATCGGAATCTAAAACTGGACTCACTGGAGAGGTTCAAATCATAGAAAGTGAGAGTGTCAGTCCTCTTGTACTTAAGTCGACATTGTGCCATTCGTTTTAAATTCGGATGCAATTTCTGTGTTTCATCGTCAATAAGAAGGTCCAAGGGATACAGTAAACCTGAAGTGAAGCATCAGAATCTAAAACTGGACTCACATGAGAGGTTCAAATCATAGAAAGTTAGAGTGTCAGTCCTCTTTTACTTAAGTCGGCATTGTGCCTTTTGAATTTAATTCCGATGCTATTTCTGTGTTTCATTGTCAATGAGAAGGTCCAAGGGATACATTAAACCTGAAGTGAAGCATCGGAATCTAAAACTGGACTCACAGGAGAGCTTCAAATCATAGAAAGTTAGAGTGTCAGTCCGCTTGTACTTAATTCGGCATTGTGCCTTTTGTATTAAATTCGGATGCAAACTCTGTGATTCATCGTCAATAAGAAGGTCCAAGGGATACAGTAAACCTGAAGTGAAGCATCGGAACCTAAAACCGGTCTCACAGGAGAGGTTCAAATCATAGAAAGTTAGATTGTCAGTCCTCTTGTACTTAAGTCGGCATTGTGCCTTTTGTATTAAATTCGGATGCAAACTCTGTGATTCATCGTCAATAAGAAGGACCAAGGGATACAGTAAACCTGAAGTCAAGCATCGGAATCTAAAACTGGACTCACAGGAGAGGTTCAAATCATAGAAAGTTAGAGTGTCAGTCCTCTTGTACTTAACGCGGTATTGTACCTTTTGTATTATATTCGGATGCAAACTCTGTGTTTCATCATCAATTAGAAGGTCCAAGGGATACAGTAAACCTGAAGTGAAGCATCGGAATCTAAAACTGGACTCACAGGAGAGGTTCAAATCATAGAAAGTTAGAGTGTCAGTCCTCTTGTACTTAACGCGGTATTGTACCTTTTGTATTAAATTCGGATGCAAACTCTGTGTTTCATCATCAATTAGAAGGTCCAAGGGATACAGTAAACCTGAAGTGAAGCATCGGAATCTAAAACTGGACTCACAGGAGAGGTCAAATCATAGAAAGTGAGAGTGTCAGTCCTCTTGTACTTAAGACGGCATTGTGCCTTTTGAATTTAATTCCGATGCAATTTCTGTGTTTCATCATCAATAAGAAGGTGCAAGGTATACAGTAATCCTGGAGTTAAGCATCGGAATCTAAATCTGACCTCACAGGAGAGGTTCGAATCATAGAAAGTGAGAGTGTCTGTCCTCTTGTACTTAAGTCGGCATTGTGCCATTTGTATTAAATTCGGATGCAATTTCTGTATTTCTTCGGCAATAAGAAGGTCCAAGGGATACTGTAAACCTGAAGTGAAGCATCGGAATCTAAAACTGGACTCACACGAGAGGTTCAAATCATAGAAAGTTAGAGTGTCAGTCCTCTTGTACCTAAGTCGGCATTGTGCCTTTTGAATTTAATTCCGATGCTATTTCTGTGTTTCATTGTCAATAAGAAGATCCAAGGGATACAGTAAACCTGAAGTGAAGCATCGGAAACTAAAACTGGACACACAGGAGAGGTTCTAATCATAGAAAGTTAGAATGTTATTCCTCTTTTACTTAAGTCGGCATTGTGCCTTTTGTATTACATTCGGATGCAATTTTTGTGTTTCATCGTCAATAAGAACGCGCAAGGTATACAGTAAACCTGAAGTGAAGCATCGTAATCTAAAACTGGACTCACAGGAGAGGTTCAAATCATAGAAAGTGAAAGTGTCAGTCCTCTTCTACTTAAGTCGCCATTGTGCCTTTTGTATTAAATTCGGGTGCAATTTCTGTGTGTCATCGTCAATAAGAAGGTCCAAGGGATACAGTAAACCTGAAGTGAAGCATCGGACTCTAAAACTGGACTCACAGGAGAGGTTCAAATCATAGAAAGTTAGAATGTCAGTCCTCTTGTACTTAAGTCGGCATTGTGCCTCTTGTATTGAATTCGGGTGCAATTTCTGTGATTCATCGTCAATAAGAAGGTGCAAGGTATACAGTAAACCTGAAGAGAAGCATCGGAATCTAAAACAGGACTCACAGGAGAGCTTCAAATCATAGAAAGGAAGAGTGACAGTCCTTTTGTACTTATGTCGGCATAGTGTCATTTATATCAAATTCGGATGCATTTTCTGTGTTTCATCGTCAATAAGAAGGTTCAAGGGATACATTAAACCTGAAGTGAAGCATCGGAATCTAAAACTGGACTCACAGGAGAGCTTCAAATCATAGAAAGTTAGAGTGTCAGTCCGCTTGTACTTAAGTCGGCATTGTACCTTTTGTATTAAATTCGGATGCAAACTCTGTGATTCATCGTCAATAAGAAGGTCCAAGGGATACAGTAAACCTGAAGTGAAGCATCTGAATCTAAAACCGGTCTCACAGGAGAGGTTCAAATTATAGAAAGTTAGATTGTCAGTCCTCTTGTACTTAAGTTGGCATTGTGCCTTTTGTATTAAATTCGGATGCAAACTCTGTGATTCATCGTCAATAAGAAGGTCCAAGGAATACAGTAAACCTGAAGTCAAGCATCGGAATCTAAAACTGGACTCACCGGAGAGGCTCAAATCATAGAAAGTTAGAGTGTCACTCCTCTTCTACTTGAGTTGGTATTGTGCATTTTGTATTAAATTCGGGTGCAATTTCTGTGTGACATTGTCAATAAGAAGGTCCAAGGGATACAGTAAACCTGAAGTGAAGCATCGGAATCTAAAACTGGACTCACAGGAGAGGTTCAAATCATAGAAAGTTAGAGTGTCAGTCCTCTTGTACTTAACGCGGTATTGTACCTTTTGTATTAAATTCGGATGCAATTTCTGTGTTTCATCGTCAATTAGAAGGTGCAAGGTATACAGTAATCCTGGAGTGAAGCATCGGAATCTAAAACTGGACTCACAGGAGAGGTTCGAATCATAGAAAGTTAGAGTGTCAGTCCTCTTGTACCTAAGTCGGCATTGTGCCTTTTGAATTTAATTCCGATGCTATTTCTGTGTTTCATTGTCAATAAGAAGATCCAAGGGATACAGTAAACCTGAAGTATAGCATCGGAATCTAAAACTGGACTCACAGGAGAGGTTCAAATCATAGAAAGTTAGAATGTCACTCCTCTTGTACTTAAGTCGGCATTGTGCCTTTTGTATTAAATTCGGATGCTATTTCAGTGTTTCATCGTCAATAAGAAGGCGCAAGGTATACAGTAAACTTGAAGTGAAGCATCGGAATCTAAAACTGGATTCACAGGAGAGGTTCAAATCATAGAAAGTGAGAGTGTCAGTCCTCTTGTACGTAAGTCGACATTGTGCCATTTGTATTAAATTCGGATGCAATATCTGTGTTTCATCGTCAATAAGAAGGTCCAAGGGATACAGTAAACCTGAAGTGAAGCATCGGAATCTAAAACTGGACTCACAGGAGAGGTTCAAATGATAGAAAGTTAGAGTGTCAGTCCTCTTTTACTTAAGTCGGCATTGTGCCTTTTGTATTAAATTCGGATGCAAACTCTGTGATTCATCGTCAATAAGAAGGTCCAAGGGATACAGTAAACCTGAAGTCAAGCATCGGAATCTAAAACTGGACTCACCGGAGAGGTTCAAAACATAGAAAGTTAGAGTGTCACTCCTCTTCTACTTGAGTCGGTATTGTGCCTTTTGTATTAAATTCGGGTGCAATTTCTGTGTTTCATCGTCAATAAGAAGGTGCAAGGTATACAGTAAACCTGAAGAGAAGCATCGGAATCTAAAACTGGACTCACTGGAGAGGTTCAAATCATAGAAAGTGAGAGTGTCAGTCCTCTTGTACTTAAGTCGACATTGTGCCATTCGTTTTAAATTCGGATGCAATTTCTGTGTTTCATCGTCAATAAGAAGGTCCAAGGGATACAGTAAACCTGAAGTGAAGCATAAGAATCTAAAACTGGACTCACATGAGAGGTTCAAATCATAGAAAGTTAGAGTGTCAGTCCTCTTTTACTTAAGTCGGCATTGTGCCTTTTGAATTTAATTCCGATGCTATTTCTGTGTTTCATTGTCAATGAGAAGGTCCAAGGGATACATTAAACCTGAAGTGAAGCATCGGAATCTAAAACTGGACTCACAGGAGAGCTTCAAATCATAGAAAGTTAGAGTGTCAGTCCGCTTGTACTTAATTCGGCATTGTGCCTTTTGTATTAAATTCGGATGCAAACTCTGTGATTCATCGTCAATAAGAAGGTCCAAGGGATACAGTAAACCTGAAGTGAAGCATCGGAACCTAAAACCGGTCTCACAGGAGAGGTTCAAATCATAGAAAGTTAGATTGTCAGTCCTCTTGTACTTAAGTCGGCATTGTGCCTTTTGTATTAAATTCGGATGCAAACTCTGTGATTCATCGTCAATAAGAAGGACCAAGGGATACAGTAAACCTGAAGTCAAGCATCGGAATCTAAAACTGGACTCACAGGAGAGGTTCAAATCATAGAAAGTTAGAGTGTCAGTCCTCTTGTACTTAACGCGGTATTGTACCTTTTGTATTAAATTCGGATGCAAACTCTGTGTTTCATCATCAATTAGAAGGTCCAAGGGATACAGTAAACCTGAAGTGAAGCATCGGAATCTAAAACTGGACTCACAGGAGAGGTTCAAATCATAGAAAGTTAGAGTGTCAGTCCTCTTGTACTTAACGCGGTATTGTACCTTTTGTATTAAATTCGGATGCAAACTCTGTGTTTCATCATCAATTAGAAGGTCCAAGGGATACAGTAAACCTGAAGTGAAGCATCGGAATCTAAAACTGGACTCACAGGAGAGGTCAAATCATAGAAAGTGAGAGTGTCAGTCCTCTTGTACTTAAGACGGCATTGTGCCTTTTGAATTTAATTCCGATGCAATTTCTGTGTTTCATCATCAATAAGAAGGTGCAAGGTATACAGTAATCCTGGAGTGAAGCATCGGAATCTAAATCTGACCTCACAGGAGAGGTTCGAATCATAGAAAGTGAGAGAGTCTGTCCTCTTGTACTTAAGTCGGCATTGTGCCATTTGTATTAAATTCGGATGCAATTTCTGTATTTCTTCGGCAATAAGAAGGTCCAAGGGATACTGTAAACCTGAAGTGAAGCATCGGAATCTAAAACTGGACTCACACGAGAGGTTCAAATCATAGAAAGTTAGAGTGTCAGTCCTCTTGTACCTAAGTCGGCATTGTGCCTTTTGAATTTAATTCCGATGCTATTTCTGTGTTTCATTGTCAATAAGAAGATCCAAGGGATACAGTAAACCTGAAGTGAAGCATCGGAAACTAAAACTGGACACACAGGAGAGGTTCTAATCATAGAAAGTTAGAATGTTATTCCTCTTGTACTTAAGTCGGCATTGTGCCTTTTGTATTACATTCGGATGCAATTTTTGTGTTTCATCGTCAATAAGAACGCGCAAGGTATACAGTAAACCTGAAGTGAAGCATCGTAATCTAAAACTGGACTCACAGGAGAGGTTCAAATCATAGAAAGTGAAAGTGTCAGTCCTCTTGTACTTAAGTCGCCATTGTGCCTTTTGTATTAAATTCGGGTGCAATTTCTGTGTGTCATCGTCAATAAGAAGGTCCAAGGGATACAGTAAACCTGAAGTGAAGCATCGGACTCTAAAACTGGACTCACAGGAGAGGTTCAAATCATAAAAAGTTAGAATGTCAGTCCTCTTGTACTTAAGTCGGCATTGTGCCTCTTGTATTGAATTCGGGTGCAATTTCTGTGATTCATCGTCAATAAGAAGGTGCAAGGTATACAGTAAACCTGAAGAGAAGCATCGGAATCTAAAACTGGACTCACTGAAGAGGTTCAAATCATAGATAGTGAGAGTGTCAGTCCTCTTGTACTTAAGTCGACATTGTGCCATTTGCATTAAATTCGGATACAATTTCTGTGTTTCATCGTCAATAAGAAGGTCCAAGGGATACAGTAAACCTGAAGTGAAGCATCGGAATCTAAAACTGGACTCACAGGAGAGGTTCAAATCATAGAAAGTTAGAGTGTCAGTCCTCTTTTACTTAAGTTGGCATTGTGCCTTTTGAATATAATTCCGATGCTATTTCTGTGTTTCATTGTCAATGACAAGGTCCAAGGGATACAGTAAACCTGATGTGAAGCATCGGAATCTAAAACAGGACTCACAGGAGAGCTTCAAATCATAGAAAGGAAGAGTGACAGTCCTTTTGTACTTATGTCGGCATAGTGTCATTTATATCAAATTCGGATGCATTTTCTGTGTTTCATCGTCAATAAGAAGGTTCAAGGGATACAATAAACCTGAAGTGAAGCATCGGAATCTAAAACTGGACTCACAGGAGAGCTTCAAATCATAGAAAGTTAGAGTGTCAGTCCGCTTGTACTTAAGTCGGCATTGTACCTTTTGTATTAAATTCGGATGCAAACTCTGTGATTCATCGTCAATAAGAAGGTCCAAGGGATACAGTAAACCTGAAGTGAAGCAACTGAATCTAAAACCGGTCTCACAGGAGAGGTTCAAATTATAGAAAGTTAGATTGTCAGTCCTCTTGTACTTAAGTTGGCATTGTGCCTTTTGTATTAAATTCGGATGCAAACTCTGTGATTCATCGTCAATAAGAAGGTCCAAGGAATACAGTAAACCTGAAGTCAAGCATCGGAATCTAAAACTGGACTCACCGGAGAGGCTCAAATCATAGAAAGTTAGAGTGTCACTCCTCTTCTACTTGAGTTGGTATTGTGCATTTTGTATTAAATTCGGGTGCAATTTCTGTGTGACATTGTCAATAAGAAGGTCCAAGGGATACAGTAAACCTGAAGTGAAGCATCGGAATCTAAAACTGGACTCACAGGAGAGGTTCAAATCATAGAAAGTTAGAGTGTCAGTCCTCTTGTACTTAACGCGGTATTGTACCTTTTGTATTAAATTCGGATGCAAACTCTGTGTTTCATCATCAATTAGAAGGTCCAAGGGATACAGTAAACCTGAAGTGAAGCATCGGAATCTAAAACTGGACTCACAGGAGAGGTTCAAATCATAGAAAGTTAGAATGTCACTCCTCTTGTACATAAGTCGGCATTGTACTTTTTGTATTAAATTTGGATGCAATTTCTGTGTTTCATCGTCAATAAGAAGGCGCAAGGTATATAGTAAACCTAAAGTGAAGCATCGGAATCTAAAACTGGATTCACAGGAGAGGTTCAAATTATAGAAAGTGAGAGTGTCAGTCCTCTTGTACTTCAGTCGTCATTGTGCCATTGGTATTAAATTCGGATGCAATATCTGTGTTTCATCGACAATAAGAAGCTCCAAGGGATACAGTAAACCTGAAGTAAAGCATCGGAATCTAAAACTGGACTCACAGGAGAGGTTCAAATCATAGAAAGTTAGAGTGTCAGTCCTCTTTTACATAAATCGGCATTGTGCTATTGAATTTAATTCCGATGCTATCTCTGTGTTTCATTGTCAATAAGAAGGTCCAAGGGATACAGTAAACCTGAAGTGAAGCATCGGAATCTAAAACTGGACACACAGGAGAGGTTCTAATCATAGAAAGTTAGAATGTCATTCCTCTTGTACTTAAGTCGTTATTGTGCCTTTTGTATTACATTCGGATGCAATTTCTGTGTCTCATCGTCAATAAGAACGTGCAAGGTATACAGTAAACCGGAAGTGAAGCATCGTAAGCTAAAACTGGACTCACAGGAGAGGTTCAAATCATAGAGAGTGAAAGTGTCAGTCCTCTTGTACTTAAGTCGCCATTGTGCCTTTTGTATTAAATTCGGGTGCAATTTCTGTGTGTCGTCGTCAATAAGAAGGTCCAAGGGATACAGTAAACCTGAAGTGAAGCATTGGACTCTAAAACTGGACTCACAGGAGAGGTTCAAATCATAGAAAGTTAGAATGTCAGTCCTCTTGTACTTAAGTCGGCATTGTGCCTCTTGTATTGAATTCGGGTGCAATTTCTGTGTTTCATCGTCAATAAGAAGGTGCAAGGTATACAGTAAACCTGAAGATAAGCATCGGAATCTAAAACTGGACTCACTGGAGAGGTTCAAATCATAGAAAGTGAGAGTGTCAGTCCTCTTGTACTTAAGTCGACATTGTGCCATTTGCATTAAATTCGGATACAATTTCTGTGTTTCATCGTCAATAAGAAGGTCCAAGGGATACAGTAAACCTGAAGTGAAGCATCGGAATCTAAAACTGGACTCACAGGAGAGGTTCAAATCATAGAAAGTTAGAGTGTCAGTCCTCTTTTACTTAAGTTGGCATTGTGCCTTTTGAATATAATTCCGATGCTATTTCTGTGTTTCATTGTCAATGAGAAGGTCCAAGGGATACAGTAAACCTGAAGTGAAGCATCGGATTCTAAAACAGGACTCACAGGAGAGGTTCTAATCATAGAAAGTTAGAAAGTCTGTCCTCTTGCACTTAAGTCGGCATTGTGCCTTTTGTATTAAATTCGGATGCAATTTCTGTGTTTCATCGTCAATAAGAAGGTGCAAGGTATACAGAAAACCTGAAGTGAAGCATCGGAATCTAAAACTGGGCTCACAGAAAAGGTTCAAATCATAGAAAGGGAGAGTGTCAGTCCTCTTGTACTTATGTCGGCATAGTGGCATTTGTATCAAATTCGTATGCATTTTCTGTGTTTCATCAACAATAAGAATGTCCAATAGGATACATTAAACCTGAAGTGAAGCATCGGAATCTAAAACTGGACTCACAGGAGAGCTTCAAATCATAGAAAGTTAGAGTGTCAGTCCGCTTGTACTTAAGTCGGCATTGTACCTTTTGTATTAAATACGGATGCAAACTCTGTGATTCATCGACAATAAGAAGGTCCAAGGGATACAGTAAACCTGAAGTTAAGCATCTGAATCTAAAACCGGTCTCACAGGAGAGGTTCAAATCATAGAAAGTTAGATTGTCAGTCCTCTTGTACTTAAGTCGGCATTGTGCCTTTTGTATTAAATTCGGATGCAAACTCTGTGATTCATCGTCAATAAGAGGGTCCAAGGAATACAGTAAACCTGAAGTCAAGCACCGGAATCTAAAACTGGACTCACCGTAGAGGTTCAAATCATAGAAAGTTAGAGTGTCACTCCTCTTCTACTTGAGTCGGTATTGTGCCTTTTGTATTAAATTCGGGTGCAATTTCTGTGTGACATCGTCAATATGAAGGTCCAAGGGATACAGTAAACCTGAAGTGAAGCATCGGAATCTAAAACTGGACTCACAGGAGAGGTTCAAATCATAGAAAGTGAGAGTGTCAGTCCCCTTGTACTTAAGACGGCATTGTGCCTTTTTAATTTCATTCCGATGCAATTTCTGTGTTTCATCATCAATAAGAAGGTGCAAGGTATACAGTAATCCTGGAGTGAAGCATCGGAATCTAAAACTGGACTCACACGAGAGGTTCGAATCATAGAAAGTTAGAGTGTCAGTCCTCTTGTACCTAAGTCGGCATTGTGCCTTTTGAATTTAATTCCGATGATATTTCTGTGTTTCATTGTCAATAAGATGATCCAAGGGATACAGTAAACCTGAAGTGAAGCATCGGAATCTAAAACTGGACTCACAGGAGAGGTTCAAATCATAGAAAGTTAGAATGTTACTCCTCTTGTACTTAAGTCGGCATTGTGCCTTTTGTATTAAATTCGGATGCAATTTCTGTGTTTCATCGTCAATAAGAAGGCGCAAGATATACAGTAAACCTGAGGTGAAGCATCGGAATCTAAAACTGGATTCACAGGAGAGGTTCAAATCATAGAAAGTGAGAGTGTCAGTCCTCTTGTACTTAAGTCGCCATTGTGCCATTTGTATTAAATTCGGATGCAATATCTGTGTTTCATCGTCAATAAGAAGGTCCAAGGGATACAGTAAACCTGAAGTGAAGCATCGGAATCTAAAACTGGACTCACAGGAGAGGGTCAAATCATAGAAAGCTAGAGTGTCAGTCCTCTTTTACTTAAGTCAGCATTGTGCCTTTTGAATTTAATTCCGATGCTATTTCTGTGTTTCATTGTCAATAAGAAGGTCCAAGGGATACAGTAAACCTGAAGTGAAGCATCGGAATCTAAAACTGGACTCACAAGAGAGGTTCTAATCATAGAAAGTTAGAATGTCATTCCTCTTGTACTTAAGTCGGCATTGTGCCTTTTGTATTACATTCGGATGCAATTTCTGTGTTTCATCGTCAATAAGAACGTGCAAGGTATACAGTAAACCTGAAGTGAAGCATCGTAATCTAAAACTGGACTCACAGGAGAGGTTCAAATCATAGAAAGTTAGAGTGTCACTCCTCTTGTACTTGAGTCGGTATTGTGCCTTTCGTATTAAATTCGGGTGCAATTTCTGTGTGTCATCGTCAATAAGAAGGTGCAAGGGATACAGTAAACCTGAAGTGAAGCATCGGACTCTAAAACTGGACTCACAGAAGATGTTCAAATCATAGAAAGTTAGAATGTCAGTCCTCTTGTACTTATGTCGGCATTGTGGCATTTGTATCAAATTCGGATGCATTTTCTGTGTTTCTTCGTCAATAAGAAGGTCCAAGGGATACATTAAACCTGAAGTGAAGCATCGGAATCTAAAACTGGACTCACAGGAGAGCTTCAAATCATAGAAAGTTAGAGTGTCAGTCCGCTTGTACTTAAGTCGGCATTGTGCCTTTTGTATTAAATTCGGATACAAACTCTGTGATTCATCGTCAATAAGAAGGTCCAAGGAATACAGTAAACCTGAAGTCAAGCATCGGAATCTAAAACTGGACTCACCGGAGAGGCTCAAATCATAGAAAGTTAGAGTGTCAGTCCTCTTGTACTTAAGTCGGCATTGTGCCTCTTGTATTGAATTCGGGTGCAATTTCTGTGATTCATCGTCAATAAGAAGGTGCAAGGTATACAGTAAACCTGAAGAGAAGCATCGGAATCTAAAACTGGACTCACTGAAGAGGTTCAAATCATAGATAGTGAGAGTGTCAGTCCTCTTGTACTTAAGTCGACATTGTGCCATTTGCATTAAATTCGGATACAATTTCTGTGTTTCATCGTCAATAAGAAGGTCCAAGGGATACAGTAAACCTGAAGTGAAGCATCGGAATCTAAAACTGGACTCACAGGAGAGGTTCAAATCATAGAAAGTTAGAGTGTCAGTCCTCTTTTACTTAAGTTGGCATTGTGCCTTTTGAATATAATTCCGATGCTATTTCTGTGTTTCATTGTCAATGACAAGGTCCAAGGGATACAGTAAACCTGATGTGAAGCATCGGAATCTAAAACAGGACTCACAGGAGAGCTTCAAATCATAGAAAGGAAGAGTGACAGTCCTTTTGTACTTATGTCGGCATAGTGTCATTTATATCAAATTCGGATGCATTTTCTGTGTTTCATCGTCAATAAGAAGGTTCAAGGGATACAATAAACCTGAAGTGAAGCATCGGAATCTAAAACTGGACTCACAGGAGAGCTTCAAATCATAGAAAGTTAGAGTGTCAGTCCGCTTGTACTTAAGTCGGCATTGTACCTTTTGTATTAAATTCGGATGCAAACTCTGTGATTCATCGTCAATAAGAAGGTCCAAGGGATACAGTAAACCTGAAGTGAAGCAACTGAATCTAAAACCGGTCTCACAGGAGAGGTTCAAATTATAGAAAGTTAGATTGTCAGTCCTCTTGTACTTAAGTTGGCATTGTGCCTTTTGTATTAAATTCGGATGCAAACTCTGTGATTCATCGTCAATAAGAAGGTCCAAGGAATACAGTAAACCTGAAGTCAAGCATCGGAATCTAAAACTGGACTCACCGGAGAGGCTCAAATCATAGAAAGTTAGAGTGTCACTCCTCTTCTACTTGAGTTGGTATTGTGCATTTTGTATTAAATTCGGGTGCAATTTCTGTGTGACATTGTCAATAAGAAGGTCCAAGGGATACAGTAAACCTGAAGTGAAGCATCGGAATCTAAAACTGGACTCACAGGAGAGGTTCAAATCATAGAAAGTTAGAGTGTCAGTCCTCTTGTACTTAACGCGGTATTGTACCTTTTGTATTAAATTCGGATGCAAACTCTGTGTTTCATCATCAATTAGAAGGTCCAAGGGATACAGTAAACCTGAAGTGAAGCATCGGAATCTAAAACTGGACTCACAGGAGAGGTTCAAATCATAGAAAGTTAGAATGTCACTCCTCTTGTACATAAGTCGGCATTGTACTTTTTGTATTAAATTTGGATGCAATTTCTGTGTTTCATCGTCAATAAGAAGGCGCAAGGTATACAGTAAACCTAAAGTGAAGCATCGGAATCTAAAACTGGATTCACAGGAGAGGTTCAAATTATAGAAAGTGAGAGTGTCAGTCCTCTTGTACTTCAGTCGTCATTGTGCCATTGGTATTAAATTCGGATGCAATATCTGTGTTTCATCGACAATAAGAAGCTCCAAGGGATACAGTAAACCAGAAGTAAAGCATCGGAATCTAAAACTGGACTCACAGGAGAGGTTCAAATCATAGAAAGTTAGAGTGTCAGTCCTCTTTTACATAAATCGGCATTGTGCTATTGAATTTAATTCCGATGCTATCTCTGTGTTTCATTGTCAATAAGAAGGTCCAAGGGATACAGTAAACCTGAAGTGAAGCATCGGAATCTAAAACTGGACACACAGGAGAGGTTCTAATCATAGAAAGTTAGAATGTCATTCCTCTTGTACTTAAGTCGTTATTGTGCCTTTTGTATTACATTCGGATGCAATTTCTGTGTCTCATCGTCAATAAGAACGTGCAAGGTATACAGTAAACCGGAAGTGAAGCATCGTAAGCTAAAACTGGACTCACAGGAGAGGTTCAAATCATAGAGAGTGAAAGTGTCAGTCCTCTTGTACTTAAGTCGCCATTGTGCCTTTTGTATTAAATTCGGGTGCAATTTCTGTGTGTCGTCGTCAATAAGAAGGTCCAAGGGATACAGTAAACCTGAAGTGAAGCATTGGACTCTAAAACTGGACTCACAGGAGAGGTTCAAATCATAGAAAGTTAGAATGTCAGTCCTCTTGTACTTAAGTCGGCATTGTGCCTCTTGTATTGAATTCGGGTGCAATTTCTGTGTTTCATCGTCAATAAGAAGGTGCAAGGTATACAGTAAACCTGAAGATAAGCATCGGAATCTAAAACTGGACTCACTGGAGAGGTTCAAATCATAGAAAGTGAGAGTGTCAGTCCTCTTGTACTTAAGTCGACATTGTGCCATTTGCATTAAATTCGGATACAATTTCTGTGTTTCATCGTCAATAAGAAGGTCCAAGGGATACAGTAAACCTGAAGTGAAGCATCGGAATCTAAAACTGGACTCACAGGAGAGGTTCAAATCATAGAAAGTTAGAGTGTCAGTCCTCTTTTACTTAAGTTGGCATTGTGCCTTTTGAATATAATTCCGATGCTATTTCTGTGTTTCATTGTCAATGAGAAGGTCCAAGGGATACAGTAAACCTGAAGTGAAGCATCGGATTCTAAAACAGGACTCACAGGAGAGGTTCTAATCATAGAAAGTTAGAAAGTCTGTCCTCTTGCACTTAAGTCGGCATTGTGCCTTTTGTATTAAATTCGGATGCAATTTCTGTGTTTCATCGTCAATAAGAAGGTGCAAGGTATACAGAAAACCTGAAGTGAAGCATCGGAATCTAAAACTGGGCTCACAGAAAAGGTTCAAATCATAGAAAGGGAGAGTGTCAGTCCTCTTGTACTTATGTCGGCATAGTGGCATTTGTATCAAATTCGTATGCATTTTCTGTGTTTCATCAACAATAAGAATGTCCAATAGGATACATTAAACCTGAAGTGAAGCATCGGAATCTAAAACTGGACTCACAGGAAAGCTTCAAATCATAGAAAGTTAGAGTGTCAGTCCGCTTGTACTTAAGTCGGCATTGTACCTTTTGTATTAAATACGGATGCAAACTCTGTGATTCATCGACAATAAGAAGGTCCAAGGGATACAGTAAACCTGAAGTTAAGCATCTGAATCTAAAACCGGTCTCACAGGAGAGGTTCAAATCATAGAAAGTTAGATTGTCAGTCCTCTTGTACTTAAGTCGGCATTGTGCCTTTTGTATTAAATTCGGATGCAAACTCTGTGATTCATCGTCAATAAGAGGGTCCAAGGAATACAGTAAACCTGAAGTCAAGCACCGGAATCTAAAACTGGACTCACCGTAGAGGTTCAAATCATAGAAAGTTAGAGTGTCACTCCTCTTCTACTTGAGTCGGTATTGTGCCTTTTGTATTAAATTCGGGTGCAATTTCTGTGTGACATCGTCAATATGAAGGTCCAAGGGATACAGTAAACCTGAAGTGAAGCATCGGAATCTAAAACTGGACTCACAGGAGAGGTTCAAATCATAGAAAGTGAGAGTGTCAGTCCCCTTGTACTTAAGACGGCATTGTGCCTTTTTAATTTCATTCCGATGCAATTTCTGTGTTTCATCATCAATAAGAAGGTGCAAGGTATACAGTAATCCTGGAGTGAAGCATCGGAATCTAAAACTGGACTCACACGAGAGGTTCGAATCATAGAAAGTTAGAGTGTCAGTCCTCTTGTACCTAAGTCGGCATTGTGCCTTTTGAATTTAATTCCGATGATATTTCTGTGTTTCATTGTCAATAAGATGATCCAAGGGATACAGTAAACCTGAAGTGAAGCATCGGAATCTAAAACTGGACTCACAGGAGAGGTTCAAATCATAGAAAGTTAGAATGTTACTCCTCTTGTACTTAAGTCGGCATTGTGCCTTTTGTATTAAATTCGGATGCAATTTCTGTGTTTCATCGTCAATAAGAAGGCGCAAGATATACAGTAAACCTGAGGTGAAGCATCGGAATCTAAAACTGGATTCACAGGAGAGGTTCAAATCATAGAAAGTGAGAGTGTCAGTCCTCTTGTACTTAAGTCGCCATTGTGCCATTTGTATTAAATTCGGATGCAATATCTGTGTTTCATCGTCAATAAGAAGGTCCAAGGGATACAGTAAACCTGAAGTGAAGCATCGGAATCTAAAACTGGACTCACAGGAGAGGGTCAAATCATAGAAAGCTAGAGTGTCAGTCCTCTTTTACTTAAGTCAGCATTGTGCCTTTTGAATTTAATTCCGATGCTATTTCTGTGTTTCATTGTCAATAAGAAGGTCCAAGGGATACAGTAAACCTGAAGTGAAGCATCGGAATCTAAAACTGGACTCACAAGAGAGGTTCTAATCATAGAAAGTTAGAATGTCATTCCTCTTGTACTTAAGTCGGCATTGTGCCTTTTGTATTACATTCGGATGCAATTTCTGTGTTTCATCGTCAATAAGAACGTGCAAGGTATACAGTAAACCTGAAGTGAAGCATCGTAATCTAAAACTGGACTCACAGGAGAGGTTCAAATCATAGAAAGTTAGAGTGTCACTCCTCTTGTACTTGAGTCGGTATTGTGCCTTTCGTATTAAATTCGGGTGCAATTTCTGTGTGTCATCGTCAATAAGAAGGTGCAAGGGATACAGTAAACCTGAAGTGAAGCATCGGACTCTAAAACTGGACTCACAGAAGATGTTCAAATCATAGAAAGTTAGAATGTCAGTCCTCTTGTACTTATGTCGGCATTGTGGCATTTGTATCAAATTCGGATGCATTTTCTGTGTTTCTTCGTCAATAAGAAGGTCCAAGGGATACATTAAACCTGAAGTGAAGCATCGGAATCTAAAACTGGACTCACAGGAGAGCTTCAAATCATAGAAAGTTAGAGTGTCAGTCCGCTTGTACTTAAGTCGGCATTGTGCCTTTTGTATTAAATTCGGATACAAACTCTGTGATTCATCGTCAATAAGAAGGTCCAAGGGATACAGTAGACCTGAAGTGAAGCATCGGAATCTAAAACCGGTCTCACAGGAGAGGTTCAAATCATAGAAAGTTAGATTGACATTCCTCTTGTACTTAAGTCGGCATTGTGCCTTTTGTATTAAATTCGGATGACAACTCTGTAATTCATCGTCAATAAGAAGGTCCAAGGGATACAGTAAACCTGAAGTCAAGCATCGGAATCTAAAACTGGACTCACCGGAGAGGTTCAAATCATAGAAAGTTAGAGTGTCACTCCTCTTCTACTTGAGTCGGTATTGTGCCTTTTGTATTAAATTCGGGTGCAATTTCTGTGTGACATTGTCAATAAGAAGGTCCAAGGGATACAGTAAACCTGAAGTGAAGCGACGGAATCTAAAACTGGACTCACAGGAGACGTTCAAATCATAGAAAGTTAGAGTGTCAGTCCTCTTGTACTTAACGCGGTATTGTACATCTTGTATTAAATTCGGATGCAAACTCTGTGTTTCATCATCAATTAGAAGGTCCAAGGGATACAGTAAACCTGAAGTGAAGCATCGGAATCTAAAACTGGACTCACAGGAGAGGTTCAAATCATAGAAAGTGAGAGTGACAGTCCTCTTGTACTTAAGACGGCATTGTGCTTTTTGAATTTAATTCCGATGCAATTTCTGTGTTTCATCATCAATAAGAAGGTGCAAGGTATACAGTAATCCTGGAGTGAAGCATCGGAATCTAAATCTGACCTCACAGGAGAGGTTCGAATCATAGAAAGTGAGAGTGTATGTCCTCTTGTACTTAAGTCGGCATTGTGACATTTGTATTAAATTCGGATGCAATTTCTGTATTTCATCGTCAATAAGAAGGTCCAAGGGATACTGTAAACCTGAAGTGAAGCATCGGAATCTAAAACTGGACTCACACGAGAGGTTCAAATCATAGAATGTTAGAGTGTCAGTCCTCTTGTACCTAAGTCGGCATTGTGCCTTTTGAATTTAATTCCGATACTATTTCTGTGTTTCATTGTCAATAAGAAGATCCAAGGGATACAGTAAACCTGAAGTGAAGCATCGGAATCTAAAACTGGACTCACAGGAGAGGTTCAAATCATAGAAAGTTAGAATGTCACTCCTCTTGTACTTAAGTCGGCATTGTACCTTTTGTATTAAATTCGGATGCAATTTCTGTGTTTCATCGTCAATAAGAAGGCGCAAAGTATACAGTAAACCTGAAGTGAAGCATCGGAATCTAAACTTGGATTCACAGGAGAGGTTCAAATCATAGAAACGGAGAGTGTCAGTCCAACTTGTACTTAAGTCGGCATTGTGCCATTTGTATTAAATTCGGGTGCAATTTCTGGGTTTCATCGTCAACAAGAAGGTCCAAGGGGTACAGTAAACCTGAAGTGAAGCATCGGAATCTAAAACTTGACTCACAGGAAAGGTTCATATCATTGAAAGTGAGAGAGTCAGTCCTCTTGTACTTAAGTCGGCATTGTGGCATTTGTATTAAATTTCGATGCATTTTCTGTGTTTCATCGTCAATAAGAAGATCCAAGGGATACAATAAACCTGAAGTCAAGCATCGGAATCTAAAACTGGACTCACAGGAAAGATTCAAATCATAGAAAGTTAGAGTGTCACTCCTCTTGTACTTGAGTCGGTATTGTGCCTTTTGTAATAAATTCGGGTGCAATTTCTGTGTGTCATCGTCAATAAGAAGGTCCAAGGGATACAGTAAACCTGAAGTGAAGCATCGGAATCTAAAACTGGACTCACAGGAAAGGTTCAAATCATAGAAAGGGAGAGTGTCAGTCCGCTTGTACTTAAGTCTGCATTGTGCCTTTTGTATTAAATTCGGATGCAAACTCTGTAATTCATCGTCAATAAGAAGGTCCAAGGGATACAGTAAACCAGAAGTCAAGCATCGGAATCTAAAACCGGTCTCACAGGAGAGGTTCAAATCATAGAAAGTTAGATTGTCAGTCCTCTTGTACTTAAGTCGGCATTGTGCCTTTTGTATTAAATTCGGATGCAAACTCTGTGGTTCATCGTCAATAAGAAGGTCCAAGGGATACAGTAAACCTGAAGTGAAGCATCGGAATCTAAAACTGGACTCACAGGAGAGGTTCAAATCATAGAAAGTGAGAGTGTCAGTCCTCTTGTACTTAAGAAGGCATTGTGCCTTTTGAATTTAATTCCGATGCAATTTCTGTGTTTCATCATCAATAAGAAGGTGCAAGGTATACAGTAATCCTGGAGTGAACCATCGGAATCTTAATCTGACCTCACAGGAGAGGTTCGAATCATAGAAAGTGAGAGTGTCTGTCCTCTTGTACTTAAGTCGGCATTGTGACATTTGTATTAAATTCGGATGCAATTTCTGTATTTCATCGGCAATAAGAAGGTCCAAGGGATACTGTAAACCTGAAGTGAAGAATCGGAATCTAAAACTGGACTCACACGAGAGGTTCAAATCATAGAAAGTTAGAGTGTCAGTCCTCTTGTACCTAAGTCGGCATTGTGCCTTTTGAAATTAATTCCGATGCTATTTCTGTGTTTCATTGTCAATAAGAAGATCCAAGGGATACAGTAAACCTGAAGTGAAGCATCGGAATCCAAAACTGGACTCACAGGAGAGGTTCAAATCATAGAAAGTTAGAATGTCACTCCTCTTGTACTTAACGCGGTATTGTACCTTTTGTATTAAATTCGGATGCAAACTCTGTGTTTCATCATCAATTAGAAGGTCCAAGGGATACAGTAAACCTGAAGTGAAGCATCGGAATCTAAAACTGGACTCACAGGAGAGGTTCAAATCATAGAAAGTGAGAGTGTCAGTCCTCTTGTACTTAAGACGGCATTGTGCCTTTTGAATTTAATTCCGATGCAATTTCTGTGTTTCATCATCAATATAAAGGTGCAAGGTATACAGTAATCCTGGAGTGAACCATCGGAATCTTAATCTGACCTCACAGAAGAGGTTCGAATCATAGAAAGTGAGAGAGTCTGTCCTCTTGTACTTGTGACATTTGTATTAAATTCGGATGCAATTTCTGTATTTCATCGGCAATAAGAAGGTCCAAGTTATACTGTAAACCTGAAGTGAAAAATCGGAATCTAAAACTGGACTCACACGAGAGGTTCAAATCATAGAAAGTTAGAGTGTCAGTCCTCTTTTACTTAAGTTGGCATTATGCCTTTTGAATTTAATTCCGATGCTATTTCTGTGTTTCATTGTCAATAAGAAGGTCCAAGGGATACAGTAAACCTGAAGTGAGGCATCGGAATCTAAAACTGGACACACAGGAGAGGTTCTAATCATAGAAAGATAGAATGACATTCCTCTTGTACTTAAGTCGGCATTGTGCCTTTTGTATTACATTCGGATGCAATTTCTGTGTTTCATCGTCAATAAGAACGTGCAAGGTATACAGTAAACCTGAAGTGAAGCATCGTAATCTAAAACTGGACTCACAGGAGAGGTTCAAATCATAGAAAGTGAGAGTGTCAGACCTCTTGTACTTAAGTCACCATTGTGCCTTTTGTATTAAATTCGGGTGCAATTTCTGTGTGTCATCGTCAATAAGAAGGTCCAAGCGATACAGTAAACCTGAAGTGAAGCATCGGACTCTAAATCTGGACTCACAGGAGAGGTTCAAATCATAGAAAGTTAGAATGTCAGTCCTCTTGTACTTAAGTCGGCATTGTGCCTCTTGTATTGAATTCGGGTGCAATTTCTGTGTTTCATCGTCAATAAGAAGGTGCAAGGTATACAGTAAACCTGAAGAGAAGCATCGGAATCTAAAACTGGACTCACTGGAGAGGTTCAAATCATAGAAAGTGAGAGTGTCAGTCCTCTTGTACTTAAGTCGACATTGTGCCATTTGTGTTAAATTCGGATGCAATTTCTGTGTTTCATCGTCAATAAGAAGGTCCAAGGGATACTGTAAACCTGAAGTGAAGTATCGGAATCTAAGACTGGACTCACAGGAGAGGTTCAAAACATAGAAAGTTAGAGTGTCAGTCCTCTTTTACTTAAGTTGGCATTGTGCCTTTTGAATATAATTCCGATGCTATTTCTGTGTTTGATTGTCAATGAGAAGGTCCAAGGGATACAGTAAACCTGAAGTGAAGCATCGGAATCTAAAACAGGACTCACAGGAGAGGTTCTAATCATAGAAAGTTAGAAAGTCTGTCCTCTTGCACTTAAGTCGGCATTGTGACTTTTCTATTAAATTCGGATGCAATTTCTGTGTTTCATCGTCAATAAGAAGGTGCAAGGTATACAGAAGACCTGAAGTGAAGCATCGGAATCTAAAACTGGACTCACAGAAAAGGTTCAAATCATAGAAAGGGAGAGTGTCAGTCCTCTTGTACTTATGTCGGCATTGTGGCATTTGTATCAAATTCGGATGCATTTTCTGCGTTTCATCGTCAATAAGAAGGTCCAAGGGATACATTAAACCTGAAGTGAAGCATCGGAATCTAAATCTGGACTCACAGGACAGCTTCAAATCATAAAAAGTTAGAGTGTCAGTCCGCTTGTACTTAAGTCGGCATTGTGCCTTTTGTATTAAATTCGGATGCAATCTCTGTGATTCATCGTTAATAAGAAGGTCCAAGGGATACAGTAAACCTGAAGTGAAGCATCTGAATCTAAAACCGGTCTCACAGGAGAGGTTCAAATCATAGAAAGTTAGATTGTCAGTCCTCTTGTACTTAAGTCGGCATTGTGCCTTTTGTATTAAATTCGGATGCAAACTCTGTGATTCATCGTCAATAAGAAGGTCCAAGGGATACAGTAAACCTGAAGTCAAGCATCGGAATCTAAAACTGGACTCACCGGAGAGGTTCAAATCATAGAAAGTTAGAGTGTCACTCCTCTTCTACTTGAGTCGGTATTGTGCCTTTTGTATTAAATTCGGGAGCAATTTCTGTGTGCCATTGTCAATAAGAAGGTCCAAGGGATACAGTAAACCTGAAGTGAAGCATCGGAATCTAAAACTGGACTCACAGGAGAGGTTCAAATCATAGAAAGTTAGAGTGTCAGTCCTCTTGTACTTAACGCGGTATTGTACCTTTTGTATTAAATTCGGATGCAAACTTTGTGTTTCAACATCAATTAGAAGGTCCAAGGGATACAGTAAACCTGAAGTGAAGCATCGGAATCTAAAACTGGCCTCACAGGAGAGGTTCAAATCATAGAAAGTGAGAGTGTCAGTCCTCTTGTACTTAAGACGGCATTGTGCCTTTTGAATTTAATTCCGATGCAATTTCTGTGTTTCATCATCAATAAGAAGGTGCAAGGTATACAGTAATCCTGGAGCGAAGCATCGGAATCTAAAACTGGACTCACAAGAGAGGTTCGAATCATAGAAAGTTAGAGTGTCAGTCCTCTTGTACCTAAGTCGGCATTGTGCCTTTTGTATTAAATTCGGATGCAATTTCTGTGTTTCATCGTAATTAAGAAGGCGCAAGGTATACAGTAAACCTGAAGTGAAGCATCGGAATCTAAAACTGGATTCACAGGAGAGGTTCAAATCATAGAAAAAGAGAGTGTCAGTCCTCTTGTACTTAAGTCGACATTGTGCCATTTGTATTAATTTCGGATGCAATATCTGTGTTTCATCGTCAATAAGAAGGTCCAAGGGGTACAGTAAACCTGAAGTGAAGCATCGGAATCTAAAACTGGACTCACAAGAGAGGTTCTAATCATAGAAAGTTAGAATGTCATTCCTCTTGTACTTAAGTCGGCATTGTGCCTTTTGTATTACATTCGGATGCAATTTCTGTGTTTCATCGTCAATAAGAACGTGCAAGGTATACAGTAAACCTGAAGTGAAGCATCGTAATCTAAAACTTGACTCACAGGAGAGGTTCAAATCATAGAAAGTTAGAGTGTCACTCCTCTTGTACTTGAGTCGGTATTGTGCCTTTTGTATTAAATTCGGGTGCAATTTCTGTGTGTCATCGTCAATAAGAAGGTGCAAGGGATACAGTAAACCTGAAGTGAAGCATCGGAATCTAAAACTGCACTCACAGGAGAGGTTCAAATCATAGAAAGATAGAATGTCACTCCTCTTGTACTTAAGTCGGCATTGTACCTTTTGTATTAAATTCGGATGCAATTTCTGTGTTTCATCGTCAATAAGAAGGCGCAAGGTATACAGTGAACCTGAAGTGAAGCATCGGAATCTAAAACTGGATTCACAGGAGAGGTTCAAATCATAGAAAGTGAGAGTGTCAGTCCTCTTGTACTTAAGTCGACATTGTGCCATTTGTATTAAATTCGGATGCAATATCTGTGTTTCATCGTCAATAAGAAGCTCCAAGGGATACAGTAAACCTGAAGTGAAGCATCGGAATCAAAAACTTGACTCACAGGAAAGGTTCATATCATAGAAAGTGAGAGAGTCAGTCCTCTTGTACTTAAGTCGGCAATGTGCCATTTGTATTAAATGCGGATGCAATATCTGTGTTTCATCGTCAATAAGAAGGTCCAAGGGATACAGTAAACCTGAAGTGAAGCATCGGAATCCAAAACTGGACTCACAGGAGAGGTTCAAATCATAGAAAGTTAGAGTGTGAGTCCTCTTGTATTTAAGTCGGCATTGTGCCTTTTGTATTAAATTCGGATGCAAACTCTGTGTTTCATCGTCAATAAGAACGTGCAAGGTATACAGAAAACCTGAAGTGAAGCATCGTAATCTAAAACTGGACTCACAGGAGAGGTTCAAATCATAGGAAGTGAGACTGTCAGTCCTCTTGTACTTAAGTCGCCATTGTGCCTTTTGTATTAAATTCGGATGCAATTTCTGTGTTTCATCGTCAATAAGAAAGTCCAAGGGATACATTAAACCTGAAGTGAAGCATCGGAATCTAAAACTGAACTCACAGGAGAGGTTCAAATCATAGAATGTGGGAGTGTCAGTTCTTTTCTACTTAGGTCGGCATTGTGCCTTTTCAATTTAATTCCGATGCAATTTCTGTGTTTCATCGTCAATAAGAAGGTCCAAAGGATACAGTAAAACTTAAGTGAAGCATCGGAATCTGAAACTGGACTCACAGGAGAGATTCAAATCATAGAAAGTTAGAGTGTCTCTCCTCTTGTACCTAATTCGGTATTGTGCCTTTTGTATTAAATTCCGATGCAATTTCTTTGTTTCATCGTCAATAAGAAGGTCCAAGGGATACAGTAAACCTGAAGTGAAGCATCGTAATCTAAAACTGGACTCACAGGAGAGGTTGAAATCATAGAAAGTGAGAGTGTCAGTCCTCTTGTACTTAAGCCGGCATTGTGCCATTTGTATTAAATTCGGGTGCAATTTCTGGGTTTCATCGTCAATAAGAAGGTCCAAGGGGTACAGTAAACCTGAAGTGAAGCATCGGAATCTAAAACTTGACTCACAGGAAAGGTTCATATCATAGAAAGTGAGAGAGTCAGTCCTCTTGTACTTAAGTCGGAATTGTGGCATTTGTATTAAATTTGGATGCATTTTCTGTGTTTCATCGTCAATAAGAAGATCCAAGGGATACAATAAACCTGAAGTCAAGCATCGGAATCTAAAACTGGACTCACAGGAGAGATTCAAATCATAGAAAGTTAGAGTGTCACTCCTCTTGTACTTGAGTCGGTATTGTGCCTTTTGTATTAAATTCGGGTGCAATTTCTGTGTGTCATCGTCAATAAGAAGGTCCAAGGGATACAGTAAACCTGAAGTGAAGCATCGGACTCTAAAACTGGACCCACAGGAGAGGTTCAAATCATAGAGAGTGAGAGTGACAGTCCTCTTGTACTTAAGTCACCATTGTGACTTTTGTATAAATTTTGGATGCAATTTCTGTGTTTCATCGTCAATAAGGAGGTCCAAGGGATACAGTAAACCTGAAGTGAAGCATCGGAATCTGAAACTGGACTCACACTAGAGGTTCAAATCATAGAAAGTTAGAGTGTCAGTCCTCTTTTACTTAAGTCGGCATTGTGCCTTTTGAATTTAATTCCGATGCTATTTCTGTGTTTCATTGTCAATAAGAAGGTCCAAGGGGTACAGTAAACCTGAAGTGAAGCATCGGAATCTAAAACTGGACTCACAAGAGAGGTTCTAATCATAGAAAGTTAGAATGTCATTCCTCTTGTACTTAAGTCGGCATTGTGCCTTTTGTATTACATTCGGATGCTATTTCTGTGTTTCATTGTCAATAAGAAGGTCCAAGGGGTACAGTAAACCTGAAGTGAAGCATCGGAATATAAAACTGGACTCACAAGAGAGGTTCTAATCATAGAAAGTTAGAATGTCATTCCTCTTGTACTTAAGTCGGCATTGTGCCTTTTGTATTAAATTCGGATGCAAACTCTGTGATTCATCGTCAATAAGAAGGTCCAAGGTATACAGTAAACCTGAAGTGAAGCATCGGAATCTAAAACCGGTCTCACAGGAGAGGTTCAAATCATAGAAAGTTAGATTGTCAATCCTCTTGTACTTAAGTCGGCATTGTGCCTTTTGTATTTAATTACGATGCAATTTCTGTGTTTCATCATCAATAAGAAGGTGCAAGGTATACAGTAATCCTGGAGTGAAGCATCGGAATCTAAATATGACCTCACAGGAGAGGTTCGACTCATAGAAAGTGAGAGTGTCTGTCCTCTTGTACTTAAGTCGGCATTGTGACATTTGTATTAAATTCGGATGCAATTTCTGTATTTCATCGTCAATAAGAAGGTCCAAGGGATACTGTAAACCTGAAGTGAAGCATCGGAATCTAAAACTGGACTCACACGAGAGGTTCAAATCATAGAAAATTAGAGTGTCAGTCCTCTTGTACCTAAGTCGGCATTGTGACATTTGAATTTAATTCCGATGCTATTTCTGTGTTTCATTGTCAATAAGAAGATCCAAGGGATACAGTAAACCTGAAGTGAAGCATCGGAATCTAAAACTGGACTCACAGGAGAGGTACAAATCATAGAAAGATAGAATGTCACTCCTCTTGTACTTAAGTCGCCATTGTACCTTTTGTATTAAATTCGGATGCAATTTCTGTGTTTCATCGTCAATAAGAAGGCGCCAGGTATACAGTGAACCTGAAGTGAAGCATCGGAATCTAAAACTGGATTCACAGGAGAGGTTCAAATCATAGAAAGTGAGAGTGTCAGTCCTCTTGTACTTAAGTCGACATTGTGCCATTTGTATTAAATTCGGATGCAATATCTGTGTTTCATCGTCAATAAGAAGCTCCAAGGGATACAGTAAACCTGAAGTAAAGCATCGGAATCTAAAACTGGACTCACAGGAGAGGTTCAAATCATAGAAAGTTAGAGTGTCAGTCCTCTTTTACTTAAGTCGGCATTGTGCCTTTTGAATTTAATTCCGATGCTATTTCTCTGTTTCATTGTCAATAAGAAGGTCCAAGGGATACAGTAAACCTGAAGTGAAGCATCGGAATCTAAAACTTACCTCACAGGAGAGGTTCTAATCATAGAAAGTTAGAATGTCGTTCCTCTTGTACTTAAGTCGGCATTGTGCATTTTGTATTACATTCGGATGCAATTTCTGTGTTTCATCGTCAATAAGAACGTGCAAGGTATACAGTAAACCTGAAGTGAAGCATCGTAATCTAAAACTGGACTCACAGGAGAGGTTCAAATCATAGAAAGTGAGAGTGTCAGTTCTTTTCTACTTAGGTCGGCATTGTGCCTTTTCAATTTAATTCTGATGCAATTTCTGTGTTTCATCGTCAATAAGAAGGTCCAAAGAATACAGTAAAACTTAAGTGAAGCATCGGAATCTGAAACTGGACTCACAGGAGAGATTCAAATCATAGAAAGTGAGAGTGTCAGTCCTCTTGTACTTAAGTCGGCATTGTGCCATTTGTATTAAATTCGGGTGCAATTTCTGGGTTTCATCGTCAATAAGAAGGTCCAAGGGGTACAGTAAACCTGAAGTGAAGCATCGGAATCTAAAACTGGACTCACAGGAGAGGTTCAAATCATAGAAAGTTAGAGTGTCAGTCCTCTTGCACTTAAGTCGGCATTGTGCCTTTTGTATTAATTTCGGATGCAAACTCTGTGTTTCATCGTCAATAAGAAGGTCCAAGGGATACAGTAAACCTGAAGTGAAGCATCGGAATCTAAAACTGGACTCACAGAAGAAGTTCAAATCATAGAAAGTTAGAATGTCAGTCCTCTTGTACTTAAGTCGGAATGGTGCCTCTTGTATTGAATTCGGGTGCAATTTCTGTGTTTCATCGTCAATAAGAAGGTGCAAGGTATACAGTAAACCTGAAGAGAAGCATCGGAATCTAAAACTGGACTCACTGGAGAGGTTCAAATCATAGAAAGTGAGAGTGTCAGTCCTCTTGTACTTAAGTCGACATTGTGCCATTTGTATTAAATTCGGATGCAATTTCTGTGTTTCTTCGTCAATAAGAAGGTCCAAGGGATACAGTAAACCTGAAGTGAAGCATCGGAATCTAAAACTGGACTCACAGGAGAGGTTCAAATCATAGAAAGTTAGAGTGTCAGTCCTCTTTTACTTAAGTCGACATTGTGCCTTTTGAATTTAATTCCGATGCTATTTCTGTGTTTCATTGTCAATAAGAAGGTCCAAGGGGTACAGTAAACCTGAAGTGAAGCATCGGAATCTAAAACTGGACTCACAAGAGAGGTTCTAATCATAGAAAGTTAGAATGTCATTCCTCTTGTACTTAAGTCGGCATTGTGCCTTTCGTATTACATTCGGATGCAATTTCTGTGTTTCATCGTCAATAAGAACGTGCAAGGTATACAGTAAACCTGAAGTGAAGCATCGTAATCTAAAACTTGACTCACAGGACAGGTTCAAATCATAGAAAGTTAGAGTGTCACTCCTCTTGTACTTGAGTCGGTATTGTGCCTTTTGTATTAAATTCGGGTGCAATTTCTGTGTGTCATCGTCAATAAGAAGGTGCAAGGGATACAGTAAACCTGAGGTGAAGCATCGGACTCTAAAACTGGACTCACAGGAGATGTTCAAATCATAGAAAGTTAGAGTGTCAGTCCGCTTGTACTTAAGTCGGCATGGTGCCTTTTGTATTAAATTCGGATGCAAACTCTGTGATTCATCGTCAATAAGAAGGTCCAAGGTATACAGTAAACCTGAAGTGAAGCATCGGAATCTAAAACCGGTCTCACAGGAGAGGTTCAAATCATAGAAAGTTAGATTGTCAGTCCTCTTGTACTTAAGTCGGCATTGTGCCTTTTGTATTTAATTACGATGCAATTTCTGTGTTTCATCATCAATAAGAAGGTGCAAGGTATACAGTAATCCTGGAGTGAAGCATCGGAATCTAAATATGACCTCACAGGAGAGGTTCGAATCATAGAAAGTGAGAGTGTCTGTCCTCTTGTACTTAAGTCGGCATTGTGACATTTGTATTAAATTCGGATGCAATTTCCGTATTTCATCGTCAATAAGAAGGTCCAAGGGATACTGTAAACCTGAAGTGAAGCATCGGAATCTAAAACTGGACTCACAAGAGAGGTTCAAATCATAGAAAGTTAGAGTGTCAGTCCTCTTGTACCTAAGTCGGCATTGTGCCATTTGAATTTAATTCCGATGCTATTTCTGTGTTTCATTGTCAATAAGAAGATCCAAGGGATACAGTAAACCTGAAGTGAAGCATCGGAATCTAAAACTGGACTCACAGGAGAGGTTCAAATCATAGAAAGATAGAATGTTACTCCT
Source organism: Schistocerca americana (assembly GCF_021461395.2). Taxonomy (NCBI): domain Eukaryota; kingdom Metazoa; phylum Arthropoda; class Insecta; order Orthoptera; family Acrididae; genus Schistocerca; species Schistocerca americana. The sequence goes on from NW_025726126.1 coordinate 2,288,902, forward strand.
CTTGTACTTAAGTCGGCATTGTACCTTTTGTATTAAATTCGGATGCAATTTCTGTGTTTCATCGTCAATAAGAAGGCGCAAGGTATACAGTGAACCTGAAGTGAAGCATCGGAATCTAAAACTGGATTCACAGGAGACGTTCAAATCATAGAAAGTGAGAGTGTCAGTCCTCTTGTACTTAAGTCGACATTGTGCCATTTGTATTAAATTCGGATGCAATATCTGTGTTTCATCGTCAGTAAGAAGCTCCAAGGGATACAGTAAACCTGAAGTAAAGCATCGGAATCTAAAACTGGACTCACAGGAGAGGTTCAAATCATAGAAAGTTAGAGTGTCAGTCCTCTTTTACTTAAGTCGGCATTGTGCCTTTTGAATTTAATTCCGATGCTATTTCTCTGTTTCATTGTCAATAAGAACGTCCAAGGGATACAGTAAATTTGAAGTGAAGCATCGGAATCTAAAACTTACCTCACAGGAGAGGTTCTAATCATAGAAAGTTAGAATGTCGTTCCTCTTGTACTTAAGTCGGCATTGTGCATTTTGTATTACATTCGGATGCAATTTCTGTGTTTCATCGTCAATAAGAACGTGCAAGGTATACAGTAAACCTGAAGTGTAGCATCGTAATCTAAAACTGGACTCACAGGAGAGGTTCAAATCATAGAAAGTGAGAGTTTCAGTTCTTTTCTACTTAGGTCGGCATTGTGCCTTTTCAATTTAATTCTGATGCAATTTCTGTGTTTCATCGTCAATAAGAAGGTCCAAAGAATACAGTAAAACTTAAGTGAAGCATCGGAATCTGAAACTGGACTCACAGGAGAGATTCAAATCATAGAAAGTGAGAGTGTCAGTCCTCTTGTACTTAAGTCGGCATTGTGCCATTTGTATTAAATTCGGGTGCAATTTCTGGGTTTCATCGTCAATAAGAAGGTCCAAGGGGTACAGTAAACCTGAAGTGAAGCATCGGAATCAAAAACGTGACTCACAGGAAAGGTTCATATCATAGAAAGTGAGAGAGTCAGTCCTCTTGTACTTAAGTCGGCAATGTGCCATTTGTATTAAATGCGGATGCAATTTCTGTGTTTCACCGCCGATAAGAAGGTCTCAAGGGATACAGTAAACCTGAAGTGAAGCATCGGAATCTAAAACTGGACTCACAGGAGAGGTTCAAATCATAGAAAGTTAGAGTGTCAGTCGTCTTGCACTTAAGTCGGCATTGTGCCTTTTGTATTAATTTCGGATGCAAACTCTGTGTTTCATCGTCAATAAGAAGGTCCAAGATATACAGTAAACCTGAAGTGAAGCATCGGAATCTAAAACTGGACTCACAGAAGAAGTTCAAATCATAGAAAGTTAGAGTGTCAGTCCTCTTGTACTTAAGTCGGCATTGTGCCTTTTGTATTAATTTCGGATGCAAACTCTGTGTTTCATCGTCAATAAGAAGGTCCAAGGGATACAGTAAACCTGAAGTGAAACATCGGAATCTAATACTGGAATCACAGAAGAGGTTCAAATCATAGAAAGTTAGAATGTCAGTCCTCTTGTACTTAAGTCGGCATTGTGCCTTTTGTATTGAATTCGGGTGCAATTTCTGTGTTTCATCGTCAATAAGAAGGTGCAAGGTATACAGTAAACCTGAAGAGAAGGATCGGAATCTAAAACTAGACTCACTGGAGAGGTTCAAATCATAGAAAGTGAGAGTGTCAGTCCTCTTGTACTTAAGTCGGCATTGTGGCATTTGTATTAAATTCGGATGCAATTTCTGTGTTTCATCGTCAATAAGAAGGTCCAAGGGATACAGTAAACCTGAAGTGAAGCATCGGAATCCAAAACTGGACTCACAGGAGAGGTTCAAATCATAGAAAGTTAGAGTGTGAGTCCTCTTGTATTTAAGTCGGCATTGTGCCTTTTGTATTACATTCGGATGCAAACTCTGTGTTTCATCGTCAATAAGAACGTGCAAGGTATACAGTAAACCTGAAGTGAAGCATCGTAATCTAAAACTGGACTCACAGGAGAGGTTCAAATCATAGAAAGTGAGACTGTCAGTCCTCTTGTACTTAAGTCGCCATTGTGCCTTTTGTATTAAATTCGGATGCAATTTCTGTGTTTCATCGTCAATAAGAAAGTCCAAGGGATACATTAAACCTGAAGTGAAGCATCGGAATCTAAAACTGAACTCACAGGAGGGGTTCAAATCATAGAATGTGGGAGTGTCAGTTCTTTTCTACTTAGGTCGGCATTGTGCCTTTTCAATTTAATTCCGATGCAATTTCTGTGTTTCATCGTCAATAAGAAGGTCCAAGGGATACATTAAACCTGAAGTGAAGCATCGGAATCTGAAACTGGACTCACAGGAGAGATTCAAATCATAGAAAGTTAGAGTGTCTCTCCTCTTGTACCTAATTCGGTATTGTGCCTTTTGTATTAAATTCCGATGCAATTACTTTGTTTCATCGTCAATAAGAAGGTCCAAGGGATACAGTAAACCTGAAGTGAAGCATCGTAATCTAAAACTGGACTCACAGGAGAGGTTGAAATCATAGAAAGTGACAGTGTCAGTCCTCTTGTACTTAAGCCGGCATTGTGCCATTTGTATTAAATTCGGGTGCAATATCTGGGTTTCATCGTCAATAAGAAGGTCCAAGGGGTACAGTAAACCTGAAGTGAAGCATCGGAATGAAAAAATTGACTCACAGAAAAGGTTCATATCATAGAAAGTGAGAGAGTCAGTCCTCTTGTACTTAAGTCGGCATTGTGGCATTTGTATTAAATTTGCATGCATTTTCTGTGTTTCATCGTCAATAAGAAGATCCAAGGGATACAATAAACCTGAAGTCAAGCATCGGAATCTAAAACTGGACTCACAGGAGAGATTCAAATCATAGAAAGTTAGAGTGTCACTCCTCTTGTACTTGAGTCGGTATTGTGCCTTTTGTATTAAATTCGGGTGCAATTTCTGTGTGTCATCGTCAATAAGAAGGTCCAAGGGATACAGTAAACCTGAAGTGAAGCATCGGACTCTAAAACTGGACTCACAGGAGAGGTTCAAATCATAGAAAGTTAGAATGTCAGTCCTCTTGTACTTAAGTCGGCATTGTGCCATTTGTATTAAATTCGGGTGCAATTTCTGGGTTTCATCGTCAATAAGAAGGTCCAAGGGGTACAGTAAACCTGAAGTGAGCATCGGAATCAAAAACTTGACTCACAGGTAAGGTTCAAATCATAGAAAGTGAGGGTGTCAGTCCTCTTGTACTTAAGTCGACATTGTGCCATTTGTATTAAATTCAGATGCAATTTTTGTTTTTCATCGTCAATAAGAAGGTCCAAGGGATACAGTAAACCTGAAGTGAAGCATCGGAATCTAAAACTGGACTCACACGAGAGGTTCAAATCATAGAAAGTCAGAGTGTCAGTCCTCTTTTACTTAAGTCGGCATTGTGAATTTTGAATTTCATTCCGATGCTATTTCTGTGTTCCATTGTCAATAAGAAGGTCCAAGGGATACAGTAAACCTGAAGTGAAGCATCGGAATCTAAAACAGGACTCACAGGAGAGGTTCTAATCATAGAAAATTAGAATGTCTGTCCTCTTGTACTTAAGTCGGCATTGTGCCTTTTGTATTAAATTCAGATGTAATTTCTGTGTTTCATCGTCAATAAGAAGGTGCAAGGTATACAGTAAACTTGAAGTGAAGCATCGGAATCAAAAACTTGACTCACAGGAAAGGTTCAAATCATAGAAAGTGAGAGTGTCTGTCCTCTTGTACTTAAGTCTGCATTGTGGCATTTGTATTAAATTTGGATGCAATTTCTGTGTTTCATCGTCAATAAGAAGGTCCAAGTGATACAATAAACATGAAGTGAAGCATCGGAATCTAAAACTGGACTCACAGGAGAGGTTCAAATCATAGAAAGTTAGAGTGTCATTCGTCTTGTACTCGAGTCGGTATTGTGCCTTTTGTATTAAATTCGGGTGCAATTTCTGTGTGTCATCGTCAATAAGAAGGTCCAAGGGATACAGTAAACCTGAAGTGAAGCATCGGAATCTAAAACTGGACTCACAGGAGAGGTTCAAATCATAGAAAGTTAGAATGTCAGTTCTCTTGTACTTAAGTCGGCATTGTACCTTTGGTATTGAATTCGGATGCATTTACTGTGTTTCATCGTCAATAAGAAGGTCCAAGGGATACAATAAACCTGAACTGTAGCATCGGAATCAAAAACTGGACTCACAGGAGAGGTTCAAATCATAGAGAGTGAGAGTGTCAGTCCTCATGTACTTTAGTCGCCATTGTGATTTTTGTATTATATTCAGGTCCAATTTCTGTGTTTAATCGTCAATAAGAAGGTCCAAGGGATACAGTAAACCTGAAGTGAAGCATCGGAATCAAGAACTGGACTCACAGGAGAGATTCAAATCATACAAAGTTAGAGTGTCACTCCTCTTGTACTTAAGTCGGTATAGTGCCTTTTGTATTAAATTCGGATGCAATTTCTGTGTTTCATCATCAATAAGAAGGTCCAAGGGATACAGTAAACATTAAGTGAAGCATCGGAATCTAAAACTGGACTCGCAGGAGAGGTTGAAATCATAGAATGTCAGAGTGTCAGTCCTCTTTTACTTAAGTAGGCATTATGACTTTTGTATTAAATTCCGATGCAATTTCTGTGTTTCATCGTCAATAAGATGGTCCAAGGGATACAGTAAACCTCAATTGAAGCATCAGAATCTAAAACTGGACTCACAGGAGAGGTTCAAATCATAGAAAGTTAGAGTGTCAGTCCTCTTTTACTTAAGTCGGCATTGTGCCTTTTGTATTAAATTCCGATACAATTTCTCTGTTTCATCGTCAATCAGAAGGTGCAAGGTATACAGTAAACCTGAATTGAAGCATCGGAATCTAAAACTGGACTCACAGGAGAGGTTCAAATCATAGAAAGTGAGTGTGTCAGTCCTGTTGTACTTAAGTCCGCATTGTGCCATTTGTATTAAATTCGGATGAAATTTCAGTGTTTCATCGTCAATAAGAAGATCAAAGGGATACAGTAAACCTGAAGTGAAGCATAAGAATCTAAAACTGGACTCACAGGAGACGTTCAAATCATAGAAAGTTAGACTGTCAGTCCTCTTGTACTTAAGGCGACATTGTGCCATTTGTACTACATTCGGATGCAATTTCTGTGTTTCATCGTCAATAAGAAGGTCCAAGGGATACAGTAAACCTGAACAGAAGCATCGGAATCTAAAACTGGACTCACAGGAGAGTTTCAAATCTTAGAAAGTTAGAGTATCAGTCCTCTTTTACTTAAGTCGGCATTGTGCCTTTTGTATTAAATTCCGGTGCAATCTCTATGTTTCATCGACAATAAGAAGGTGCAAGGTATACAGTAAACTTGAAGTGAAGCATCGGAATTTAGAACCGGTCTCACAGGAGAGGTTCAAATCATAGAAAGTGAAAGTGTGAGTCCACTTGTACTTAAGTCGCCATTGTGCCTTTTGTATTAATTTCGGATGCAATTTCTGTGTTTCATCGTCAATAAGAAGGTCCAAGGGATACAGTAAACCTGAAGTGAAGCATCGGAAGCCAAACTGGACTTACAGGAGAGGTTAAAATCATAGAGTTTTAGAGTGTCAGTCCTCTTGTACTTAAGTCGGCATTGTGCCTTTTGTATTAATTTCGGATGCAAACTCTGTGTTTCATCGTCAATAAGAAGGTTGAAGGGATACAGTAAACCTGAAGTGAAGCATCGGAATCTAAAACTGGGTCCTCAGTAGAGGTTCAGATCATAGAAAGTGAGGGTGTCAGTCCTCTTGTACTTAAGACGGCATTGTGCCTTTTGAATTTAATTCCGATGCTTTTTCTGTGTTTCATTGTCAATAAGAAGGTCCAAGGGATACAGTAAACCTGAAGTGAAGCATCGGAATCTAAAACTGGACTCACAGGAGAGGTTCAAATCATAGAAAGTTACAATGTCAGTCCTCTTGTACTTAAGTCGGCATTGTGCCTTTTGTATTAAATTCGGATGTAATTTCTGTGTTTCATCGTCAATAAGAAGGTGCAAGGTATACAGTAAACTTGAAGTGAAGCATCGGAATCAAAAACTTGACTCACAGGAAAGGTTCAAATCATAGAAAGTGAGAGTGTCTGTCCTCTTGTACTTAAGTCTGCATTGTGGCATTTGTATTAAATTTGGATGCAATTTCTGTGTTTCATCGTCAATAAGAAGGTCCAAGTGATACAATAAACATGAAGTGAAGCATCGGAATCTAAAACTGGACTCACAGGAGAGGTTCAAATCATAGAAAGTTAGAGTGTCATTCGTCTTGTACTCGAGTCGGTATTGTGCCTTTTGTATTAAATTCGGGTGCAATTTCTGTGTGTCATCGTCAATAAGAAGGTCCAAGGGATACAGTAAACCTGAAGTGAAGCATCGGAATCTAAAACTGGACTCACAGGAGAGGTTCAAATCATAGAAAGTTAGAATGTCAGTTCTCTTGTACTTAAGTCGGCATTGTACCTTTGGTATTGAATTCGGATGCATTTACTGTGTTTCATCGTCAATAAGAAGGTGCAAGGAATAGAGTAAACCTGAAGAGAAGCATCGGAATCTAAAACTGGACTCACTGGAGAGGTTCAAATCATAGAAAGTGAGAGTGTCAGTCCTCTTGTACTTAAGTCGGCATTATGGCATTTGTATTAAATTCGGATGCAATTTCTGTGTTTCATCGTCAATAAGAAGGTCCAAGGGATACAATAAACCTGAACTGTAGCATCGGAATCAAAAACTGGACTCACAGGAGAGGTTCAAATCATAGAGAGTGAGAGTGTCAGTCCTCATGTACTTTAGTCGCCATTGTGATTTTTGTATTATATTCAGGTCCAATTTCTGTGTTTAATCGTCAATAAGAAGGTCCAAGGGATACAGTAAACCTGAAGTGAAGCATCGGAATCAAGAACTGGACTCACAGGAGAGATTCAAATCATACAAAGTTAGAGTGTCACTCCTCTTGTACTTAAGTCGGTATAGTGCCTTTTGTATTAAATTCGGATGCAATTTCTGTGTTTCATCATCAATAAGAAGGTCCAAGGGATACAGTAAACATTAAGTGAAGCATCGGAATCTAAAACTGGACTCGCAGGAGAGGTTGAAATCATAGAATGTCAGAGTGTCAGTCCTCTTTTACTTAAGTAGGCATTATGACTTTTGTATTAAATTCCGATGCAATTTCTGTGTTTCATCGTCAATAAGATGGTCCAAGGGATACAGTAAACCTCAATTGAAGCATCAGAATCTAAAACTGGACTCACAGGAGAGGTTCAAATCATAGAAAGTTAGAGTGTCAGTCCTCTTTTACTTAAGTCGGCATTGTGCCTTTTGTATTAAATTCCGATACAATTTCTCTGTTTCATCGTCAATCAGAAGGTGCAAGGTATACAGTAAACCTGAATTGAAGCATCGGAATCTAAAACTGGACTCACAGGAGAGGTTCAAATCATAGAAAGTGAGTGTGTCAGTCCTGTTGTACTTAAGTCCGCATTGTGCCATTTGTATTAAATTCGGATGAAATTTCAGTGTTTCATCGTCAATAAGAAGATCAAAGGGATACAGTAAACCTGAAGTGAAGCATAAGAATCTAAAACTGGACTCACAGGAGACGTTCAAATCATAGAAAGTTAGACTGTCAGTCCTCTTGTACTTAAGTCGGCATTGTGCCTTTTGTATTAAATTCGGATGGAATTTCTGTGTTTCATCGTAAATAAGAAGGAGCAAGGTATACAGTAAACCTGAAGTCAAGCATCGGAATCTAAAACTGGACTCACAGGAGAGGTTCAAATCATAGAAAGTGAGACTGTCAGTCCTCTTGTACTTAAGGCGACATTGTGCCATTTGTACTACATTCGGATGCAATTTCTGTGTTTCATCGTCAATAAGAAGGTCCAAGGGATACAGTAAACCTGAACAGAAGCATCGGAATCTAAAACTGGACTCACAGGAGAGTTTCAAATCTTAGAAAGTTAGAGTATCAGTCCTCTTTTACTTAAGTCGGCATTGTGCCTTTTGTATTAAATTCCGATGCAATCTCTATGTTTCATCGACAATAAGAAGGTGCAAGGTATACAGTAAACTTGAAGTGAAGCATCGGAATTTAGAACCGGTCTCACAGGAGAGGTTCAAATCATAGAAAGTGAAAGTGTGAGTCCTCTTGTACTTAAGTCGCCATTGTGCCTTTTGTATTAATTTCGGATGCAATTTCTGTGTTTCATCGTCAATAAGAAGGTCCAAGGGATACAGTAAACCTGAAGTGAAGCATCGGAAGCCAAACTGGACTTACAGGAGAGGTTAAAATCATAGAGTTTTAGAGTGTCAGTCCTCTTGTACTTAAGTCGGCATTGTGCCTTTTGTATTAATTTCGGATGCAAACTCTGTGTTTCATCGTCAATAAGAAGGTTGAAGGGATACAGTAAACCTGAAGTGAAGCATCGGAATCTAAAACTGGGTCCTCAGTAGAGGTTCAGATCATAGAAAGTGAGGGTGTCAGTCCTCTTGTACTTAAGACGGCATTGTGCCTTTTGAATTTAATTCCGATGCTTTTTCTGTGTTTCATTGTCAATAAGAAGGTCCAAGGGATACAGTAAACCTGAAGTGAAGCATCGGAATCTAAAACTGGACTCACAGGAGAGGTTCAAATCATAGAAAGTTACAATGTCAGTCCTCTTGTACTTAAGTCGGCATTGTGCCTTTTGTATTAAATTCGGATGTAATTTCTGTGTTTCATCGTCAATAAGAAGGTGCAAGGTATACAGCAAACCTGAAGTGAAGCATCGGAATCTAAAACTGGACTCACAGGAGAGGTTCAAATCATAGAAAGTGAGAGTGTCAGTCCTCTTGTACTTAAGTCGACATTGTGCCATTTGTATTAAATTCGGATGCAATTTCTGTGTTTCATCGTCAATAAGAAGGTCCAAGGGATTCAGTAAACCTGAAGTTAAGCATCGGAATCTAAAACTGAAGTCACAGGAGAGGTTAAAATAATAGAAAGTGAGAGTGTCAGTCGTCTTGTACTTAAGTCGCCATTGTGCTTTTGTACTAAATTCGGATACAATTTCTGTGTTTCATCGTCAATAAGAAGGTCCAAGGGATACAGTAAACCTGAAGTGAAGCATCGGAATCCAAAACTGGACTCACAGGTGAGGTTCAAAACATAGAAAGTTAGAGTGTCAGTCCTCTTGTACTTAAGTCGGTATTGTGCCTTTTGTATTAAATTCGGATGCAAACTCTGTGTTTCATCGTCAACAAGGAGGTCCAAGGGATACAGTAAACCTGAAGTGAAGCATCGGAATCTAAAACTGGACTCACAGGAGAGGTTCAAATCATAGAAAGTTAGAGTGTCAGTCCTCTTGTACTTAAGTCGGCATTGTGCCTTTTGAATTTAATTCCGATGCAATTTCTGTGTTTCATCGTCAATAAGAAGGTCCAAGAGATACAGTAGACCTGAAGTGAAGCATCGGAATCTAAAACTGGACTCACAGGAGAGGTTCAAATCATAGAAAGTGAGAGTGTCAGTCCTCTTGTACTTAAGTCGCCCTTGTGCCTTTTGTATTAAATTCGGATGCAATTTCTGTGTTTCATCGTCAATAAGAAGGTCCAAGGAATACAGTAAACCTGAAGTGAAGCATCGGAATCCAAAACTGGGACTCACAGGATAGGTGCAAATAAATAGAAAGTTAGAGTGTCAGTACTCTTGTACTTAAGTCGGCATTGTACCTTTTGTATTAAATTCGGACGCAAACTCTGTGTTTCATCGTCAATTAGAAGGTCCAAGGGATACAGTAAACCTGAAGTGAAGCATCGGAATCTAAATCAGACCTCACAGGAGAGGTTCGAATCATAAAAGGTGAGAGAGTCAGTCCTCTTGTACTTAAGTCGGCATTGTGCCATTTGTATTAAATTCGGATGCAATTTCTGTGTTTCATCGTCAATAAGAAGGTCCAACAGATACAGTTAACCTGAGGTGAAGCATCGGAATCTAAAACTGGACTTACAGGAGAGGTTCAAATCATAGAAAGTGAGAGTGTCAGTCCTCTTGTACTTAAGTCACCATTGTGACTTTTGTATTAATTTCGGATGCAATTTCTGTGTTTCATCGTCAATATGAAGGTCCAAGGGATACAGTAAACCTGAAGTGACGCATCGGAATCTAAAACTGGACTCACAGGAGAGGTTCAAATCATAAAAAGTTAGAGTGTCAGTCCTCTTGTACTTAAGTCGGCATTGTGCCTTTTGTATTAAATTCGGATGCAATTTCTGTGTGTCATCGTGAATAAGAAGGTCCAAGGGATACAGTAAACCTGAAGTAAAACATCGGAATCTAAAACTGGACTCACAGGAGAGGTTCAAATCATAGAAAGTTAGAGTGTCAGTCCTCTTGTACTTAAGTCGGCATTGTGCCTTTTGTATTAAATTTGGATGCAAACTCTGTGTTTCATCGTCAATAAGAAGGTCTAAGGGATACAGTAAACCTGAAGTGACGCACCGGAATCTAAAACTGGACTCACAGGATAGAATCAAATCATAGAAAGTTAGAGTGTCAGTCCTCTTGTACTTAAGTCGGCATTGTGCATTCTGAATTTAATTCCGGTGCTATTTCTGTGTTTCATTGTCAATAAGAAGGTCCAAGAGATACAGTAAACCTGAAGTGAAGCATCGGAATCTAAATCTGACCTCACAGGAATGGTTGAAATCATGGAAAGTGAGAGTGTCAGTCCTCTTGTACTTAAGTCACCATTGTGACTTTTGTATTAATTTCGGATGCAATTTCTGTGTTTCATCGTCAATAAGAAGGTCCAAGGATACAGTAAACCTGAAGTGAAGCATCGGAATCAAAAACTGGACTCACAGAATAGGTTCAAATCATAAAAAGTTAGAGTGTCGGTCCTCTTGTACTTAAGTCGGCATTGTGACTTTTGAATTTAATTCCGATGCTATTTCTGTGTTTTCATTGTCAATAAGAAGGTCCAAGGGATACCGCAAACCTGAAATGAAGCATCGGAATATAAAACTGGACTCACAGGAGAGGTTCAAATCATAGAAAGTGCGAGTGTCAGTCCTCTTGTACTTAAGTCGGCATTGTGCCATTTGTATTAAATTCGGATGCGATTTCGTGTTTTATCGTCAATAAAAAGGTCCAAGGGACACAGTAAACCTGAAGTGAAGCATCGGAATCTAAATCTGACCTCACAGGAGAGGTTCGAATCATAGAAAGTGAGAGTGTCAGCCCTCTTGTACTTAAGTCGGCATTGTGCCATTTGTATTAAATTCGGATGCAATTTCTGTGTTTCATCGTCAATAAGAATGTCGAAGGGATAAAGTTAACCTGAGGTGAAGCATCGGAATCTAAAACTTGACTCACAGGAGAGGTTCAAATCATAGAAAGTGAAAGTGTCAGTCCTCTTGTACTTAAGTCGCCATTGTGCCTTTTGTATTAAATTCGGATGCAATTTCTGTGTTTCATCGTCAATAAGATGGTCCAACGGATACAGTAAACCTGAAGTGAAGCATCGGAATCCAAAAGTGGACTCACAGGAGAGGTTCAAATCATAGAAAATTAGAGTGTCAGTCCTCTTGTACTTAAGTCGGCATTGTGCCTTTTGTATTAAATTCGGATGCAAACTCTGTGTTTCATCGTCAATAAGAATGTCCAAGGGATACAATTAACCTGAAGTGAAGCATCGGAATCTAAAACTGGACTCACAGGAGAGGTTCAAATCATAGAAAGTTAGGGTGTCAGTCCTCATGTACTTAAGTCGGCATTGTGCCTTTTGAATTTAATTCCGATGCAATTTCTGTGTTTCATCGTCAATAAGAAAGTCCAAGGGATACAGTAAACCTGAAGTGAAGCATCGGGATCTAAAACTGGACTCATAGGAGAGGTTCAAATCATAGAAAGTGAGAGTGTCAGTCCTCTTTTACTTATGTCGGCATTGTGCGTTTTGAATTTGATTCCGATGCAATTTCTGTGTTTCATCCTCAATAAGAAAATCCAAGGGATACAGTAAACCAGAAGTGAAGCGTCGGAATCTAAAACTGGACTCACAGGAGATGTTCAAATCATAGAAAGTGGGAGTGTCAGTCCTCTTGTACTTAAGTCGCCATTATGATTTTTGTATTAAACTCGGATGCAATTTCTGTGTTTCATCGTCAATAACAAGGTCCAAGGGATACAGTAAACCTGAAGTGAAGCATCGGAATTTAAAACTGGACTCACAGGAGAGGTTCAAATTATAGAAAGTTAGAGTGTCAGTCGTCTTGTACTTAATGCGGGATTGTACCTTTTGTATTAAATTCGGATGCAAACTCTGTGTTTCATCGTCAATTAGAAGGTCCGAGGGATACAGTAAACCTGAAGTGAAGCATCGGAATCTAAATCAGACCTCACAGGAGAGGTTCGAATCATAAAAAGTGAGAGTGTCAGTCCTCTTTTACTTAAGTCGGCATTGTGCCATTTGTATTAAATTCGGATGCAATTTCAGTGTTTCATCGACTATAAGAAGGTCCAAGGCATACAGTAAACCTGAAGTGAAGCATCGGAATCTAAAACTGGACTCACAGGAGAGGTTCAAATCATAGAAAGTGAGAGTGTCAGTCCTCTTGTACTTAAGTCACCATTGTGACTTTTGTATTAATTTCGGATGCAATTTCTGTGTTTCATCGTCAATAAGAAGGTCCAAGGGATACAGTAAACCTGAAGTGACGCATCGGATCTAAAACTGGACTCACAGGAGAGTTTCAAATCATAAAAGGTAAGAGTGTCAGTCCTCTTGTACTTAAGTCGGCATTGTGCCTTTTGTATTAAATTCGGATGCAATTTCTGTGTGTCATCGTGAATAAGAAGGTCCAAGGGATACAGTAAACCTGAAGTAAAACATCGGAATCTAAAACTGGACTCACAGGAGAGGTTCAAATCATAGAAAGTTAGAGTGTCAGTCCTCTTGTACTTATGTCGGCATTGTGCCTTTTGTATTAAATTTGGATGCAAACTCTGTGTTTCATCGTCAATAAGAAGGTCTAAGGGATACAGTAAACCTGAAGTGAAGCATCGGAATCTAAAACTGGACTCACAGGAAATGTTCAAATCATAGAAAGTGAGATTGTCGGTCCTCTTGTACTAAAGTCGCCATTGTGATTTTTGTATTAAATTCGGATGCAATTTCTGTGTTTCATAGTCAATAAGAAGGTCCAAGGGATACAGTAAACCTGAAGTGAAGCATCGGAATCTAAAACTGGACTCACAGGAGAGGTGCAAATCATAGAAATTTAGGGTGTCAGTCCTCTTGTACTTAAGTCGGCATTGTACCTTTTCTATTAAATTCGGATGCAAACTCTGTGTTTCATCGTCAATTAGAAGGTCCAAGGGATACAGTAAACCTGAAGTGAAGTATCGGAATCTAAATCAGACCTCACAGGAGAGGTTCGAATCATAGAAAGTGAGAGTGTCAGCCCTCTTGTACTTAAGTCGGCATTGTGCCATTTGTATTAAATTCGGATGCAATTTCTGTGTTTCATCGTCAATAAGAATGTCGAAGGGATAAAGTTAACCTGAGGTGAAGCATCGGAATCTAAAACTGGACTCACAGGAGAGGTTCAAATCATAGAAAGTTAAAGTGTCAGTCCTCTTGTACTTAAGTCGCCATTGTGCCTTTTGTATTAAATTCGGATGCAATTTCTGTGTTTCATCGTCAATAAGATGGTCCAACGGATACAGTAAACCTGAAGTGAAGCATCGGAATCCAAAAGTGGACTCACAGGAGAGGTTCAAATCATAGAAAATTAGAGTGTCAGTCCTCTTGTACTTAAGTCGGCATTGTGCCTTTTGTATTAAATTCGGATGCAAACTCTGTGTTTCATCGTCAATAAGAATGTCCAAGGGATACAGTAAACCTGAAGTGAAGCATCGGAATCTAAAACTGGACTCACAGGAGAGGTTCAAATCATAGAAAGTTAGGGTGTCAGTCCTCATGTACTTAAGTCGCCATTATGATTTTTGTATTAAACTCGGATGCAATTTCTGTGTTTCATCGTCAATAACAAGGTCCAAGGGATACAGTAAACCTGAAGTGAAGCATCGGAATTTAAAACTGGACTCACAGGAGAGGTTCAAATTATAGAAAGTTAGAGTGTCAGTCGTCTTGTACTTAATGCGGGATTGTACCTTTTGTATTAAATTCGGATGCAAACTCTGTGTTTCATCGTCAATTAGAAGGTCCGAGGGATACAGTAAACCAGAAGTGAAGCATCGGAATCTAAATCAGACCTCACAGGAGAGGTTCGAATCATAAAAAGTGGGAGTGTCAGTCCTCTTGTACTTAAGTCGGCATTGTGCCATTTGTATTAAATTCGGATGCAATTTCTGTGTTTCATCGACAATAAGAAGGTACAAGGCATACAGTAAACCTGAAGTGAAGCATCGGAATCTAAAACTGGACTCACAGGAGAGGTTCAAATCATAGAAAGTGAGAGTGTCAGTCCTCTTGTACTTAAGTCACCATTGTGACTTTTGTATTAATTTCGGATGCAATTTCTGTGTTTCATCGTCAATAAGAAGGTCCAAGGGATACAGTAAACCTGAAGTGAAGCATCGGAATCTAAAACTGGACTCACAGGAGAGGTTCAAATCATAGAAAGTGAAAGTGTCAGTCCTCTTGTACTTAAGCCGCCATTGTGCCTTTTGTATTAAGTTCGGATGCAATTTCTGTGTTTCATCGTCAATAAGAAGGTCCAAGGGATACAGTAAACCTGAAGTGAAGCATCTGAATCTAAAACTGGACTCACAGGAGAGGTTCAAATCATAGAAAGTGAGGGTGTCAGTCGTCTTGTACTTAAGACGGCATTGTGAATCTTGAATTTAATTCCGATGCAATTTTTTGTGTTTCATCGTCAATAACAAGGTGCAAGGTATACAGTAAACCTGAAGTGAAGCATCGGAATCTAAATCTGACCTCACAGGAGAGGTTCGAATCATAGAGAGTGAGAGTGTCAGACCTCTTGTACTTATGTCGACATTGTGCCATTTGTATTAAATTTGGATGCAATTTCTGTGTTTCATCGTCAATAAGAAGGTCCAAAGGATACAGTAAACCTGAAGTGAAGCATCGGAATCTAAAACTGGACTCACAGGAGGGGTTAAAATCATAGAAAGTGAAAGTGTCAGTCCTCTTGTACTTAAGCCGAAATTGTGCCTTTTGTATTAAGTTCGGATGCAATTTCTGTGTTTCATCTTCAATAAGAAGGTCCAAGGGATACAGTATACCTGAAGTGAAGCATCGGAATCTAAAACTGGATTCACAGGAGAGGTTCAAATCATAGAAAGTTAGACTGTCAGTCCTCTTGTACTTAAGACGGCATTGTGCCCTTTGTATTAAATTCGAATGCAAACTCTGTGTTTCTTGGTCAATAAGAAGGTCCAAGGGATACAGTAAACCTTAAGTGAAGCATCAGAATCTAAAACTGGTCTCTTAGGAGAGGTTCAAATCATAGGAAGTTAGAATGTCAGTCCTCTTGTACTGAAGTCGGCATTGTGCCTTTTGAATTTAATTCCGATGCTTTTTCTGTGTTTCATTGTCAATAAGAAGGTCCAAGGGATACAGTAAACCTGAAGTGAAGCATCGGAATCTAAAACTGGACTCACAGGAGAGGTTCAAATCATAGAAAGTTAGAATGTCAGTCCTCTTGTACTTAAGTCGGCATTGTGCCTTTTGTTTTATATTCGGATGCAATTTCTGTGTTTCATCTTCAATAAGAAGGTGCAAGGTATACAGCAAACCTGAAGTGAAGCATCGGAATCTAAAACTGGACTCACAGGAGAGTTTCAAATCATAGAAAGTGAGAGTGTCAGTCCTCGATTACTTAAGTCGACATTGTGCCATTTGTATTAAATTCGGATGCAATTTCTGTGTTTCATCGTCAATAAGAAGGTCCAAGGGATACAGTAAACCTGAAGTGAAGCATCGGAGTCTAAAACTGGACTCACAGGAGAGGTTCAAATCAAAGAAAGCGAGAGTGTCAGTCCTTTCGTACTTAAGTCGCCATTGTGACTTTTGTACTAAATTCAGATGCAATTTCTGTGTTTCATCGTCAATAAGAAGGTCCAAGGGATACAGTAAACCTGAAGTGAAGCATTGGAATCTAAAACTGGACTCACAGGAGAGGTGCAAATCATAGAAAGTTAGAGTGTCAGTCCTCTTGTACTTAAGTCGGCATTGTGCCTTTTGTTTTATATTCGGATGCAATTTCTGTGTTTCATCTTCAATAAGAAGGTGCAAGGTATACAGCAAACCTGAAGTGAAGCATCGGAATCTAAAACTGGACTCACAGGAGATGTTCAAATCATAGAAAGTGAGAGTGTCAGTCCTCTTGTACTTAAGCCGCCATTGTGATTTTTGTATTAAATACGGATGCAATTTCTGTGTTTCATCGTCAATAAGAAGGTCCAAGGGATACAGTAAACCTGAAGTGAAGCATTGGAATCTAAAACTGGACTCACAGGAGAGGTGCAAATCATAGAAAGTTAGAGTGTCAGTCCTCTTGTACCTAAGTCGGCATTGTATCTTTTGTATTAAATTCGGATGCAAACTCTGTGTTTCATCGTCAATTACAGGGTCCAAGGGATACAGTAAACCTGAAGTGAAGCATCGGAATGTAAAACTGGACTCACAGGAGAGGTGCAAATCTTAGAAAGTGAGAGTGTCAGTCCTCTTCTACTTAAGTGGGCGTGGTGCCTTTTGAATTTAATTCCGATGCAATTTCTGAGTTTCATCGTCAATAAGAACGTCCAAGGGATACAGTAAACCTGATGTGAAGCATCGGAATCTAAAACTGGACTCACAGGAGAGGTTCGAATCATAGAAAGTAAGAGTGTCAGTCCTCTTGTACTTAAGTCGGCATTGCGCCATTTGTATTAAATTCGGATGCAATTTCTGTGTTTCATCGTCAATAAGAAGGTCCAAGGGATACAGTAAATCTGAGGTGAAGCATCGGAATCTAAAACTGGACTCAGAGGAGATGTTCAAATCATATAAAGTGAGAGTGTCAGTCCTCATGCACATAAGTCACCATTGTGACTTTTGTATTAATTTCGGATGCAATTTCTGTGTTTCATCGTCAATAAGAAGGTCCAAGGGATACAGTAAACCTGAAGTGAAGCATCGGAATCTATAACTGGACTCACAGGAGAGGTTCAAATCATAGAAAGTGAGAGTGTCAGTCCTCTTGTACTTAAGGTGCCATTGTGCCTTTTGTATTAAATTCGGATGCAATTTCTGTGTGTCATCGTCAATAAGAAGGTCCAAGGGATACAGTAAACCTGAACTAAAGCATCGGAATCTGAAACTGGACTCACAGGCGAGGTTCAAATCATAGAAAGTTAGAGAGTCAGTCCTCTTGTACTTAAGTCGGCATTGTGCCTTTTGTATTAAATTGGGATGCAAACTCTGTGTTTCATCGTCAATAAGAAGGTCCAAGGGATACAGTAAACCTGAAGTGAAGCATCGGAATCTAAAACTGGACTCACAGGAGAGGTTCAAATCATAGAAAGTTAGAGTGTCAGTCCTCTTTTACTTAAGACGGCATTGTGACATTTGTATTAAATTCGGATGCGATTTCCGTGTTTTATCGTCAACAATAAGGTCCAAGGGATAAAGTAAACCTGAAGTGATGCATCGGAATCTAAATCTGACCTCACAGGAGAGGTTCAAATCATAGAAAGTGAGAGTGTCAGCCCTCTTGTACTTAAGTCGGCATTGTGCCATTTGTATTAAATTCGGATGCAATTTCTGTGTTTCATCGTCAATGAGAAAGTCCAAGGGTTACAGTAAACCTGAAGTGAAGCATCGGAATCTAAATCTGGAATCACAGGAGAGGTTCAAATCATAGAAAGTTAGAGTGTCAGTCCTCTTTTACTTAAGACGGCATTGTGACATTTGTATTAAATTCGGATGCGATTTCTGTGTTTTATCGTCAACAAGAAGGTCCAAGGGATACAGTAAACCTGAAGTGAAGCATCGGAACTTAAATCTGACCTCACAGGAGAGGTTCGAATCATAGAAAGTGAAAGTGTCAGCCCTCTTGTACTTAAGTCGGCATTGTGCCATTTGTATTAAATTCGGATGCAATTTCTGAGTTTCATCGTCAATAAGAAGGTCCAAGAGATACAATAACCTGAGGTGAAGCATCGGAATCTAAAATTGGACTCACAGGAGAGGTTCAAATCATAGAAAGTGAGAGTGTCAGTCCTCTTGTACTTAGGTCACCATTGTGACTTTTGTATTAATTTCGGATGCAATTTCTGTGTTTCATCGTCAACAAGAAGGTCCAAGGGATACTGTAAACCTGAAGTGAAGCATCGGAATCTAAAACTGGACTCACAGGAGAGGTTCAAATCACAAAAAGTTAGAGTGTCAGTCCTCTTGTACTTAAGTCGGCATTGTGCCTTTTGAATTTAATTCCGATGCTATTTCTGTGTTTCATCGTCAATAAGAAGGTCCAAGGGATACAGTAAACCTGAAGTGAAGCATCGGAATCTAAAACTGGACTCACAGGAGAGATTCAAATCATAGATAGTGAGAGTGTCAGTCCTCTTTTACTTAAGTCGGCATTGTGCGTTTTAAATTTATTTCCGATGCATTATCTGTGTTTCATCGTCAATAAGAAGTTCCAAGGGATACAGTGAACCTGAAGTGAAGCATCGGAATCTAGAACTGGACTCACAGGAGATGATCAAATCATAGAAAGTGAGAGTGTCAGCCCTCTTGTACTTAAGCCGCCATTGTGATTTTTCTATTAAATTCGGATGCAATTTCTGTGTTTCATCGTCAACAAGAAGGTCCAAGGGATACAGAAAACCTGAAGTGAAGCATCGGAATCTAAAACTGGACTCACAGGAGAGGTGCAAATCATAGAAAATTAGAGTGTCAGTCCTCTTGTACTTAAGTCGGCATTGTACGTTTTGTATTAAATTCGGATGCAAACTCTGTGTTTCATCGTCAATTAGAAGGTCCAAGGGATACAGTAAACCTGAAGTGAAGCATCGGAATCCAAAACTGGACTCACAGGAGAGTTTCGAATCATACAAAGTGAGAGTGTCAGTCCTCTTGTACTTAAGCCGACATTGCGCCATTTGTATTTAATTCGGATGCAATTTCTGTGTTTCATCGTCAATAAGAAGGTCCAAGGGATACAGTAAACCTGAGGTGAAGCATCGGAATCTAAAACTGGACTCAGAGGAGAGGTTCAAATCATATAAAGAAAGAGTGTCAGTCCTCTTGTACTTAAGTCACCATTGTGACTTTTATATTAATTTCGAATGCAATTTCTGTGTTTCATCGTCAATAAGAAGGTGCAAGGTATACAGTAAACATGAAGTGAAGCATCGGAATCTAAATCTGACCTCACAGGAGAGGTTCGAATCATAGAAAGTGAGAGTGTCAGTCCTCTTGTACCTAAGTCGGCATTGTATCTTTTGTATTAAATTCGGATGCAAACTCTGTGTTTCATCGTCAATTACAGGGTCCAAGGGATACAGTAAACCTGAAGTGAAGCATCGGAATGTAAAACTGGACTCACAGGAGAGGTGCAAATCTTAGAAAGTGAGAGTGTCAGTCCTCTTCTACTTAAGTGGGCGTGGTGCCTTTTGAATTTAATTCCGATGCAATTTCTGAGTTTCATCGTCAATAAGAACGTCCAAGGGATACAGTAAACCTGATGTGAAGCATCGGAATCTAAAACTGGACTCACAGGAGAGGTTCGAATCATAGAAAGTAAGAGTGTCAGTCCTCTTGTACTTAAGTCGGCATTGCGCCATTTGTATTAAATTCGGATGCAATTTCTGTGTTTCATCGTCAATAAGAAGGTCCAAGGGATACAGTAAATCTGAGGTGAAGCATCGGAATCTAAAACTGGACTCAGAGGAGATGTTCAAATCATATAAAGTGAGAGTGTCAGTCCTCATGCACATAAGTCACCATTGTGACTTTTGTATTAATTTCGGATGCAATTTCTGTGTTTCATCGTCAATAAGAAGGTCCAAGGGATACAGTAAACCTGAAGTGAAGCATCGGAATCTATAACTGGACTCACAGGAGAGGTTCAAATCATAGAAAGTGAGAGTGTCAGTCCTCTTGTACTTAAGGTGCCATTGTGCCTTTTGTATTAAATTCGGATGCAATTTCTGTGTGTCATCGTCAATAAGAAGGTCCAAGGGATACAGTAAACCTGAACTAAAGCATCGGAATCTGAAACTGGACTCACAGGCGAGGTTCAAATCATAGAAAGTTAGAGAGTCAGTCCTCTTGTACTTAAGTCGGCATTGTGCCTTTTGTATTAAATTGGGATGCAAACTCTGTGTTTCATCGTCAATAAGAAGGTCCAAGGGATACAGTAAACCTGAAGTGAAGCATCGGAATCTAAAACTGGACTCACAGGAGAGGTTCAAATCATAGAAAGTTAGAGTGTCAGTCCTCTTTTACTTAAGACGGCATTGTGACATTTGTATTAAATTCGGATGCGATTTCCGTGTTTTATCGTCAACAATAAGGTCCAAGGGATAAAGTAAACCTGAAGTGATGCATCGGAATCTAAATCTGACCTCACAGGAGAGGTTCAAATCATAGAAAGTGAGAGTGTCAGCCCTCTTGTACTTAAGTCGGCATTGTGCCATTTGTATTAAATTCGGATGCAATTTCTGTGTTTCATCGTCAATGAGAAAGTCCAAGGGTTACAGTAAACCTGAAGTGAAGCATCGGAATCTAAATCTGGAATCACAGGAGAGGTTCAAATCATAGAAAGTTAGAGTGTCAGTCCTCTTTTACTTAAGACGGCATTGTGACATTTGTATTAAATTCGGATGCGATTTCTGTGTTTTATCGTCAACAAGAAGGTCCAAGGGATACAGTAAACCTGAAGTGAAGCATCGGAACTTAAATCTGACCTCACAGGAGAGGTTCGAATCATAGAAAGTGAAAGTGTCAGCCCTCTTGTACTTAAGTCGGCATTGTGCCATTTGTATTAAATTCGGATGCAATTTCTGAGTTTCATCGTCAATAAGAAGGTCCAAGAGATACAATAACCTGAGGTGAAGCATCGGAATCTAAAATTGGACTCACAGGAGAGGTTCAAATCATAGAAAGTGAGAGTGTCAGTCCTCTTGTACTTAGGTCACCATTGTGACTTTTGTATTAATTTCGGATGCAATTTCTGTGTTTCATCGTCAACAAGAAGGTCCAAGGGATACTGTAAACCTGAAGTGAAGCATCGGAATCTAAAACTGGACTCACAGGAGAGGTTCAAATCACAAAAAGTTAGAGTGTCAGTCCTCTTGTACTTAAGTCGGCATTGTGCCTTTTGAATTTAATTCCGATGCTATTTCTGTGTTTCATCGTCAATAAGAAGGTCCAAGGGATACAGTAAACCTGAAGTGAAGCATCGGAATCTAAAACTGGACTCACAGGAGAGATTCAAATCATAGATAGTGAGAGTGTCAGTCCTCTTTTACTTAAGTCGGCATTGTGCGTTTTAAATTTATTTCCGATGCATTATCTGTGTTTCATCGTCAATAAGAAGTTCCAAGGGATACAGTGAACCTGAAGTGAAGCATCGGAATCTAGAACTGGACTCACAGGAGATGATCAAATCATAGAAAGTGAGAGTGTCAGCCCTCTTGTACTTAAGCCGCCATTGTGATTTTTCTATTAAATTCGGATGCAATTTCTGTGTTTCATCGTCAACAAGAAGGTCCAAGGGATACAGAAAACCTGAAGTGAAGCATCGGAATCTAAAACTGGACTCACAGGAGAGGTGCAAATCATAGAAAATTAGAGTGTCAGTCCTCTTGTACTTAAGTCGGCATTGTACGTTTTGTATTAAATTCGGATGCAAACTCTGTGTTTCATCGTCAATTAGAAGGTCCAAGGGATACAGTAAACCTGAAGTGAAGCATCGGAATCCAAAACTGGACTCACAGGAGAGTTTCGAATCATACAAAGTGAGAGTGTCAGTCCTCTTGTACTTAAGCCGACATTGCGCCATTTGTATTTAATTCGGATGCAATTTCTGTGTTTCATCGTCAATAAGAAGGTCCAAGGGATACAGTAAACCTGAGGTGAAGCATCGGAATCTAAAACTGGACTCAGAGGAGAGGTTCAAATCATATAAAGAAAGAGTGTCAGTCCTCTTGTACTTAAGTCACCATTGTGACTTTTATATTAATTTCGAATGCAATTTCTGTGTTTCATCGTCAATAAGAAGGTGCAAGGTATACAGTAAACATGAAGTGAAGCATCGGAATCTAAATCTGACCTCACAGGAGAGGTTCGAATCATAGAAAGTGAGAGTGTCAGTCCTCTTGTACTTAAGTCGACATTGTGCCATTTGAATTAAATTCGGATGCAATTTCTGTGTTTCGTCGTCAATAAGAAGGTCCAAGGGATACAGTAAACCTGAAGTGAAGCATCGGAATCTAAAACTGGACTCACAGGAGAGCATCAAATCATAGAAAGTTAAGGTGTCAGTCCTCTTGTACTTAAGTCGGCATTGTGCCTTTTGTATTAAATTCGGATGCAAACTCTGTGCTTCATCGTCAATAAGAAAGTCCAAGGGATACAGTACACCTGACGTGAAGCATCGGAATCTAAAACTGGACTCAGAGGGGAGGTTCAAATCATAAAAAGTTAGAATGTCAGTCCTCTTGTACTTAAGTCGGCATTGTGCCTTTTGTATTAAATTGGGATGCAAACTCTGTGTTTCATCGTCAATACGAAGGTCCAAGGGATACAGTAAACCTGAAGTGAAGCATCGGAAT
Organism: Schistocerca americana; assembly: GCF_021461395.2. Classification (NCBI taxonomy): domain Eukaryota; kingdom Metazoa; phylum Arthropoda; class Insecta; order Orthoptera; family Acrididae; genus Schistocerca; species Schistocerca americana. Next base: position 2,311,756 of record NW_025726126.1, read on the forward strand.
CTAAAACTGGACTCACAGGAGAGGTTCAAATCATAGAAAGTTAGAGTGTCAGTCCTCTTTTACTTAAGACGGCATTGTGACATTTGTATTAAATTCGGATGCGATTTCTGTGTTTTATCGTCAACAAGAAGGTCCAAGGGATACAGTAAACCTGAAGTGAAGCATCGGAACTTAAATCTGACCTCACAGGAGAGGTTCGAATCATAGAAAGTGAGAGTGTCAGCCCTCTTGTACTTAAGTCGGCATTGTGCCATTTGTATTAAATTCGGATGCAATTTCTGAGTTTCATCGTCAATAAGAAGGTCCAAGAGATACAATAACCTGAGGTGAAGCATCGGAATCTAAAATTGGACTCACAGGAGAGGTTCAAATCATAGAAAGTGAGAGTGTCAGTCCTCTTGTACTTAGGTCACCATTGTGACTTTTGTATTAATTTCGGATGCAATTTCTGTGTTTCATCGTCAACAAGAAGGTCCAAGGGATACTGTAAACCTGAAGTGAAGCATCGGAATCTAAAACTGGACTCACAGGAGAGGTTCAAATCACAAAAAGTTAGAGTGTCAGTCCTCTTGTACTTAAGTCGGCATTGTGCCTTTTGAATTTAATTCCGATGCTATTTCTGTGTTTCATCGTCAATAAGAAGGTCCAAGGGATACAGTAAACCTGAAGTGAAGCATCGGAATCTAAAACTGGACTCACAGGAGAGATTCAAATCATAGATAGTGAGAGTGTCAGTCCTCTTTTACTTAAGTCGGCATTGTGCGTTTTAAATTTATTTCCGATGCATTATCTGTGTTTCATCGTCAATAAGAAGTTCCAAGGGATACAGTGAACCTGAAGTGAAGCATCGGAATCTAGAACTGGACTCACAGGAGATGATCAAATCATAGAAAGTGAGAGTGTCAGTCCTCTTGTACTTAAGCCGCCATTGTGATTTTTCTACTAAATTCGGATGCAATTTCTGTGTTTCATCGTCAACAAGAAGGTCCAAGGGATACAGAAAACCTGAAGTGAAGCATCGGAATCTAAAACTGGACTCACAGAAGAGGTGCAAATCATAGAAAATTAGAGTGTCAGTCCTCTTGTACTTAAGTCGGCATTGTACGTTTTGTATTAAATTCGGATGCAAACTCTGTGTTTCATCGTCAATTAGAAGGTCCAAGGGATACAGTAAACCTGAAGTGAAGCATCGGAATCCAAAACTGGACTCACAGGAGAGGTTCGAATCATACAAAGTGAGAGTGTCAGTCCTCTTGTACTTAAGCCGACATTGCGCCATTTGTATTTAATTCGGATGCAATTTCTGTGTTTCATCGTCAATAAGAAGGTCCAAGGGATACAGTAAACCTGAGGTGAAGCATCGGAATCTAAAACTGGACTCAGAGGAGAGGTTCAAATCATATAAAGAAAGAGTGTCAGTCCTCTTGTACTTAAGTCACCATTGTGACTTTTATATTAATTTCGAATGCAATTTCTGTGTTTCATCGTCAATAAGAAGGTGCAAGGTATACAGTAAACATGAAGTGAAGCATCGGAATCAAAAACTGGACTCGCAGGAGAGGTTGAAATCATAGAAAGTTAAAGTGTCAGTCCTCTTGTACTTAAGTCGGCATTGTGCCTTTTGAATTAAATTCGGATGCAAACTCTGTGTTTCATCGTCAATAAGAAGGTCTAAGGGATACAGTAAACCTGAAGTGAAGCATCGGAATCTAAAACTGGACACACAGGAGAGATTCAAATCATAGAAAGTTAGAGTGTCAGTCCTCTTGTACTTAAGTGCGCATTGTGCCTTTTGAATTTAATTCCGATGCCATTTCTGTGTTTCATTGTCAATAAGAAGGTCCACGGGATACTGTAAACCTGAAGTGAAGCATCGGAATCTAAATCTGACCTCTCAGGAGAGGTTTAAATCATAGAAAGTGAGAGTGTCAGTCCTCTTTTACTTAAGTCGGCATTGTGCGTTTTAAATTTAATTACGATGCAATATCTGTGTTTCATCGTCAATAGAAAGGTCCAAGAGATACAGTGAACCTGAAGTGAGCATCGGAATCTAAAACTGGACTCACAGGAGATGTTCAAATCATCGAATGTGAGATTGTCGGTCCTCTTGTACTTAAGTCGCCATTGTGATTTTTGTATTAAATTCGGATGCAATTTCTGTGTTTCATCGTCAATAAGAAGGTCCAAGGGATACAGTAAACATGAAGTGAAGCCTCGGAATCTAAAACTGGACTCACAGGAGAGGTTCAAATCATAGAAAGTGAGAGTGTCAGTCCTCTTGTACTTAAGTCGGCATTGTGCCTTTTGAATTTAATTCCGATGCTATTTCTGTGTTTCATTGTCAATAAGAAGGTCCAAGGGATACAGTAAACCTGAAATGAAGCATCGGAATCTAAAAATGGACTCACAGGAGAGTTTCAAATCATAGACAGTGAGAGTGTCAGTCCTCTTTTACTTAAGTCGGCATTGTACGTTTTAAATTCATTTCCGATGCATTTTCTGTGTTTCATCGTCAATAAAAAGGTCCAAGGGATACAGTAAACCTGAAGTGAAGCATCGGAATCTAAAACTGGACTCACAGGAGATGTTCAAATCATAGAAAGTGAGATTGTCGGTCCTCTTGTACTAAAGTCGCCATTGTGATTTTTGTATTAAATTCGGATGCAATTTCTGTGTTTCATCGTCAATAAGAAGGTCCAAGGGATACAGTAAACCTGAAGTGAAGCATCGGAATCTAAAACTGGACTCACAGGAGACGTTCAAATCATAGAAAGTTAGAGTGTCTGTCCTCTTGTACTTAATGCGGGATTGTACCTTTTGTATTAAATTCGGATGCAAACTCTGTGTTTCATCGTCAATTAGAAGGTCCGAGGGATACAGTAAACCTGAAGTGAAGCATCGGAATCTAAAACTGGACTCACAGGAGAGGTTCAAATCATAGAAAGTGAGGGTGTCAGTCCGCTTGTACTTAAGACGGCATTGTGCCTCTTGAATTTAATTCCGATGCAATTTCTGTGTTTCATCGTCAATAACAAGGTGCAAGGTATACAGTAAACCTGAAGTGAAGCATCGGAATCTAAATCTGACCTCACAGGAGAGGTTCGAATCATAGAGAGTGAGAGTGTCAGTCCTCTTGTACTTATGTCGGCATTGTGCCATTTGTATTAAATTCGGATGCAATTTCTGAGTTTCATCGTCAATAAGAAGGTCCAAGGGATACAATAAACCTGAAGTGAAGCATCGGAATCTAAAACTGGACTCACAGGAGAGGTTCAAATCATAGAAAGTGAAAGTGTCAGTCTTCTTGTACTTAAGCCGCCATTGTGCCTTTTGTATTAAGTTCGGATGCAATTTCTGTGTTTCATCGTCAATAAGAAGGTCCAAGGGATACAGTAAACCTGAAGTGAAGCATCGGAATCTAAAACTGGACTCACAGGAGAGGTTCAAATCGTAGAAAGTGAGGGTGTCAGTCCTCTTGTACTTAAGACGGCATTGTGAATCTTGAATTTAATTCCGATGCAATTTCTGTGTTTCATCGTCAATAACAAGGTGCAAGGTATACAGTAAACCTGAAGTGAAGCATCGGAATCTAAATCTGACCTCACAGGAGAGGTTCGAATCATAGAGAGTGAGAGTGTCAGTCCTCTTGTACTTATGTCGGCATTGTGCCATTTGTATTAAATTCGGATGCAATTTCAGTGTTTCATCGTCAACAAGAAGGTCCAAGGGATACAGTAAACCTGAAGTGAAGCATCGGAATCTAAAACTGGACTCACAGGAGAGGTTCAAATCATAGAAAGTGAAAGTGTCAGTCCTCTTGTACTTAAGCCGCCATTGTGCCTTTTGTATTAGGTTCGGATGCAATTTCTGTGTTTAATCGTCAATAAGAAGGTCCAAGGGATACAGTAAACCTGAAGTGAAGCATCGGAATCTAAAACTGGACTCACAGGAGAAGTTCAAATCATAGAAAGTTAGACTGTCAGTCCTCTTGTACTTAAGACGGCATTGTGCCCATTGTATTAAATTCGAATGCAAACTCTGTGTTTCGTCGTCAATAAGAAGGTCCAAGGGATACAGTAAACCTTAAGTGAAGCATCAGAATCTAAAACTGGTCTCTTAGGAGAGGTTCAAATCATAGAAAGTTAGAATGTCAGTCCTCTTGTACTTAAGTCGGCATTGTGCCTTTTGAATTTAATTCCGATGCTTTTTCTGTGTTTCATTGTCAATAAGAAGGTCCAAGGGATACAGTAAACCTAAAGTGAAGCATCGGAATCTAAAACTGGACTCTTAGGAGAGGTTCAAATCATAGAAAGTTAGAATGTCAGTCCTCTTGTACTTAAGTCGGCATTGTGCCTTTTGAATTTAATTCCGATGCTTTTTCTGTGTTTCATTGTCAATAAGAAGGTCCAAGGGATACAGTAAACCTGAAGTGAAGCATCGGAATCTAAAACTGGACTCACAGGAGAGGTTCAAATCATAGAAAGTTAGAATGTCAGTCCTCTTGTACTTAAGTCGGCATTGTGCCTTTTGTATTAAATTCGGATGCAATTTCTGTGTTTCATCGTCAATAAGAAGGTGCAAGGTATACAGCAAACCTGAAGTGAAGCATCGGAATCTAAAACTGGACTCACAGGAGAGTTTCAAATCATAGAAAGTGAGAGTGTCAGTCCTCATTTACTGAAGTCGACATTGTGCCATTTGTATTAAATTCGGATGCAATTTCTGTGTTTCATCGTCAATAAGAAGGTCCAAGGGATACAGTAAACCGGAAGTGAAGCATCGGAAACTAAAACTGGACTCACAGGAGAGGTTCAAATCAAAGAAAGCGAGGGTGTCAGTCCTTTCGTACTTAAGTCGCCATTGTGACTTTTGTACTAAATTCGCATGCAATTTCTGTGTTTCATCGTCAATAAGAAGGTCCAAGGGATACAGTAAACCTGAAGTGAAGCATCGGAATCCAAAACTGGACTCACAGGTGAGGTTCAAATCATAGAAAGTTAGAGTGTCAGTCCTCTTGTACTTAAGTCGGTATTGTGCCTTTTGTATTAAATTCGGATGCAAACTCTGTGTTTCATCGTCAATAAGAAGGTCTCAAGGATACAGTAAACCTGAAGTGAAGCATCGGAATCTAAAACTGGACTTACAGGAGAGCTTCAAATCATAGAAAGTTAGAGTGTCAGTCCTCTTGTACCTAAGTCGGCATTGTGCCTTTTGAATTTAATTCCGATACAATTTCTGTGTTTCATCGTCAATAAGAAGGTCCAAGAGATACAGTGAACCTGAAGTGAAGCATCGGAATCTAAAACTGGACTCACAGGAGATGTTCAAATCATCGAATGTGAGATTGTCGGTCCTCTTGTACTAAAGTCGCCATTGTGATTTTTGTATTAAATTCGGATGCAATTTCTGTGTTTCATCGTCAATAAGAAGGTCCAAGGGATACAGTAAACCTGAAGTGAAGCCTCGGAATCTAAAACTGGACTCACAGGAGAGGTTCAAATCATAGAAAGTGAGAGTGTCAGTCCTCTTGTACTTAAGTCGGCATTGTGCCTTTTGAATTTAATTCCGATGCTATTTCTGTGTTTCATTGTCAATAAGAAGGTCCAAGGGATACAGTAAACCTGAAATGAAGCATCGGAATCTAAAAATGGACTCACAGGAGAGTTTCAAATCATAGACAGTGAGAGTGTCAGTCCTCTTTTACTTAAGTCGGCATTGTACGTTTTAAATTTATTTCCGATGCATTTTCTGTGTTCCATCGTCAATAAAAAGGTCCAAGGGATACAGTAAACCTGAAGTGAAGCATCGGAATCTAAAACTGGACTCACAGGAGATGTTCAAATCATAGAAAGTGAGATTGTCGGTCCTCTTGTACTAAAGTCGCCATTGTGATTTTTGTATTAAATTCGGATGCAATTTCTGTGTTTCATCGTCAATAAGAAGGTCCAAGGGATACAGTAAACCTGAAGTGAAGCATCGGAATCTAAAACTGGACTCACAGGAGACGTTCAAATCATAGAAAGTTAGAGTGTCTGTCCTCTTGTACTTAATGCGGGATTGTACCTTTTGTATTAAATTCGGATGCAAACTCTGTGTTTCATCGTCAATTAGAAGGTCCGAGGGATACAGTAAACCTGAAGTGAAGCATCGGAATCTAAAACTGGACTCACGGGAGAGGTTCAAATCATAGAAAGTGAGGGTGTCAGTCCGCTTGTACTTAAGACGGCATTGTGCCTCTTGAATTTAATTCCGATGCAATTTCTGTGTTTCATCGTCAATAACAAGGTGCAAGGTATACAGTAAACCTGAAGTGAAGCATCGGAATCTAAATCTGACCTCACAGGAGAGGTTCGAATCATAGAGAGTGAGAGTGTCAGTCCTCTTGTACTTATGTCGGCATTGTGCCATTTGTATTAAATTCGGATGCAATTTCTGAGTTTCATCGTCAATAAGAAGGTCCAAGGGATACAATAAACCTGAAGTGAAGCATCGGAATCTAAAACTGGACTCACAGGAGAGGTTCAAATCATAGAAAGTGAAAGTGTCAGTCTTCTTGTACTTAAGCCGCCATTGTGCCTTTTGTATTAAGTTCGGATGCAATTTCTGTGTTTCATCGTCAATAAGAAGGTCCAAGGGATACAGTAAACCTGAAGTGAAGCATCGGAATCTAAAACTGGACTCACAGGAGAGGTTCAAATCATAGAAAGTGAGGGTGTCAGTCCTCTTGTACTTAAGACGGCATTGTGAATCTTGAATTTAATTCCGATGCAATTTCTGTGTTTCATCGTCAATAACAAGGTGCAAGGTATACAGTAAACCTGAAGTGCAGCATCGGAATCTAAATCTGACCTCACAGGAGAGGTTCGAATCATAGAGAGTGAGAGTGTCAGTCCTCTTGTACTTATGTCGGCATTGTGCCATTTGTATTAAATTCGGATGCAATTTCTGTGTTTCATCGTCAACAAGAAGGTCCAAGGGATACAGTAAACCTGAAGTGAAGCATCGGAATCTAAAACTGGACTCACAGGAGAGGTTCAAATCATAGAAAGTGAAAGTGTCAGTCCTCTTGTACTTAAGCCGCCATTGTGCCTTTTGTATTAGGTTCGGATGCAATTTCTGTGTTTAATCGTCAATAAGAAGGTCCAAGGGATACAGTAAACCTGATGTGAAGCATCGGAATCTAAAACTGGACTCACAGGTGAAGTTCAAATCATAGAAAGTTAGACTGTCAGTCCTCTTGTACTTAAGACGGCATTGTGCCCATTGTATTAAATTCGAATGCAAACTCTGTGTTTCGTCGTCAATAAGAAGGTCCAAGGGATACAGTAAACCTTAAGTGAAGCATCAGAATCTAAAACTGGTCTCTTAGGAGAGGTTCAAATCATAGAAAGTTAGAATGTCAGTCCTCTTGTACTTAAGTCGGCATTGTGCCTTTTGAATTTAATTCCGATGCTTTTTCTGTGTTTCATTGTCAATAAGAAGGTCCAATGGATACAGTAAACCTAAAGTGAAGCATCGGAATCTAAAACTGGACTCATAGGAGAGGTTCAAATCATAGAAAGTTAGAATGTCAGTCCTCTTGTACTTAAGTCGGCATTGTGCCTTTTGAATTTAATTCCGATGCTTTTTCTGTGTTTCATTGTCAATAAGAAGGTCCAAGGGATACAGTAAACCTGAAGTGAAGCATCGGAATCTAAAACTGGACTCACAGGAGAGGTTCAAATCATAGAAAGTTAGAATGTCAGTCCTCTTGTACTTAAGTCGGCATTGTGCCTTTTGTATTAAATTCGGATGCAATTTCTGTGTTTCATCGTCAATAAGAAGGTGCAAGGTATACAGCAAACCTGAAGTGAAGCATCGGAATCTAAAACTGGACTCACAGGAGAGTTTCAAATCATAGAAAGTGAGAGTGTCAGTCCTCATTTACTGAAGTCGACATTGTGCCATTTGTATTAAATTCGGATGCAATTTCTGTGTTTCATCGTCAATAAGAAGGTCCAAGGGATACAGTAAACCGGAAGTGAAGCATCGGAAACTAAAACTGGACTCACAGGAGAGGTTCAAATCAAAGAAAGCGAGAGTGTCAGTCCTTTCGTACTTAAGTCGCCATTGTGACTTTTGTACTAAATTCGCATGCAATTTCTGTGTTTCATCGTCAATAAGAAGGTCTCAAGGATACAGTAAACCTGAAGTGAAGCATCGGAATCTAAAACTGGACTTACAGGAGAGCTTCAAATCATAGAAAGTTAGAGTGTCAGTCCTCTTGTACCTAAGTCGGCATTGTGCCTTTTGAATTTACTTCCGATACAATTTCTGTGTTTCATCGTCAATAAGAAGGTCCAAGGGATACAGTAAACCTGAAGTGAAGCATCGGAATCTATAACTGGACTCTCAGGAGAGGTTCAAATCATAGAAAGTGAGAGTGTCAGTCCTCTTGTACTTAAATCGCCATTGTGCCTTTTGTATTAAATTCGGATGCAATTTCTGTGATTCATCGTCAATAAGAAGGTCCAAGGGATACAGTAAACCTGAAGTGAAGCATCGGAATCCAAAACTGGACTCACAGGAGAGGTTCAAGTCATAGAAAGTTAGAGTGTCAGTCCTCTTGTACTTAAGTCGGTATTGTGCCTTTTGTATTAAATTCGGATGCAAACTCTGTGTTTCATCTTCAATAAGAAGGTCCAAGGGATACAGTAAACCTGAAGTGAAGCATCGGAATCTAAAACTGGACTTACAGGAGAGGTTCAAATCATGGAAAGTGAGAGTGTCAGTCCTCTTTTGCTTAAGTTGGCATTGTTCGTTTTGAATATAATTCCGATGCAATATCTGTGTTTCATCGTCAATACGAAGGTCCAAGGGATACACTAAACCTGAAGTGGAGCATCGGAATCTAAAACTGGACTCACAGGAGATGTTCAAATCATAGAAATTGAGAGTGTCTGTCCTCTGGTACTTAAGTCGCCATTGTGATTTTTGTATTAAATTCGGATGCAATTTCTGTGTTTCATCGTCAATAAGAAGGTCCAAGGGATACAGTAAACCTGAGGTGAAGCATCAGATTCTAAAACTGGACTCACAGGAGAGGTTCAACTCATAGAAAGTTAGAGTGTCAGTCCTCTTGTACTTAAGTCAGCATTGTACCTTTTGTATTAAATTCGGATGCAAAGTCTGTGTTTCATCGTCAATTAGGAGGTCCAAGGGATACAGTAAACCTGATGTGAAGCATCCGAATCTAAATCTGGAATCACAGGAGAGGTTCAAATCATAGAATGTGAGAGTGTCAGTCCTCTTGTACTTAAGACGGCATTGTGCCTTTTGAATTTAATTCCGATGCATTTTCTGTGTTTTATCGTCAATAAGAAGGTGCAAAGTATACAGTAAACCTGAAGTGAAGCATCGGAATCTAAATCTGGCCTCTCAGGAGAGGTTCGAATCATAGAAAGTGAGAGTGTCAGTCCTCTTGTACTTAAGTCGGCATTGTGCCATTTGAATTAAATTCGGATGCAATTTCTGTGTTTCGTCGTCAATAAGAAGGTCCAAGGGATACAGTAAACCTGAAGTGAAGCATCGGAATCTAAAACTGGACTCAAAGTGGAGGTTCAAATCATAGAAAGTGAGAGTGTCAGTCCTCTTGTACTTAAGTCGCCATTGTGCCTTTTGTATTAAATTCGGGTGCAATTTTTGTTTTCATCGTAAATAAGAAGGTCCAAGGGATACAGTAAACCTGACGTAAAGCATCGGAATCTAAAACTGGACTCACAGGAGAGGTTCAAATCATAGAAAGTTAAAGTGTCAGTCCTCTTGTACTTAAGTCGGCATTGTGCCTTTTGTATTAATTTCGGATGCAAACTCTGTGCTTCATCGTCAATAAGAAGGTCCAAGGGATACAGTACACCTGAAGTGAAGCATCGGAATCGAAAACTGGACTCACAGGGGAGTTTCAAATCATAAAAAGTTAGAGTGTCAGTCCTCTCGTACTTAAGTCGGCATTGTGCCTTTTGAATTTAATTCCGATGCTATTTCTGTGTTTCATTGTCAATACGAATGTCCAAGGGATACAGTAAACCTGAAGTGAAGCATCGGAATCTAAAACTGGACTCACAGGAGAGGTGCAAATCATAGAAAATTAGAGTGTCAGTCCTCTTGTACCTAAGTCGGCTTTGTACATTTTGTATTAAATTCGGATGCAAACACTGTGTTTCATCGTCAATTACAGGGTCCAAGGGATACAGTAAACCTGAAGTGAAGCATCGGAATGTAAAACTGGACTCACAGGAGAGGTGCAAATCTTAGAAAGTGAGAGTGTCAGTCCTCTTCTACTTAAGTCGGCGTGGTGCCTTTTGAATTTAATTCCGATGCAATTTCTGTGTTTCATCGTCAATAAGAACGTCCAAGGGATACAGTAGACCTGATGTGAAGCATCGGAATCTAAAACTGGACTCACAGGAGAGGTTCGAATCATAGAAAGTGAGAGTGTCAGTCCTCTTGTACTTAAGTCGGCATTGCGCCATTTGTATTAAATTCGGATGCAATTTCTGTGTTTCATCGTCAATAAGAAGGTCCAAGGGATACAGTAAATCTGAGGTGAAGCATCGGAATCTAAAACTGGACTCAGAGGAGATGTTCAAATCATATAAAGTGAGAGTGTCAGTCCTCATGCACATAAGTCACCATTGTGACTTTTGTATTAATTTCGGATGCAATTTCTGTGTTTCATCGTCAATAAGAAGGTCCAAGGGATACAGTAAACCTGAAGTGAAGCATCGGAATCTAAAACTGGACTCACAGGAGAGGTTCAAATCATAGAAAGTGAGAGTGTCAGTCCTCTTGTACTTAAGTCGCCATTGTGCCTTTTGTATTAAATTCGGATGCAATTTCTGTGTGTCATCGTCAATAAGTAGGTCCAAGGGATACAGTAAACCTGAACTAAAGCATCGGAATATGAAACTGGACTCACAGGCGAGGTTCAAATCATAGAAAGTTACAGTGTCAGTCCTCTTGTACTTAAGTCGGCATTGTGCCTTTTGTATTAAATTGGGATGCAAACTCTGTGTTTCAACGTCAATAAGAAGGTCCAAGAGATACAGTAAACCTGCGGTGAAGCATCGGAATCTAAAACTGGACTCACAGGAGAGGTTCAAATCATAGAAAGTGAGAGTGTCAGTCCTCTTGTACTTAAGTCACCATTGTGACTTTTGTATTAATTTCGGATGCAATTTCTGTGTTTCATCGTCAATAAGAAGGTCCAAGGGATACTGTAAACCTGAAGTGAAGCATCGGAATCTAAAACTGGACTCACAGGAGAGGTTCAAATCAAAAAAAGTTAGAGTGTCAGTCCTCTTGTCGGCATTGTGCCTTTTGAATTTAATTCCGATGCTATTTCTGTGTTTCGTTGTCAATAAGAAGGTCCAAGGGATACAGTAAACCTGAAGTGAAGCATCAGAATCTAAAACTGGACTCACAGAGAGAGATTCAAATCATAGATAGTGAGAGTGTCAGTCCTCTTTTACTTAAGTCGGCATTGTGCGTTTTAAATTTAATTCCGATGCATTATCTGTGTTTCATCGTCAATAAGAAGGTCCAAGGGATACAGTGAACCTGAAGTGAAGCATCGGAATCTAGAACTGGACTCACAGGAGATGATCAAATCATAGAAAGTGAGAGTGTCAGTCCTCTTGTACTTAAGCCGCCATTGTGATTTTTTTATTAAATTCGGATGCAATTTCTGTGTTTCATCGTCAACTAGAAGGTCCAAGGGATACAGTAAACCTGAAGTGAAGCATCGGAATCTAAAACTGGACTCACAGGAGAGGTGCAAATCATAGAAAGTTAGAGTGTCAGTCCTCTTGTACTTAAGTCGGCATTGTACCTTTTGTATTACTTTCGGATGCAAACTCTGTGTTTCATCGTCAATTAGAAGATCCAAGGGCTACAGTAAACCTGAAGTGAAGCATCGGAATCCAAAACTGGACTCACAGGAGAGGTTCGAATCATAGAAAGTGAGAGTCTCAGTCCTCTTGTACTTAAGTCGGCATTGCGACATTTGTGTTAATTTCGGATGCAATTTCTGTGTTTCATCGTCAATAAGAAGGTCCAAGGGATACAGTAAACCTGAGGTGAAGCATCGGAATCTAAAACTGGACTCAGAGGAGAGGTTCAAATCATAGAAAGTTAGAATGTCAGTCCTCTTGTACTTAAGTCGGCATTGTGCCTTTTGAATTTAATTCCGATGCTTTTTCTGTGTTTCATTGTCAATAAGAAGGTCCAAGGGATACAGTAAACCTGAAGTGAAGCATCGGAATCTAAAACTGGACTCACAGGAGAGGTTCAAATCATAGAAAGTTAGAATGTCAGTCCTCTTGTACTTAAGTCGGCATTGTGCCTTTTGTATTAAATTCGGATGCAATTTCTGTATTTCATCGTCAATAAGAAGGTGCAAGGTATACAGCAAAGCTGAAGTGAAGCATCGGAATCTAAAACTGGACTCACAGGAGAGTTTCAAATCATAGAAAGTGAGAGTGTCAGTCCTCTTTTACTTAAGTCGACATTGTGCCATTTGTATTAAATTCGGATGCAATTTCTGTGTTTCATCGTCAATAAGAAGGTCCAAGGGATACAGTAAACCGGAAGTGAAGCATCGGAAACTAAAACTGGACTCACAGGAGAGGTTCAAATCAAAGAAAGCGAGAGTGTCAGTCCTTTCGTACTTAAGTCGCCATTGTGACTTTTGTACTAAATTCGGATGCAATTTCTGTGTTTCATCGTCAATAAGAAGGTCCAAGGGATGCAGTAAACCTGAAGTGAAGCATCGGAATCCAAAACTGGACTCACAGGTGAGGTTCAAATCATAGAAAGTTAGAGTGTCATTCCTCTTGTACTTAAGTCGGTATTGTGCCTTTTGTATTAAATTCGGATGCAAACTCTGTGTTTCATCGTCAATAAGAAGGTCTCAAGGATACAGTAAACCTGAAGTGAAGCATCGGAATCTAAAACTGGACTCACAGGAGAGCTTCAAATCATAGAAAGTTAGAGTGTCAGTCCTCTTGTACTTAACCCTCTAACCGGAACATCTTTTACTCGGCGGTAAGATGGAACATCGGTCTGCTAGACCGCTAGGACATTTAAAGTGTATTTTTCTCTATTTTTATGACTTTTCCGCACTTCTACGTTGCTTCTCTCTCTCTTTAAGGTGTAATTAAACATAATAATAGGTTTTTGAACCATAATATTTGTTAAAATACCAGTAAATTCAAGTTTATTACTAGGAAAAACTTTAATTTGCAGTGTTTTGTTGTTTACACATTACTCCTTTAGAAATACTTTTTTTTTACATTATTATAGTTACAACACAAAGAAAATGAATACTAAAATGTAATGCAAAGAAAAAATTTAACTTTTATTTTTAATTGCACAAGTCTTGCACACTTTTCGTGAACACTCCAAGCACGTTGGTTCTTCGCAAGAAATACACTTGTAGGCAGTTTTCCTCTTTTTTTGATATGGACAAAATCGACAGGTTTTTCTTTTACCAAGTGTGTCCGTCGGACACTCATCAACTCGAACAACAAATTTATTCCGTTGGCTAACGATTTGCTTTTCTTTTGCTGCCTCTTCTTCTAAAGATGAAATAATACTTTGTAGCTCTTGAGGCAGATTGGAGATTGCCAGTCGGGATTTTACGAAATCGTAGACCAAATATAGAGAAACTCTTTTCAGGAAATCAAAACGTGATACGGTTTTCTTCTCTCCAAAAAGTCCATAAAGTATACTTGCGTTTGATCCAGCCATGGCCACCATGTGGTAAAAAATAGCCAACGGCCACCTTCTTGTTTTGCGATTAGTAGAATAAACACTGCACTTCATATCTAGCGTGTCTATTCCACTTTTTGTGGCGTTATAAAAAGATATGATTTCAGGTTTATCATTTGAAACGTCAGTGTAATTGGAATGATGCATTGACGAAAGAAGTAGGACTGCCTTATTCCTTTTTGGGACATAAGAAAGCAGAGTCATTTCTTTCGTAAAGCCATAAAGGCTGGACCCAATTTCACGATCGCTTCTTGCTTGAAATTCTGCTGGTATCTGGGGTCTGTTTCTTTTTAGTGTCCCAACTAATGTCAAATTGTGAGCTAGTAGCTCCTGGGCAAGTTCCACAGAACAAAACCAATTGTCGCAACTAATATTTCTGTTTGTGCCATACAGCCCTTTAGATAGGCGGATTACAGACTGCGTGGGAATGCTCTTTTTCTTTTCTGCTGTAGAAAGTGTGGCTCCATCACAGCCTTTGCCGGAGTAGATGTAGGCATTGTAAATATATGCATTGTGTGCATCTGCCAGACCCATGACCTTAATGCCATATTTAGCCGGTTTATTCGGCATATATATACGAAATTTAACCCTCCCTCTGAAAGGCACCAAAGTTTCATCAACTGTCAAATGCGCTCCAGGGCTATAAATTTGTTGGCAGTTCCAAATAAACTTATTAAATATGTCTGTAATGGCAGCAGCTGGGTCATATTTTTCCCTCTGTTCCCTCGTGCTCGAGTCATCGAATCTAAATGCCCTAAGCAATATTCCTAATCGCTTTTCTGTTATTATTGATCGAAAAATTGGCCTCCCCAAGACCGAAGTGGAAAACAGCGAGGTCATAGGCTCCCTCGCAGATTTGAATATGCTGCAAAGAACTGTGACTCCAATCACAGCGTTCACTTCCTGCACAGTAGTGTCTCTGTAAGCTACACTTTCTTTTAGTTCAATAACAGAACGAATTTTGGCCAACTTTTCATTAGTATGCTTTACAATCGTCTCAATCATGTCGTCAGTAAACAAAAGGCGCCACACTTCACCTGGGAGTGGGTTTTTCCCCACGGTAAGAGCAGGCCCTTGTATCTTTGATAGCCGTACCTTTATTATATTGGATGCTGCTGTTCGCGTCTTAGAGCGAACAGGAGTTGATGACCATGTGAAACACTTGTTTCTTCCGTAGTAAGAAACTGGAAGACGACTCTCATCTAGAGTGTCATCAGAACGCGTAGATGAGCTAGCAACATCAGCAGGCTTCTGTGGAGTGATTAGTCTGCTTCCACCAGAAGTTATGTCAGACTGTGGTTGCTCTCCAGTTTCTTCGCGAACTGCGGTATTTTCGACTTCAAATATTTCTCGAATAGTTTCATCATCGCGATCATCATCATTGGGAGAGTCATCGTCATTATCTGTTTCATTGCGAGGATCTTGGATAGTAAGGTCCTCATCTGGAATGCATGATTCATCTGAATCCACTTCCGAGTCTGATTCTTCAAGGTAATTTTGAGAGCGTGCAAGGGCTACAATTCTTTTCGACCGATTTGAAACATATTTCGGACCTTCCATTGTAAACCTGCAAGGAAAAAGGGAAAAATGAGTTTTAACGAAATTTAATGGGGATAATTCTATCGCTGTAATAAGTTTGCGCGGTAAATTGGAGAATGTGTGTGAAAAACGGAAAGAGGAAAAATTAAAACGTTAAATACGAGTTGTTACACTTTTTTCTCGTTCTTCTATGAACACAAAAGTATTAAGCATCGTGTGGTGGCAAAAATTTCAATCAAATAGATGAAATGTTGCTACACAGAAAACAGAAGAGTTCAAAGAGTGGAACATCGGTCATACAGACCGACAAATGCGTGATACTTTTAGGAACACCGGTCTGGGAGACCGGCAAAAATTTGACACTTTTAGGAACACCCGGTCTGTCAGACCGGGAGGGGAATGCATTTTTTCGGAACACGGTCTCACAGACCGACAATACGTAACAAAAATTCTACTTACTTGAAAACAATGCATGCGCCGACAATACGTTGTTGGCCAGCTGCGGTTCGGGACCCGACTGAAGATTACTGGGCTTCTCCCCACCCTCACGAACAATGCAGCGCCGTTAGCATTGTTAATGTCAACTATGGCGGTATCTCAGACCGATGTTCCGTTCAAAGGGTTAAGTCGGCATTGTGCCTTTTGAATTTAATTCCGATGCAATTTCTGTGTTTCATCGTCAATAAGAAGGTCCAAGGGATACAGTAAACCTGAAGTGAAGCATCGGAATGTAAAACTGGACTCACAGGAGAGGTTCAAATCATAGAAAGTGAGAGTGTCAGTCCTCTTTTGCTTAAGTCGGCATTGTACGTTTTGAATTTAATTCCGATGCAATTTCTGTGTTTCATCGTCAATACGAAGGTCCAAGGGATACAGTAAACCTGAAGTGGAGCATCGGAATCTAAAACTGGACTCACAGGAGATGTTCAAATCATAGAAAGTGAGAGTGTCTGTCCTCTGGTACTTAAGTCGCCATTGTGATTTTTGTATTAAATTCGGATGCAATTTCTGTGTTTCATCGTCAATAAGAAGGTCCAAGGGATACAGTAAACCTGAGGTGAAGCATCAGAATCTAAAACTGGACTCACAGGAGAGGTTCAACTCATAGAAAGTTAGAGTGTCAGTCCTCTTGTACTTAAGTCGGCATTGTACCTTTTGTATTAAATTCGGATGCAAAGTCTGTGTTTCATCGTCAATTAGAAGGTCCAAGGGATACAGTAAACCTGAAGTGAAGCATCGGAATCTAAATCTGGAATCACAGGAGAGGTTCAAATCATAGAATGTGAGAGTGTCAGTCCTCTTGTACTTAAGACGGCATTGTGCTTTTGAATTTAATTCCGATGCATTTTCTGTGTTTTATCGTCAATAAGAAGGTGCAAGGTATACAGTAAACCTGAAGTGAAGCATCGGAATCTAAATCTGACCTCACAGGAGAGGTTCGAATCATAGAAAGTGAGAGTGTCAGTCCTCTTGTACTTAAGTCGGCATTGTGCCATTTGAATTAAATTCGGATGCAATTTCTGTGTTTCGTAGTCAATAAGAAGGTCCAAGGGATACAGTAAACCTGAAGTGAAGCATCGGAATCTAAAACTGGACTCACAGTGGAGGTTCAAATCATAGAAAGTGAGAGTGTCAGTCCTCTTGTACTTAAGTCGCCATTGTGCCTTTTGTAATAAATTCGGATGCAATTTCTGTTTTCATCGTCAATAAGAAGGTCCAAGGGATACAGTAAACCTGAAGTAAAGCATCGGAATCTAAAACTGGACTCACAGGAGAGGTTCAAATCATAGAAAGTTAAAGTGTCAGTCCTCTTGTACTTAAGTCGGCATTGTGCCTTTTGTATTAATTTCGGATGCAAACTCTGTGCTTCATCGTCAATAAGAAGGTCCAAGGGATACAGTACACCTGAAGTGAAGCATCGGAATCGAAAACTGGACTCACAGGGGAGTTTCAAATCATAAAAAGTTAGAGTGTCAGTCCTCTTGTACTTAAGTCGGCATTGTGCCTTTTGAATTTAATTCCGATGCTATTTCTGTGTTTCATTGTCAATAAGAATGTCCAAGGGATACAGTAAACCTGAAGTGAAGCATCGGAATCTAAAACTGGACTCACAGGAGAGGTGCAAATCATAGAGAGTTAGAGTGTCAGTCCTCTTGTACCTAAGTCGGCATTGTACCTTTTGTATTAAATTCGGATGCAAACTATGTGTTTCATCGTCAATTACAGGGTCCAAGGGATAAAGTAAACCAGAAGTGAAGCATCGGAATGTAAAACTGGACTCACAGGAGAGGTGCAAATCTTAAAAAGTGAGAGTGTCAGTCCTCTTTTACTTAAGTCGGCGTGGTGCCTTTTGAATTTAATTCCGATGCAATTTCTGTGTTTCATCGTCAATAAGAAGGTCCAAGGGATACAGTAAACCTGAAGTGAAGCATCGGAATCTAAAACTGGACTCACAGGAGAGGTTCAAATCATAGAAAGTGAGAGTGTCAGTCCTCTTGTACTTAAGTCGCCATTGTGCCTTTTGTATTAAACTCGGATGCAATTTCTGTGTGTCATCCTCAATAAGAAGGTCCAAGGGATACAGTAAACATGAACTAAAGCATCGGAATCTGAAACTGGACTCACAGGCGAGGTTCAAATCATAAAAAGTTAGAGTGTCAGTCCTCTTGTACTTAAGTCGGCATTGTGCCTTTTGTATTAAATTGGGATGCAAACTCTGTGTTTCATCGTCAATAAGAAGGTCCAAGGGATACAGTAAACCTGAAGTGAAGCATCGGAATCTAAAACTGGACTCACAGGAGAGGTTCAAATCATAGAAAGTTAGAGTGTCAGTCCTCTTTTACTTAAGACGGCATTGTGACATTTGTATTAAATTCGGATGCGATTTCTGTGTTTTATCGTCAACAAGAAGGTCCAAGGGATACAGTAAACCTGAAGTGAAGCATCGGAATCTAAATCTGACCTCACAGGAGAGGTTCGAATCATAGAAAGTGAGAGTGTCAGCCCTCTTGTACTCAAGTAGGCATTGTGCCATTTGTATTAAATTCGGATGCAATTTCTGTGTTTCATCGTCAATAAGAAGGTCCAAGAGATACAGTAAACCTGAGGTGAAGCATCGGAATCTAAAACTGGACTCACAGGAGAGGTTCAAATCATAGAAAGTGAGAGTGTCAGTCCTCTTGTACTTAAGTCACCATTGTGACTTTTGTATTAATTTCGGATGCAATTTCTGTGTTTCATCGTCAGTAAGAAGGTCCAAGGTATACTGTAAACCTGAAGTGAAGCATCGGAATCTAAAACTGGACTCAACGGAGAGGTTCAAATCATAAATAGTTAGAGTGTCAGTCCTCTTGTACTTAAGTCGGCATTGTGCTTTTAGAATTTAATTCCGATGCTATTTCTGTGTTTCGTTGTCAATAAGAATGTCCAAGGGATACAGTAAACCTGAAGTGAAGCATCGGAATCTAAAACTGGACTCACAGGAGAGATTCAAATCATAGATAGTGAGAGTGTCAGTCCTCTTTTACTTAAGTCGGCATTGTGGGTTTTAAATTTAATTCCGATGCATTATCTGTGTTTCATCGTCAATAATAAGGTCCAAGGGATACAGTGAACCTGAAGTGAAGCATCGGAATCTAGAACTGGACTCACAGGAGATGATCAAATCATAGAAAGTGAGAGTGTCAGTCCTCTTGTACTTAAGCCGCCATTGTGATTTTTTTATTAAAGTCGGATGCAATTTCTGTGTTTCATCGTCAACTAGAAGTTCCAAGGGATACAGTAAACCTGAAGTGAAGCATCGGAATCTAAAACTGGACTCACGGGAGAGGTGCAAATCATAGAAAGTTAGAGTGTCAGTCCTCTTGTACTTAAGTCGGCATTGTACATTTTGTATTACATTTGGATGCAAACTCTGTGTTTCATCGTCAATTAGAAGATCCAAGGGATACAGTAAACCTGAAGTGAAGCATCGGAATCCAAAACTGGACTTACAGGAGAGGTTCGAATCATAGAAAGTGAGAGTGTCAGTCCTCTTGTACTTAAGTCGGCATTGCGCCATTTGTATTAAATTCGGATGCAATTTCTGTGTTTCATCGTCAATAAGAAGGTCCAAGGGATACAGTAAACCTGAGGTGAAGCATCGGAATCTAAAACTGGACTCAGAGGAGAGCTTCAAATCATAGAAAGTTAGAGTGTCAGTCCTCTTGTACTTAAGTCGGCATTGTGCCTTTTGAATTTAATTCCGATGCAATTTCTGTGTTTCATCGTCAATAAGAAGGTCCAAGGGATACAGTAAACCTGAAGTGAAGCATCGGAATCTAAAACTGGACTCACAGGAGAGGTTCAAATCATAGAAAGTGAGAGTGTCAGTCCTCTTTTGCTTAAGTCGGCATTGTACGTTTTGAATTTAATTCCGATGCAATTTCTGTGTTTCATCGTCAATACGAAGGTCCAAGGGATACAGTAAACCTGAAGTGGAGCATCGGAATCTATAACTGGACTCACAGGAGATGTTCAAATCAAAGAAAGTGAGAGTGTCAGTCCTCTGGTACTTAAGTCGCCATTGTGATTTTTGTATTAAATTCGGATGCAATTTCTGTGTTTCATCGTCAATAAGAAGGTCCAAGGGATACAGTAAACCTGAGGTGAAGCATCAAAATCTAAAACTGGACTCACAGGAGAGGTTCAACTCATAGAAAGTTAGAGTGTCAGTCCTCTTGTACTTAAGTCGGCATTGTACCTTTTGTATTAAATTCGGATGCAAAGTCTGTGTTTCATCGTTAATTAGAAGGTCCAAGGGATACAGTAAACCTGAAGTGAAGCATCGGAATCTAAATCTGGAATCACAGGAGAGGTTCAAATCATAGAATGTGAGAGTGTCAGTCCTCTTGTACTTAAGACGGCATTGTGCTTTTGAATTTAATTCCGATGCATTTTCTGTGTTTTATCGTCAATAAGAAGGTGCAAGGTATACAGTAAACCTGAAGTGAAGCATCGGAATCTAAATCTGACCTCACAGGAGAGGTTCGAATCATAGAAAGTGAGAGTGTCAGTCCTCTTGTACTTAAGTCGGCATTGTGCCATTTGAATTAAATTCGGATGCAATTTCTGTGTTTCGTAGTCAATAAGAAGGTCCAAGGGATACAGTAAACCTGAAGTGAAGCATCGGAATCTAAAACTGGACTCACAGTGGAGGTTCAAATCATAGAAAGTGAGAGTGTCAGTCCTCTTGTACTTAAGTCGCCATTGTGCCTTTCGTAATAAATTCGGATGCAATTTCTGTTTTCATCGTCAATAAGAAGGTCCAAGGGATACAGTAAACCTGAAGTAAAGCATCGGAATCTAAAACTGGACTCACAGGAGAGGTTCAAATCATAGAAAGTTAAAGTGTCAGTCCTCTTGTACTTAAGTCGGCATTGTGCCTTTTGTATTAATTTCGGATGCAAACTCTGTGCTTCATCGTCAATAAGAAGGTCCAAGGGATACAGTACACCTGAAGTGAAGCATCGGAATCGAAAACTGGACTCACAGGGGAGTTTCAAATCATAAAAAGTTAGAGTGTCAGTCCTCTTGTACTTAAGTCGGCATTGTGCCTTTTGAATTTAATTCCGATGCTATTTCTGTGTTTCATTGTCAATAAGAATGTCCAAGGGATACAGTAAACCTGAAGTGAAGCATCGGAATCTAAAACTGGACTCACAGGAGAGGTGCAAATCATAGAGAGTTAGAGTGTCAGTCCTCTTGTACCTAAGTCGGCATTGTACCTTTTGTATTAAATTCGGATGCAAACTATGTGTTTCATCGTCAATTACAGGGTCCAAGGGATAAAGTAAACCAGAAGTAAAGCATCGGAATGTAAAACTGGACTCACAGGAGAGGTGCAAATCTTAGAAAGTGAGAGTGTCAGTCCTCTTTTACTTAAGTCGGCGTGGTGCCTTTTGAATTTAATTCCGATGCAATTTCTGTGTTTCATCGTCAATAAGAACGTCCAAGGGATACAGTAAACCTGATGTGAAACATCGGAATCTAAAACTGGACTCACAGGAGAGGTTCGAATCATAGAAAGTGAGAGTGTCAGTCCTCTTGTACTTAAGTCGGCATTGAGCCATTTGTATTAAATTCGGATGCAATTTCTGTGTTTCATCGTCAATAAGAAGGTCCAAGGGATACAGTAAATCTGAGGTGAAGCATCGGAATCTAAAACTGGACTCAGAGGAGATGTTCAAATCATATAAAGTGAGAGTGTCAGTCCTCATGCACATAAGTCACCATTGTGACTTTTGTATTAATTTCGGATGCAATTTCTGTGTTTCATCGTCAATAAGAAGGTCCAAGGGATACAGTAAACCTGAAGTGAAGCATCGGAATCTAAAACTGGACTCACAGGAGAGGTTCAAATCATAGAAAGTGAGAGTGTCAGTCCTCTTGTACTTAAGTCGCCATTGTGCCTTTTGTATTAAACTCGGATGCAATTTCTGTGTGTCATCCTCAATAAGAAGGTCCAAGGGATACAGTAAACCTGAACTAAAGCATCGGAATCTGAAACTGGGCTCACAGGCGAGGTTCAAATCATAAAAAGTTAGAGTGTCAGTCCTCTTGTACTTAAGTCGGCATTGTGCCTTTTGTATTAAATTGGGATGCAAACTCTGTGTTTCATCGTCAATAAGAAGGTCCAAGGGATACAGTAAACCTGAAGTGAAGCATCGGAATCTAAAACTGGACTCACAGGAGAGGTTCAAATCATAGAAAGTTAGAGCGTCAGTCCTCTTTTACTTAAGACGGCATTGTGACATTTGTATTAAATTCGGATGCGATTTCTGTGTTTTATCGTCAACAAGAAGGTCCAAGGGATACAGTAAACCTGAAGTGAAGCATCGGAATCTAAATCTGACCTCACAGGAGAGGTTCGAATCATAGAAAGTGAGAGTGTCAGCCCTCTTGTACTTAAGTAGGCATTGTGCCATTTGTATTAAATTCGGATGCAATTTCTGTGTTTCATCGTCAATAAGAAGGTCCAAGAGATACAGTAAACCTGAGGTGAAGCATCGGAATCTAAAACTGGACTCACAGGAGAGGTTCAAATCATAGAAAGTGAGAGTGTCAGTCCTCTTGTACTTAAGTCACCATTGTGACTTTTGTATTAATTTCGGATGCAATTTCTGTGTTTCATCGTCAGTAAGAAGGTCCAAGGTATACTGTAAACCTGAAGTGAAGCATCGGAATCTAAAACTGGACTCAACGGAGAGGTTCAAATCATAAAAAGTTAGAGTGTCAGTCCTCTTGTACTTAAGTCGGCATTGTGCTTTTTGAATTTAATTCCGATGCTATTTCTGTGTTTCGTTGTCAATAAGAATGTCCAAGGGATACAGTAAACCTGAAGTGAAGCATCGGAATCTAAAACTGGACTCACAGGAGAGATTCAAATCATAGATAGTGAGAGTGTCAGTCCTCTTTTACTTAAGTCGGCATTGTGGGTTTTAAATTTAATTCCGATGCATTATCTGTGTTTCATCGTCAATAATAAGGTCCAAGGGATACAGTGAACCTGAAGTGAAGCATCGGAATCTAGAACTGGACTCACAGGAGATGATCAAATCATAGAAAGTGAGAGTGTCAGTCCTCTTGTACTTAAGCCGCCATTGTGATTTTTTTATTAAAGTCGGATGCAATTTCTGTGTTTCATCGTCAACTAGAAGTTCCAAGGGATACAGTAAACCTGAAGTGAAGCATCGGAATCTAAAACTGGACTCACAGGAGAGGTGCAAATCATAGAAAGTTAGAGTGTCAGTCCTCTTGTACTTAAGTCGGCATTGTACATTTTGTATTACATTTGGATGCAAACTCTGTGTTTCATCGTCAATTAGAAGATCCAAGGGATACAGTAAACCTGAAGTGAAGCATCGGAATCCAAAACTGGACTTACAGGAGAGGTTCGAATCATAGAAAGTGAGAGTGTCAGTCCTCTTGTACTTAAGTCGGCATTGCGCCATTTGTATTAAATTCGGATGCAATTTCTGTGTTTCATCGTCAATAAGAAGGTCCAAGGGATACAGTAAACCTGAGGTGAAGCATCGGAATCTAAAACTGGACTCAGAGGAGAGGTTCAAATCATATAAAGGAAGAGTGTCAGTCCTCTTGTACGTAAGTCACCATTGTGACTTTTGTATTAATTTCGGATGCAATTTCTGTGTTTCATCGTCAATAAGAAGGTCCAAGGGATACAGTAAACCTGAAGTGAAGCATCGGAATCTAAAACTGGTCTCACAGGAGAGATTCAAATCATAGAAAGTGAGAGTGTCAGTCCTCTTGTACTTAAGTCGCCATTGTGCCTTCTGTATTAAATTCGGATGCAAATTCTGTGTGTCATCCTCAATAGGAAGGTCCAAGGGATACAGTAAACCTGAAGTAAAGCATCGGAATCTAAAACTGGACTCACACGAGAGGTTGAAATCATAGAAAGTTAAAGTGTCAGTCCTCTTGTACTTAAGTCGGCATTGTGCCTTTTGTATTAAATTCGGATGCAGACTCTGTGTTTCATCGTCAATAAGAAGGTCCAAGGGATACAGTAAACCTGAAGTGAAGCATCGGAATCTAAATCTGACCTCTCAGGAGAGGTTTAAATCATAGAAAGTGAGAGTGTCAGTCCTCTTTTACTTAAGTCGGCATTGTGCGTTTTAAATTTAATTACGATGCAATATCTGTGTTTCATCGTCAATAAGAAGGTCCAAGGGATACAGTGAACCTGAAGTGAAGCATCGGAATCTAAAACTGGACTTACAGGAGATGTTCAAATCATAGAAAGTGAGATTGTCGGTCCTCTTGTACTAAAGTCGCCATTGTGATTTTTGTATTAAATTCGGATGCAATTTCTGTGTTTCATCGTCAATAAGAAGGTCCAAGGGATACAGTAAACCTGAAGTGAAGCATCGGAATCTAAAACTGGACTCACAGGAGAGGTTCAAATCATAAAAAGTTAGAGTGTCAGTCCTCTTGTACTTAAGTCGGCATTGTGCCTTTTGAATTTAATTCCGATGCTATTTCTGTGTTTCATTGTCAATAAGATGGTCCAAGGGATACAGTAAACCTGAAATGAAGCATCGGAATCTAAAACTGGACTCACAGGAGGTGTTCAAATCATAGAAAGTGAGATTGTCGGTCCTCTTGTACTAAAGTCGCCATTGTGATTTTTGTATTAAATTCGGATGCAATTTCTGTGTTTCATCGTCAATAAGAAGGTCCAAGGGATACAGTAAACCTGAAGTGAAGCATCGGAATCTAAAACTGGACTCTCAGGAGAGGTTCAAATCATAGAAAGTTAGAGTGTCAGTCCTCTTGTACTTAAGTCGGCATTGTGCCTTTTGTATTAAATTCGGATGCAAACTCTGTGTATCTTCGTCAAAATAGAAGGTCCAAGGGATACAGTAAACCTGAAGTGAAGCATCGGAATCTAAAACTGAACTCACAGGAGAGGTTCAAATGATAGAAAGTGAGAGTGTCAGTCCTCTTTTACTTAAGTCGGCATTGTGCGTTTTAAATTTAATTCCGATGCAATATCTGTTTTTCATCGTCAATAAGAAGGTCCAAGGGATACAGTAAACCTGAAGTGAAGCATCGGAATCTAAAACTGGACTCACAGGTGAGATTCAAATCATAGAAAGTGAGAGTGTCAGTCCTCTTGTACTTAAGTCGCTATTGTGCCTTTTGTATTAAATTCGGATGCAAATTCTGTGTGTCATCGTCAATAAGAATTTCCAAGGGATACAGTAAACCTGAAGTAAACCATCGGAATCTAAAACTGAACTCACAGGAGAGGTTCAAATCATAGAAAGTGAGAGTGTCAGTCCTCTTTTACTTAAGTCGGCATTGTGCCTTTTGAATTTAATTCCGATGCAATTTCTGTGTTTCATCGTCAATACGAAGGTGCAAGGTATACAGTAAACCTGAAGTGAAGCATCGGAATCTAAAACTGGACTCACACGATAGGTTCAAATCATAGCAAGTGAGAGTGTCAGTCCACTTGTACTTAAGTCGGGATTGTGCCTTTTGAATTTAATTCCGATGCAATTTCTGTGTTTCATCGTCAATAAGAAGGTGCAAGGTATACAGTAAACCTGAAGTCAAGCATCGGAATCCAAAAGTGGACTCGCAGGAGAGGTTGAAATCATAGAAATTTAAAGTGTCAGTCCTCTTGTACTTAAGTCGGCATTGTGCCTTTTGTATTAAATTCGGATGCAAACTCTGTGTTTCATCGTCAATAAGAAGGTCTAAGGGATACAGTAAACCTGAAGTGAAGCATCGGAATCTAAAACTGGACTCACAGGAGAGGTTCAAATCATAGAAAGTTAGAGTGTCAGTCCTCTTGTACTTAAGTCGGCATTGTGCCTTTTGAATTTAATTCCGATGCTATTTCTGTGTTTCATTGTCAATAAGAAGGTCCAAGGTATACAATAAATCTGAAATGAAGCATCAAAATCCAAAACTGGACTCACAGGAGAGTTTCAAATCATAGATAGTGAGAGTGTCAGTCCTCTTTTACTTAAGTCGCCATTGTGCCTTTTGTATTAAATTCGGATGCAATTTCTGTGTTTCATCGTCAATAAGAAGGTCCAAGGGATACAGTAAACCTGAAGTGAAGCATCGGAATCTAAAACAGGACTCACAGGAGATGTTCAAATCATAGAAAGTGAGATTGTCGGTCCTCTTGTACTAAAGTCGCCATTGTGATTTTTGTATTAAATTCGGATGCAATTTCTGTGTTTCATCGTCAATAAGAAGGTCCAAGGAATACAGTAAACCTGAAGTGAAGCATCGGAATCTAAAACTGTACTCACAGGAAAGGTTCAAATCATAGAAAGTTAGAGTGGCAATCCTCTTGTACTTAAGTCGGCATTGTGCCTTTTGTATTAAATTCGGATGCAAACTCTGTGTTTCTTCGTCAATAAGAAGGTCCAAGGGATACAGTAAACCTGAAGTGAAGCATCGGAATCTAAAAGTGAACTCACAGGAGAGGTTCGAATCATAGAAAGTGAGAGTGTCAGTCCTCTTTTACTTAAGTCGGCATTGTGCGTTTTAAATTTAATTCCGATGCAATATCTGTTTTTCATCGTCAATAATAAGGTCCAAGGGATACAGTAAACCTGAAGTGAAGCATTGGAATCTAAAACTGGACTCACAGGAAAGGTTCAAATCATAGAAAGTTAGAGTGGCAATCCTCT
Organism: Schistocerca americana; assembly: GCF_021461395.2. NCBI lineage: Eukaryota > Metazoa > Arthropoda > Insecta > Orthoptera > Acrididae > Schistocerca > Schistocerca americana. The sequence goes on from NW_025726126.1 coordinate 2,338,320, forward strand.
TGTACTTAAGTCGGCATTGTGCCTTTTGTATTAAATTCGGATGCAAACTCTGTGTTTCATCGTCAATAAGAAGGTCTAAGGGATACAGTAAACCTGAAGTGAAGCATCGGAATCTAAAACTGGACTCACAGGAGAGGTTCAAATTATAGAAAGTTAGAGTGTCAGTCCTCTTGTACTTAAGTCGGCATTGTGCCTTTTGTATTAAATTCGGATGCAAACTCTGTGTTTCTTCGTCAATAAGAAGGTAAAAGGGATACAGTAAACCTGAAGTGAAGCATCGGAATCTAAAACTGAACTCACAGGAGAGGTACAAATCATTGAAAGTGAGATTGTCGGTCCTCTTGTACTAAAGTCGCCATTGTGATTTTTGTATTAAATTCGGATGCAATTTCTGTTTTTCATCGTCAATAAGAAGGTCCAAGGGATACAGTAAACCTGAAGTCAAGCATCGGAATCTAAAACTGGACTCACAGGAGAGGTTCAAATCATAGAAAGTTAGAGTGTCAGTCCTCTTGTACTTAAGTCGGCATTGTGCCTTTTGTATTAAATTCGGATGCAAACTCTGTGTTTCTTCGTCAATAAGAAGGTCCAAGGGATACAGTAAACCTGAAGTGAAGCATCAAAATCTAAAACTGGACTCACAGGAGAGTTTCAAATCATAGATAGTGCGAGTGTCAGTCCTCTTTTACTTAAGTCGGCATTGTGCGTTTTAAATTTAATTCCGATGCATTTTCTGTGTTTCATCGTCAATAATAAGGTCCAAGGGATACAGTAAACCTGAAGTGAAGCATCGGAATCTAAAACTGGACTCACAGGAGATGTTCAAATCATAGAAAGTGATATTGTCGGTCCTCTTGTACTAAAGTCGCCATTGTGATTTTTGTATTAAATTCGGATGCAATTTCTGTGTTTCATCGTCAACAAGAAGGTCCAAGGGATATAGTAAACCTGAAGTGAAGCATCGGAATCTAAAACTGGACTCGCAGGAGAGGTTGAAATCATAGAAATTTAAAGTGTCAGTCCTCTTGTACTTAAGTCGGCATTGTGCCTTTTGTATTAAATTCGGATGCAATTTCTGTGTGTCATCGTCAATAAGAAGGTCGAATGGATACAGTAAACCTGAAGTAAAGCATCGGAATCTAAAACTGGACTCACAGGAGAGGTTCAAATCATAGAAAGTGAGAGTGTCAGTCCTCTTGTACTTACGTCGCCATTGTGCCTTTTGTATTGAATTCGGATGCAATTTCTGTGTGTCATCGTAAATAAGAAGGTCGAAGGGATACAGTAAACCTGAAGTAAAGCATCGGAATCTAAAACTGGACTCACAGGAGAGGTTCAAATCATAGAAAGTGAGAGTGTCAGTCCTCTTTTACTTAAGTCGGCATTGTGCGTTTTAAATTTAATTCCGATGCAATATCTGTTTTTCATCGTCAATAAGAATGTCCAAGGGATACAGTAAATCTGAAGTGAAGCATCGGAATCTAAAACTGGACTCACAGGAGATGTTCAAATCATAGAAAGTGATATTGTCGGTCCTCTTGTACTAAAGTCGCTATTGTGATTTTTGTATTAAATTCGGATGCAATTTCTGTGTTTCATCGTCAATAAGAACGTCCAAGGGATACAGTAAACCTGAAGTGAAGCATCGGAATCTAAAACTGGACTCTCAGGAGAGGTTCAAATCATAGAAAGTTAGAGTGTCAGTCCTCTTGTACTTAAGTCGGCATTGTGCCATTTGTATTAAATTCGGATGCAAACTCTGTGTTTCTTCGTCAATAAGAAGGTAAAAGGGATACAGTAAACCTGAAGTGAAGCATCGGAATCTAAAACTGAACTCACAGGAGAGGTTCAAATCATAGAAAGTGGGAGTGTCAGTCCTCTTTTACTTAAGTCGGCATTGTGCGTTTTAAATTTAATTCCGATGCAATATCTGTTTTTCATCGTCAATAAGAAGGTCCAAGGGATACAGTAAACCTGAAGTGAAGCATCGGAATCTAAAACTGGACTCACAGGTGAGATTCAAATCATAGAAAGTGAGAGTGTCAGTCCTCTTGTACTTAAGTCGCCATTGTGCCTTTTGTATTAAATTCGGATGCAAATTCTGTGTGTCATCGTCAATAAGAATTTCCAAGGGATACAGTAAACCTGAAGTAAAGCATCGGAATCTAAAACTGGACTCACACGAGAGGTTCAAATCATAGAAAGTGAGAGTGTCTGTCCTCTTGTACTTAAGTCGGCATTGAGCGTTTCAAATTTAATTCCGATGCATTTTCTGTGTTTCATCGTCAATAAGAAGGTCCAAGGGATACAGTAAACCTGAAGTGAAGCATCGGAATGTAAAACTGGACTCACAGTTGAGGTTCAAATCATAGAAAGTGAGAGTGTCAGTCCTCTTGTACTTAAGTCGGCATTGTGCCTTTTGAATTTAATTCCGATGCAATTTCTGTGTTTCATCGTCAGTAAGAAGGTGCAAGGTATACAGTAAACCTGAAGTGAAGCATCGGAATCTGAAACTGGACTCACAGGAGAGGTTCAACTCATAGAAAGTGAGAGTGTCAGTCCTCTTGTACTTAAGTCACCATTGTGACTTTTGTATTAATTTCGGATGCAATTTCTGTGTTTCATCGTCAATAAGAAGGTCCAAGGGATACAGTAAACCTGAAGTGAAGCATCGGAATCTAAAACTGGACTCACAGGAGAGGTTCAAATCATAGAAAGTGAGAGTGTCAGTCCTCTTGTACTTAAGTCGCCATTGTGCCTTTTGTATTAAATTCGGATGCAATTTCTGTGTGTCATCGTCAATAAGAAGGTCGAAGGGATACAGTAAACCTGAAGTAAAGCAACGGAATCTAAAACTGGACTCACAGGAGAGGTTCAAATCATAGAAAGTGAGAGTGTCAGTCCTCTTGTACTTAAGTCGCCATTGTGCCTTTTGTATTAAATTCGGATGCAATTTCTGTGTGTCATCGTCAATAAGAAGTTCGAAGGGATACAGTAAACCTGAAGTAAAGCATCGGAATCTAAAACTGGACTCACAGGTGAGGTTCAAATCATAGAAAGTGAGAGTGTCAGTCCTCTTTTACTTAAGTCGGCATTGTGCGATTTAAAATTAATTCCGATCCAATATCTGTTTTTCATCGTCAATACGAATGTCCAAGGGATACAGTAAACCAGAAGTGAAGCATCGGAATCTAAAACTGGACTCACAGGAGATGTTCAAATCATAGAAAGTGATATTGTCGGTCCACTTGTACTAAAGTCGCTATTGTGATTTTTGTATTAAATTCGGATGCAATTTCTGTGTTTCATCGTCAATAGGAACGTCCAAGGGATACAGTAAACCTGAAGTGAAGCATCGGAATCTAAAACTGGACTTACAGGAGAGGTTCAAATCATAGAAAGTGAGAGTGTCAGTCCTGTTGTACTTAAGTCGCCATTGTGCCTTTTGAATTAAATTCGGATGCAATTTCTGTGTGTCATCGTCAATAAGAAGGTCGAAGGGATACAGTAAACCTGAAGTAAAGCATCGGAATTTAAAACTGGACTCACAGGAGAGGTTCAGATCATAGAAAGTGAGAGTGTCAGTCCTCTTGTACTTAAGTCGCCATTGTGCCTTTTGTATTAAATTCCGATGCAATTTCTGTGTGTCATCGTCAATAAGAAGGTCCAAGGGATACAGTAAACCTGAAGTGAAGCATCGGAATCTAAAACTGGACTCACAGGAGAGGTTCAAATCATAGAAAGTGAGGGTGTCAGTCCTCTTGTACTTATGTCGGCATTGTGCGATTTAAATTTAATTCCGATGCAATATCTGTTTTTCATCGTCAATAAGAATGTCCAAGGGATACAGTAAACCTGAAGTGAAGCATCGGAATCTAAAACTGGACTCACAGGAGATGTTCAAATCATAGAAAGTGATATTGTCGGTCCTCTTGTACTAAAGTCGCTATTGTGATTTTTGTATTAAATTCGGATGCAATTTCTGTGTTTCATCGTCAATAAGAACGTCCAAGGGATACAGTAAACCTGAAGTGAAACATCGGAATCTAAAACTGGACTCACAGGAGAGGTTCGAATCATAGAAAGTTAGAGTGTCAGTCCTCATGTACTTAAGTCGGCATTGTGCCTTTTGTATTGAATTCGGATGCAAACTCTGTGTTTCTTCGTCAATAAGAAGGTCCAAGGGATACAGTAAACCTGAAGTGAAGCATCGGAATCTAAAACTGAACTCACAGGAGAGGTTCAAATCATAGAAAGTGAGAGTGTTAGTCGTCTTCTACTTAGGTCGGCACTGTGCCTTTTGAATTTAATTCCGATGCAATTTCTGTGTTTCATCGTCAATAAGAACGTCCAAGGGATACAGTAAACCTGAAGTGAAGCATCGGAATCTGAAACTGGACGCACAGGAGAGGTTCAAAACATAGAAAGAGAGAGTGTCAGTCTTCTTGTACTTAAGTCACCATTGTGACTTTTGTATTAATTTCGGATGCAATTTCTGTGTTTCATCGTCAATAAGAAGGTCCAAGGGATACAGTAAACCTGAAGTGCAGCATCGGAATCTAAAACTTAACTCACAGGAGAGGTTCAAATCATAGAATGTGAGAGTGTCAGTCCTCTTGTACTTACGTCGCCATTGTGCCTTTTGTATTAAATTCGGATGCAATTTCTGTGTGTCATCGTCAATAAGAAGGTCGAAGGGATACAGTAAACCTGAAGTAGAGCATCGGAATCTAAAACTGGACTCACAGGAGAGGTTCAAATCATAGAAAGTGAGAGTGTCAGTCCTCTTGTACTTAAGTCGCCATTGTGCCTTTTGCATTAAATTCGGATGCAATTTCTGTGTGTCATCGTCAATAAGAAGGTCGAAGGGATACAGTAAACCTGAAGTAAAGCATCGGAATCTAAAACTGGACTCACAGGAGAGGTTCAAATCATAGAAAGTGACAGTGTCAGTCCTCTTTTACTTAAGTCGGCATTGTGCGATTTAAATTTAATTCCGATGCAATATCTGTTTTTCATCGTCAATACGAATGTCCAAGGGATACAGTAAACCTGAAGTGAAGCATCGGAATCTAAAACTGGACTCACAGGAGATGTTCAAATCATAGAAAGTGATATTGTCGGTCCTCTTGTACTAAAGTCGCTATTGTGATTTTTGTATTAAATTCGGATGCAATTTCTGTGTTTCATCGTCAATAAGAACGTCCAAGGGATACAGTAAACCTGAAGTGAAGCATCGGAATCTAAAACTGGACTCACAGGAGAGGTTCAAATCATAGAAAGTGAGAGTGTCAGTCCTCTTGTACTTAAGTCGCCATTGTGCCTTTTGTATTAAATTCGGATGCAATTTCTGTGTGTCATCGTCAATAAGAAGGTCGAAGGGATACAGTAAACCTGAAGTAAAGCATCGGAATCTAAAACTGGACTCACAGGAGAGGTTCAAATCATAGAAAGTGAGAGTGTCAGTCCTCTTGTACTTAAGTCGCCATTGTGCCTTTTGTATCAAATTCCGATGCAATTTCTGCGTGTCATCGTCAATAAGAAGGTCCAAGGGATACAGTAAACCTGAAGTGAAGCATCGGAATCTAAAACTGGACTCACAGGAGAGGTTCAAATCATAGAAAGTGAGGGTGTCAGTCCTCTTGTACTTAAGTCGGCATTGTGCGATTTAAATTTAATTCCGATGCAATATCTGTTTTTCATCGTCAATAAGAATGTCCAAGGGATACAGTAAACCTGAAGTGAAGCATCGGAATCTAAAACTGGACTCACAGGAGATGTTCAAATCATAGAAAGTGATATTGTCGGTCCTCTTGTACTAAAGTCGCTATTGTGATTTTTGTATTAAATTCGGATGCAATTTCTGTGTTTCATCGTCAATAAGAACGTCCAAGGGATACAGTAAACCTGAAGTGAAACATCGGAATCTAAAACTGGACTCACAGGAGAGGTTCAAATCATAGAAAGTTAGAGTGTCAGTCCTCATGTACTTAAGTCGGCATTGTGCCTTTTGTATTAAATTCGGATGCAAACTCTGTGTTTCTTCGTCAATAAGAAGGTCCAAGGGATACAGTAAACCTGAAGTGAAGCATCGGAATCTAAAACTGAACTCACAGGAGAGGTTCAAATCATAGAAAGTGAGAGTGATAGTCGTCTTCTACTTAGGTCGGCACTGTGCCTTTTGAATTTAATTCCGATGCAATTTCTGTGTTTCATCGTCAATAAGAACGTCCAAGGGATACAGTAAACCTGAAGTGAAGCATCGGAATCTGAAACTGGACGCACAGGAGAGGTTCAAATCATAGAAAGAGAGAGTGTCAGTCCTCTTGTACTTGAGTCACCATTGTGACTTTTGTATTAATTTCGGATGCAATTTCTGTGTTTCATCGTCAATAAGAAGGTCCAAGGGATACAGTAAACCTGAAGTGAAGCATCGGAATCTAAAACTGAACTCACAGGAGAGGTTCAAATCATAGAATGTGAGAGTGTCAGTCCTCTTGTACTTACGTCGCCATTGTGCCTTTTGTATTAAATTCGGCTGCAATTTCTGTGTGTCATCGTCAATAAGAAGGTCGAAGGGATACAGTAAATCTGAAGTAAAGCATCGGAATCTAAAACTGGACTCACAGGAGAGGTTCAAATCATAGAAAGTGAGAGTGTCAGTCCTCTTGTACTTAAGTCGCCATTGTGCCTTTTGTATTAAATTCGGATGCAATTTCTGTGTGTCATCGTCATTAAGAAGGTCGAAGGGATACATTAAACCTGAAGTAAAGCATCGGAATCTAAAACTGGACTCACAGGAGAGGTTCAAATCATATTAAGTGACAGTGTCAGTCCTCTTTTACTTAAGTCGGCATTGTGCGATTTAAATTTAATTTCGATGCAATATCTGTTTCTCATCGTCAATAAGAATGTCCAAGGGATACAGTAAACCTGAAGTGAAGCATCGGAATCTAAAACTGGACTCACAGGAGATGTTCATATCATAGAAAGTGATATTGTCGGTCCTCTTGTACTAAAGTCGCCATTGTGATTTTTGTATTAAATTCGTATGCAATTTCTGTGTTTCATCGTCAATAAGAAGGTCCAAGGGATACAGTAAACCTGAGGTGAAGCATCGGAATCTAAAACTGAACTCACAGGAGAGGTTCAAATGATAGAAAGTTAGAGTGTGAGTGCTCTTGTACTTAAGTCGGCATTGTGCCTTTTGTATTAAATTCGGATGCAAACTCTGTGTTTCTTCGTCAATAAGAAGGTCCAAGGGATACAGTAAACCTGAAGTGAAGCATCGGAATCTAAAACTGAACTCCCAAGAGAGGTTCAAATCATAGAAAGTGAGAGTGTCAGTCCTCTTGTACTTAAGTCGACATTGTGCCATTTGTATTAAATTCGGATGAAATTTCTGTGTTTCATCGTCAATAAGAAGGTCCAAGGGATACAGTAAACCTGAAGTGTAGCATCGGAATCTAAAACTGGACTCACAGGAGAGGTTCAAATCATAGAAAGTGAGAGTGTCAGTCCTATTGGACTTAAGTCGCCATTGTGCCTTTTGTATTAAATTCGGATGCTATTTCTGTGTTTCATCGGCAATAAGAAGGTCCAACGGAAACAGTAAATCTGAAGTGAAGCATCGGAATCTGAAGCTGGACTCACAGGAGAGGTTCAAATCATAGAAAGTGAGAGAGTCAGTCCTCTTGTACTTAAGTCACCATTGTGACTTTTGTATTAATTTCGGATGCAATTTCTGTGTTTCATCGTCAAAAAGAAGGTCCAAGGGATACAGTAAACCTGAAGTGAAGCATCGGAATCTAAAACTGGACTCACAGAAGAGGTTTAAATCATAAAAAGTGAGAGTGTCAGTCCTCTTGTACTTACGTCGCCATTGTGCCTTTTGTATTAAACTCGGATGCAATTTCTGTGTGTCATCGTCAATAAGAAGGTCGAAGGGATACAGTAAACCTGAAGTAAAGCATCGGAATCTAAAACAGGACTCACAGGAGAGGTTCAAATCATAGAAAGTGAGAGTGTCAGTCCTCTTGTACTTAAGTCGCCATTGTGCCTTTTGTATTAAATTCGGATGCAATTTCTGTGTGTCATCGTCAATAAGAGGGTCGAAGGGTTACAGTAAACCTGAAGTAAAGCATCGGAATCTAAAACTGGACTCACAGGAGAGGTTCAAATCATAGAAAGTGAGAGTGTCAGTCCTCTTTTACTTAAGTCGGCATTGTGCGTTTTAAATTTAATTCCGATGAAATTTCTGTTTTTCATCGTCAATAAGAATGTCCAAGGGATACAGTAAACCTGAAGTGAAGCATCGGAATCTAAAACTGGACTCACAGGAGATTTTCAAATCATAGAAAGTGATATTGTCGGTCCTCTTGTACTAAAGTCGCCATTGTGATTTTTGTGTTAAATTCGGATGCAATTTCTGTGTTTCATCGTCAATAAGAAGGTCCAAGGGATACAGTAAACCTGGAGTGAAACATCGGAATTTAAAACTGGACTCACAGGAGAGGTTCAAATCATAGAAAGTTAGAGTGTCAGTCCTCTTGTACTTAAGTCGCCATTGTGCCTTTTGTATTAAATTCGGATGCAATTTCTGTGTGTCATCGTCAACAAAAAGGTCGAAGGGATACAGTAAACCTGAAGTAAAGCATCGGAATCTAAAACTGGACTCACAGGAGAGGTTCAAATCATAGAAAGTGAGAGTGTCAGTCCTCTTGTACTTAAGTCGCCATTGTGCCTTTTGTATTAAATTCAGATGCAATTTCTGTGTGTCATCGTCAATAAGAAGGTCCAAGGGATACAGTAAACCTGAAGTAAAGCATCGGAATCTAAAACTGGACTCACAGGAGAAGTTCAAATCATAGAAAGTGAGAGTGTCAGACCTCTTTTACTTAAGTCGGCATTGTGCGTTTTAAATTTAATTCCGATGCAATATCTGATTTTCATCGTCAATAGGAATGTCCAAGGGATACAGTAAACCTGAAGTGAAGCATCGGAATCTAAAACTGGACTCACAGAAGATGTTCAAATCATAGAAAGTGATATTGTCGGTCCTCTTGTACTAAAGTCGCGATTGTGAATTTTGTATTAAATTCGGATGCAATTTCTGTGTTTCATCGTCAATAAGAAGGTCCAAGGGATACAGTAAACCTGAAGTGAAACATCGGAATCTAAAACTGGACTCACAGGAGAGGTTCAAATCATAGAAAGTTAGAGTGTCAGTCCTCTTGTACTTAAGTCGGCATTGTGCCTTTTGTATTAAATTCGGCTGCAAACTCTGTCTTTCTTCGTCAATAAGAAGGTCCAAGGGATACAGTAAACCTGAAGTGAAGCATCGGAATCTAAAACTGAACTCACAGGAGAGGTTCAAATCATAGAAAGTGAGAGTGTTAGTCGTCTTCTACTTAGGTCGGCACTGTTCCTTTTGAATTTAATTCCGATGCAATTTCTGTGTTTCATCGTAAATAAGAACGTCCAAGGGATACAGTAAACCTGAAGTGAAGCATCGGAATCTGAAACTGGACTCACAGGAGAGGTTCAAATCATAGAGAGTGAGAGTGACAGTCCTCTTGTACTTAAGTCACCATTGTGACTTTTGTATAAATTTCGGATGCAATTTCTGTGTTTCATCGTCAATAAGAAGGTCCAAGGGATAGAGTAAACCTGAAGTGAAGCATCGGAATCTGAAACTGGACTCACAGAAGAAGTTCAAATCATAGAAAGTGAGAGTGTCAGTCCTCTTGTACTTAAGTCGCCATTGTGCCTTTTGTATTAAATTCAGATGCAATTTCTGTGTGTCATCGTCAACAAGAAGGTCGAAGGGATACAGTAAACCTGAAGTAAAGCATCGGAATCTAAAACTGGACTCACAGGAGAGGTTCAAATCATAGAAAGTGAGAGTGTCAGTCCTCTTGTACTTAAGTCGCCATTGTGCCTTTTGTATTAAATTCAGATGCAATTTCTGTGTGTCATCGTCAATAAGAAGGTCGAATGTTTGTTGTTGTGGTCTTCAGTCCTGAGACTGGTTTGATGCAGCTCTCCATGCTACTCTATCCTGTGCAAGCTTTTTCATCTCCCAGTACCTACTGCAACCTACATCCTTCTGAATCTGCTTAGTGTATTCATCTCTTGGTCTCCCTCTACGATTTTTACCCTCCACGCTGCCCTCCAATACTAAATTGGTGATCCCTTGATGCCTCAGAACATGTCCTACCAACCGATCCCTTCTTCTGGTCAGGTTGTGCCACAAACTTCTCTTCTCCCCAATCCTACTCAATACTTCCTCATTAGTTATGTGATCTACCCATCTAATCTTCAGCATTCTTCTGTAGCACCACATTTCGAAAGCTTCTATTCTCTTCTTGTCCAAACTAGTTATCGTCCATGTTTCACTTCCATACATGGCTACACTCCATACGAATACTTTCAGAAATGACTTCCTGACACTTAAATCAATACTGGACGTTAACAAATTTCTCTTCTTCAGAAATGCTTTCCTTGCCATTGCCAGCCTACATTTTATATCCTCTCTACTTCGACCATCATCAGTTATTTTGCTCCCCAAATAGCAAAACTCCTTTACTACTTTAAGTGCCTCATTTCCTAATCTAATTCCCTCAGCATCCCCCGACTTAATTAGACTACATTCCATTATCCTTGTTTTGCTTTTGTTGATGTTCATCTTATATCCTCCTTTCAAGACACTGTCTATTCCATTCAACTGCTCTTCCAAGTCCTTTGCTGTCTCTGACAGAATTACAATGTCATCGGCGAACCTCAAAGTTTTTATTTCTTCTCCATGAATTTTAATACCTACTCCGAATTTTTCTTTTGTTTCCTTTACTGCTTGCTCAATATACAGATTGAACAACATCGGGGAGAGGCTACAACCCTGTCTTACTCCCTTCCCAACCACTGCTTCCCTTTCATGTCCCTCGACTCTTATAACTGCCATCTGGTTTCTGTACAAATTGTAAATAGCCTTTCGCTCCCTGTATTTTACCCCTGCCACCTTTAAAATTTGAAAGAGAGTATTCCAGTCAACATTGTCAAAAGCTTTCTCTAAGTCCACAAATGCTAGAAACGTAGGTTTGCCTTTCCTTAATCTTTCTTCTAAGATAAGTCGTAAGGTCAGTATTGCCTCACGTGTTCCAGTGTTTCTACGGAATCCAAACTGATCTTCCCCGAGGTTGGCTTCTACTAGTTTTTCCATTCGTCTGTAAAGAATTCGTGTTAGTATTTTGCAGCTGTGACTTATTAAGCTGATAGTTCGGTAATTTTCACATCTGTCAACACCTGCTTTCTTTGGGATTGGAATTATTATATTCTTCTTGAAGTCTGAGGGTATTTCGCCTGTTTCATACATCTTGCTCACCAGATGGAAGAGTTTTGTCAGGACTGGCTCTCCCATGGCCGTCAGTAGTTCCAATGGAATATTGTCTACTCCGGGGGCCTTGTTTCGACTCAGGTCTTTCAGTGCTCTGTCAAACTCTTCACGCAGTACCATATCTCCCATTTCATCTTCATCTACATCCTCTTCCATTTCCATAATATTGTCCTCAAGTACATCGCTCTTGTATAGACCCTCTATATACTCCTTCCACCTTTCTGCTTTCCCTTCTTTGCTTAGAACTGGGTTTCCATCTGAACTCTTGATATTCATACAAGTCATTCTCTTATCTCCAAAGGTCTCTTTAATTTTCCTGTAGGCAGTATCTATCTTACCCCTAGTGAGATAGGCCTCTACATCCTTACATTTGTCCTCTACCCATCCCTGCTTAGCCATTTTGCACTTCCTGTCGATCTCATTTTTGAGACGTTTGTATTCCTTTTTGCCTGTTTCACTTACTGCATTTTTATATTTTCTCCTTTCATCAATTAAATTCAATATTTCTTCTGTTACCCAAGGATTTCTACTAGCCCTCGTCTTTTTACCTACTTGATCCTCTGCTGCCTTCACTACTTCATCCCTCAAAGCTACCCATTCTTCTTCTACTGTATTTATTTCCCCCATTCCTGTCAATTGCTCCCTTATGCTCTCCCTGAATCTCTGTACAACCTCTGGTTCTTTTAGTTTATCCAGGTCCCATCTCCTTAAATTCCCACCTTTTTGCAGTTTCTTCAGTTTTAATCTACAAGTCATAACCAATAGATTGTGGTCAGAGTCCACATCTGCCCCTGGAAATGTCTTACAATTTAAAACCTGGTTCCTAAATCTCTGTCTTACCATTATATAATCTATCTGATACCTTTTAGTATCTCCAGGGTTTTTCCAGGTATACAACCTTCTTTCATGATTCTTAAACCAAGTGTTAGTTATGATTATGTTGTGCTCTGTGCAAAATTCGACCAGGCGGCTTCCTCTTTCATTTCTGTCCCCCAATCCATATTCACCTACTATGTTTCCTTCTCTCCCTTTTCCTACACTCGAATTCCAGTCACCCATGACTATTAAATTTTCGTCTCCCTTCACTACCTGAATAATTTATTTTATTTCATCATACATTTCTTCAATTTCTTCGTCATCTGCAGAGCTAGTTGGCATATAAACTTGTACTACTGTAGTAGGCGTGGGCTTCGTATCTATCTTGGCCACAATAATGCGTTCACTATGCTGTTTGTAGTAGCTTACCCGCATTCCTATTTTCCTATTCATTATTAAACCTACTCCTGCATTACCCCTATTTGATTTTGTGTTTATAACCCTGTAGTCACCTGACCAGAAGTCTTGTTCCTCCTGCCACCGAACTTCACTAATTCCCACTATATCTAACTTCAACCTATCCATTTCCCTTTTTAAATTTTCTAACCTACCTGCCCGATTAAGGGATCTGACATTCCACGCTCCGATCCGTAGAACGCCAGTTTTCTTTCTCCTGATAACGACATCCTCTTGAGTAGTCCCCGCCCGGAGATCCGAATGGGGGACTATTTTACCTCCGGAATATTTTACCCAAGAGGACGCCATCATCATGTAATCATACAGTAAAGCTGCATGCCCTCGGGAAAAATTACGGCTGTAGTTTCCCCTTGCTTTCAGCCGTTCGCAGTACCAGCACAGCAAGGCCGTTTTGGTTATTGTTACAAGGCCAGATCAGTCAATCATCCAGACTGTTGCCCTTGCAACTACTGAAAAGGCTGCTGCCCCTCTTCAGGAACCACACGTTTGTCTGGCCTCTCAACAGATACCCCTCCGTTGTGGTTGCACCTACGGTACGGCTATCTGTATCGCTGAGGCACGCAAGCCTCCCCACCAACGGCAAGGTCCATGGTTCATGGGGGGGAAGAAGGTCGAAGGGATACAGTAAACCTGAAGTAAATCATCGGAATCTAAAACTGGACTCACAGGAGAGGTTCAAATCACAGAAAGTGAGAGTGTCAGTCCTCTTTTACTTAAGTCGGCATTGTGCGTTTTAAATTTAATTCCGAGGCAATATCTGTTTTTCATCGTCAATAAGAATGTCCAAGGGATACAGTAAGCCTGAAGTGAAGCATCGGAATCTAAAACTGGACTCACAGGAGATGTTCAAATCATAGAAAGTGATATTGTCGGTCCTCTTGTACTAAAGTCGCTATTGTGATTTTTGTATTAAATTCGGATGCAATTTCTGTGTTTCATCGTCAATAAGAACGTCCAAGGGATACAGTAAACCTGAAGTGAAGCATCGGAATCTAAAACTGGACTCACAGGAGAGGTTCAAATCATAGAAAGTGAGAGTGTCAGCCCTCTTGTGCTTAAGTCGCCATTGTGCCTTTTGTATTAAATTCGGATGCAATTTCTGTGTGTCATCGTCAATAAGAAGGTCGAAGGGATACAGTAAACCTGAAGTAAAGCATCGGAATCTGAAACTGAACTCACAGGAGAGGTTCAAATCATAGAAAGTGAGAGTGTTAGTCGTCTTCTACTTAGGTCGGCACTGTGCCTTTTGAATTTAATTCCGATGCAATTTCTGTGTTTCATCGTCAATAAGAACGTCCAAGGGATACAGTAAACCTGAAGTGAAGCATCGGAATCTGAAACTGGACGCACAGGAGAGGTTCAAATCATAGAAAGAGAGAGTGTCAGTCCTCTTGTACTTAAGTCACCATTGTGACTTTTGTATTAATTTCGGATGCAATTTCTGTGTTTCATCGTCAATAAGAAGGTCCAAGGGATACAGTAAACCTGAAGTGAAGCATCGGAATCTAAAACTGAACTCACAGGAGAGGTTCAAATCATAGAATGTGAGAGTGTCAGTCCTCTTGTACTTACGTCGCCATTGTGCCTTTTGTATTAAATTCGGATGCAATTTCCGTGTGTCATCGTCAATAAGAAGGTCTAAGGGATACAGTAAACCTGAAGAAAAGCATCGGAATCTAAAACTGGACTCACAGGAGAGGTTCAAATCATAGAAAGTGAGAGTGTCAGTCCTCTTGTACTTAAGTCGCCATTGTGCCTTTTGTATTAAATTCGGATGCAATTTCTGTGTGTCATCGTCAATAAGAACGTCGAAGGGATACAGTAAACCTGAAGTAAAGCATCGGAATCAAAAACTGGACTCACAGGAGAGGTTCAAATCATAGAAAGTGACAGTGTCAGTCCTCTTTTACTTAAGTCGGCATTGTGCGATTTAAATTTAATTTCGATGCAATATCTGTTTCTCATCGTCAATAAGAATGTCCAAGGGATACAGTAAACCTGAAGTGAAGCATCGGAATCTAAAACTGGACTCACAGGAGATGTTCATATCATAGAAAGTGATATTGTCGGTCCTCTTATACTAAAGTCGCCATTGTGATTTTTGTATTAAATTCGTATGCAATTTCTGTGTTTCATCGTCAATAAGAAGGTCCAAGGGATACAGTAAACATGAAGTGAAGCATCGGAATCTAAAACTGGACTCACAGGAGAGGTTCAAATGATAGAAAGTTAGAGTGTGAGTGCTCTTGTACTTAAGTCGGCATTGTGCCTTTTGTATTAAATTCGGATGCAAACTCTGTGTTTCTTCGTCAATAAGAAGATCCAAGTGATACAGTAAACCTGAAGTGAAGCATCGGAGTCTAAAACTGAACTCCCAGGAGAGGTTCAAATCATAGAAAGTGAGAGTGTCAGTCCTCTTGTACTTAAGTCGACATTGTGCCATTTGTATTAAATTCCGATGAAATTTCTGTGTTTCATCGTCAATAAGAAGGTCCAAGGGATACAGTAAACCTGAAGTGAAGCATCGCAATCTAAAACTGGACTCACAGGAGAGGTTCAAACCATAGAAAGTGAGAGTGTCAGTCCTATTGGACTTAAGTCGCCATTGTGCCTTTTGTATTAAATTCGGATGCTATTTCTGTGTTTCATCGGCAATAAGAAGGTCCAACGGATACAGTAAATCTGAAGTGAAGCATCGGAATCTGAAACTGGACTCACAGGAGAGGTTCAAATCATAGAAAGTGAGAGAGTCAGTCCTCTTGTACTTAAGTCACCATTGTGACTTTTGTATTAATTTCGGATGCAATTTCTGTGTTTCATCGTCAAAAAGAAGGTCCAAGGGATACAGTAAACCTGAAGTGAAGCATCGGAATCTAAAACTGGACTCACAGGAGAGGTTTAAATCATAAAAAGTGAGAGTGTCAGTCCTCTTGTACTTACGTCGCCATTGTGCCTTTTGTATTAAACTCGGATGCAATTTCTGTGTGTCATCGTCAATAAGAAGGTCGAAGGGATACAGTAAACCTGAAGTAAAGCATCGGAATCTAAAACAGGACTCACAGGAGAGGTTCAAATCATAGAAAGTGAGAGTGTCAGTCCTCTTGTACTTAAGTCGCCATTGTGCCTTTTGTATTAAATTCGGATGCAATTTCTGTGTGTCATCGTCAATAAGAAGGTCGAAGGGTTACAGTAAACCTGAAGTAAAGCATCGGAATCTAAAACTGGACTCACAGGAGAGGTTCAAATCATAGAAAGTGAGAGTGTCAGTCCTCTTTTACTTAAGTCGGCATTGTGCGTTTTAAATTTAATTCCGATGAAATTTCTGTTTTTCATCGTCAATAAGAATGTCCAAGGGATACAGTAAACCTGAAGTGAAGCATCGGAATCTAAAACTGGACTCACAGGAGATTTTCAAATCATAGAAAGTGATATTGTCGGTCCTCTTGTACTAAAGTCGCCATTGTGATTTTTGTATTAAATTCGGATGCAGTTTCTGTGTTTCATCGTCAATAAGAAGGTCCAAGGGATACAGTAAACCTGAAGTGAAACATCGGAATCTAAAACTGGACTCACAGGAGAGGTTCAAATCATAGAAAGTTAGAGTGTCAGTCCTCTTGTACTTAAGTCGCCATTGTGCCTTTTGTATTAAATTCGGATGCAATTTCTGTGTGTCATCGTCAACAAAAAGGTCGAAGGGATACAGTAAACCTGAAGTAAAGCATCGGAATCTAAAACTGGACTCACAGGAGAGGTTCAAATCATAGAAAGTGAGAGTGTCAGTCCTCTTGTACTTAAGTCGCCATTGTGGCTTTTGTATTAAATTCAGATGCAATTTCTGTGTGTCATCGTCAATAAGAAGGTCCAAGGGATACAGTAAACCTGAAGTAAAGCATCGGAATCTAAAACTGGACTCACAGGAGAGGTTCAAATCATAGAGAGTGAGAGTGTCAGACCTCTTTTACTTAAGTCGGCAATGTGCGTTTTAAATTTAATTCCGATGCAATATCTGATTTTCATCGTCAATAGGAATGTCCAAGGGATACAGTAAACCTGAAGTGAAGCATCGGAATCTAAAACTGGACTCACAGGAGATGTTCAAATCATAGAAAGTGATATTGTCGGTCCTCTTGTACTAAAGTCGCGATTGTGAATTTTGTATTAAATTCGGATGCAATTTCTGTGTTTCATCGTCAATAAGAAGGTCCAAGGGATACAGTAAACCAGAAGTGAAACATCGGAATCTAAAACTGGACTCACAGGAGAGGTTCAAATCATAGAAAGTTAGAGTGTCAGTCCTCTTGTACTTAAGTCGGCATTGTGCCTTTTGTATTAAATTCGGATGCAAACTCTGTGTTTCTTCGTCAATAAGAAGGTCCAAGGGATACAGTAAACCTGAAGTGAAGCATCGGAATCTAAAACTGAACTCACAGGAGAGGTTCAAATCATAGAAAGTGAGAGTGTTAGTCGTCTTCTACTTAGGTCGGCACTGTTCCTTTTGAATTTAATACCGATGCAATTTCTGTGTTTCATCGTAAATAAGAACGTCCAAGGGATACAGTAAACCTGAAGTGAAGCATCGGAATCTGAAACTGGACTCACAGAAGAGGTTCAAATCATAGAAAGTGAGAGTGTCAGTCCTCTTGTACTTAAGTCGCCATTGTGCCTTTTGTATTAAATTCGGATGCAATTTCTGTGTGTCATCGTCAACAAGAAGGTCGAAGGGATACAGTAAACCTAAAGTAAAGCATCGGAATCTAAAACTGGACTCACAGGAGAGGTTCAAATCATAGAAAGTGAGAGTGTCAGTCCTCTTGTACTTAAGTCGCCATTGTGCCTTTTGTATTAAATTCAGATGCAATTTCTTTGTGTCATCGTCAATAAGAAGGTCGAAGGGATACAGTAAACCTGAAGTAAAGCATCGGAATCTAAAACTGGACTCACAGGAGAGGTTCAAATCATAGAAAGTGAGAGTGTCAGTCCTCTTTTACTTAAGTCGGCATTGTGCGTTTTAAATTTAATTCCGATGCAATATCTGTTTTTCATCGTCAATAAGAATGTCCAAGGGATACAGTAAGCCTGAGGTGAAGCATCGGAATCTAAAACTGGACTCACAGGAGATGTTCAAATCATAGAAAGTGATATTGTCGGTTCTCTTGTACTAAAGTCGCCATTGTGATTTTTGTATTAAATTCGGATGCAATTTCTTTGTGTCATCGTCAATAAGAAGGTCGAAGGGATACAGTAAACCAGAAGTGAAACAGCGGAATCTAAAACTGGACTCACAGGAGAGGTTCAAATCATAGAAAGTTAGAGTGTCAGTCCTCTTGTACTTAAGTCGGCATTGTGCCTTTTGTATTAAATTCGGATGCAAACTCTGTGTTTCTTCGTCAATAAGAAGGTCCAAGGGATACAGTAAACCTGAAGTGAAGCATCGGAATCTAAAACTGAACTCACAGGAGAGGTTCAAATCATAGAAAGTGAGAGTGTTAGTCGTCTTCTACTTAGGTCGGCACTGTTCCTTTTGAATTTAATACCGATGCAATTTCTGTGTTTCATCGTAAATAAGAACGTCCAAGGGATACAGTAAACCTGAAGTGAAGCATCGGAATCCAAAACTGGACTCACAGGAGAGGTTCAAATCATAGAAAGTTAGAGTGTCAGTCCTCTTGTACTTAAGTCGGCATTGTGCCTTTTGTATTAAATTTGGATGCAAACTCTGTGTTTCTTCGTCAATACGAAGGTCCAAGGGATACAGTAAACCTGAAGTAAAGCATCGGAATCTAAAACTGGACTCACAGGAGAAGTTCCAATCATAGAAAGTGAGGGTGTCATTCCTCTTGTACTTAGGTCGCCATTGTGCCTTTTGTATTAAATTCGGATGCAATTTCTGTGTGTCATCGTCAATAAGAAGGTCGAAGGGATACAGTAAACCTGAAGTAAAGCATCGGAATCTAAAACTGGACTCACAGGAGAGGTTCAAATCATAGAAAGTGACAGTGTCAGTCCTCTTTTACTTAAGTCGGCATTGTACGATTTAAATTTAATTCCGATGCAATATCTGTTTTTCATCGTCAATAAGAATGTCCAAGGGATACAGTAAACCTGAAGTGGAGCATCGGAATCTAAAACTGGACTCACAGGAGCTGTTCAAATCATAGAAAGTGATATTGTCGGTCCTCTTGTACTAAAGTCGCCATCGTGATTTTTGTATTAAATTCGTATGCAATTTCTGTGTTTCATCGTCAATAAGAAGGTCCAAGGGATACAGTAAACCTGAAGTGAAGCATCGGAATCTAAAACTGGACTCACAGGAGAGGTTCAAATGATAGAAAGTTAGAGTGTGAGTGCCCTTGTACTTAAGTCGGCATTGTGCCTTTTGTATTAAATTCGGATGCAAACTCTGTGTTTCTTCGTCAATAAGAAGGTCCAAGGGATACAGTAAACCTGAAGTGAAGCATCGGAATTTAAAACTGAACTCCCAAGAGAGGTTCAAATCATAGAAAGTGAGAGGGTCAGTTCTCTTGTACTTAAGTCGACATTGTGCCATTTGTATTAAATTCGGATGCAATTTCTGTGTTTCATCGTCAATAAGAAGGTCCAAGGGATACAGTAAACCTGAAGTGAAGCATCGGAATCTCAAACTGGACTCACAGGAGAGGTTCAAATCATAGAAAGTGAGAGTGTCAGTTCTATTGGACTTAAGTCGCCATTGTGCATTTGTATTAAATTCGGATGCTATTTCTGTGTTTCATCGGCAATAAGAAGGTCCAAGGGATACAGTAAATCTGAAGTGAAGCATCGGAATCTGAAACTGGACTCACAGGAGAGGTTCAAATCATAGAAAGTGAGAGAGTCAGTCCTCTTGTACTTAAGTCACCATTGTGACTTTTGTATTAATTTCGGATGCAATTTCTGTGTTTCATCGTCAAAAAGAAGGTCCAAGGGATACAGTAAACCTGAAGTGAAGCATCGGAATCTAAAACTGGACTCACAGGAGAGGTTTAAATCATAAAAAGTGAGAGTGTCAGTCCTCTTGTACTTAAGTCGCCATTGTGCCTTTTGTATTAAACTCGGATGCAATTTCTGTTTGTCATCGTCAATAAGAAGGTCGAAGGGATACAATAAACCTGAAGTAAAGCATCGGAATCTAAAACAGGACTCACAGGAGAGGTTCAAATCATAGAAAGTGAGAGTGTCAGTCCTCTTGTACTTAAGTCGCCATTGTGCCTTTTGTATTAAATTCGGATGCAATTTCTGTGTGTCATCGTTAATAAGAAGGTCGAAGGGTTACAGTAAACCTGAAGTAAAGCATCGGAATCTAAAAGTGGACTCACAGGAGAGGTTCAAATCATAGAAAGTGAGAGTGTCAGTCCTCTTTTACTTAAGTCGGCATTGTGCGTTTTAAATTTAATTCCGATGAAATATCTGTGTTTCATCGTCAATAAGAATGTCCAAGGGATACAGTAAACCTGAAGTGAAGCATCGGAATCTAAAACTGGACTCACAGGAGATTTTCAAATCATAGAAAGTGATATTCTCGGTCCTCTTGTACTAAAGTCGCCATTGTGATTTTTGTATTAAATTCGGATGCAATTTCTGTGTTTTATCGTCAATAAGAAGGTCCAAGGGATACAGTAAACCTGAAGTGAAACATCGGAATCTAAAACTGGACTCACAGGAGAGGTTCAAATCAAAGAAAGTTAGAGTGTCAGTCCTCTTGTACTGAAGTCGCCATTGTGCCTTTTGTATTAAATTCGGATGCAATTTCTGTGTGTCATCGTCAACAAGATGGTCGAAGGGATACAGTAAACCTGAAGTAAAGCATCGGAATCTAAAACTGGACTCACAGGAGAGGTTCAAATCATAGAAAGTGAGAGTGTCAGACCTCTTTTACTTAAGTCGGCATTGTGCGTTTTAAATTTAATTCCGATGCAATATCTGATTCTCATCGTCAATAGGAATGTCCAAGGGATTCAGTAAACCTGAAGTGAAGCATCGGAATCTAAAACTGGACTCACAGGAGATGTTCAAATCATAGAAAGTGATATTGTCGGTCCTCTTGTACTAAAGTCGCGATTGTGAATTTTGTATTAAATTCGGATGCAATTTCTGTGTTTCATCGTCAATAAGAAGGTCCAAGGGATACAGTAAACCTGAAGTGAAACATCGGAATTTAAAACTGGACTCACAGGAGAGGTTCAAATCATAGAAAGTTAGAGTGTCAGTCCTCTTGTACTTAAGTCGGCATTGTGCCTTTTGTATTAAATTCGGATGCAAACTCTGTGTTTCTTCGTTAATAAGAAGGTCCAAGGGATACAGTAAACCTGAAGTGAAGCATCGGAATCTAAAACTGAACTCACAGGAGAGGTTCAAATCATAGAAAGTGAGAGTGTTAGTCGTCTTCTACTTAGGTCGGCACTGTTCCTTTTGAATTTAATTCCGATGCAATTTCTGTGTGTCATCGTCAATAAGAACGTCCAAGGGATACAGTAAACCTGAAGTGAAGCATCGGAATCTGAAACTGGACTCACAGGAGAGGTTCAAATCATAGAGAGTGAGAGTGTCAGTCCTCCTGTACTTAAGCCACCATTGTGACTTTTGTATAAATTTCGGATGCAATTTCTGTGTTTCATCGTCAATAAGAAGGTCCAAGGGATACAGTAAACCTGAAGTGAAGCATCGGAATCTGAAACTGGACTCACAGGAGAGGTTCAAATCATAGAAAGTGAGAGTGTCAGTCCTCTTGTACTTAAGTCGCCATTGTGCCTTTTGTGTTAAATTCGGATGCAATTTCTGTGTGTCATCGTCAACAAGAAGGTCGAAGGGATACAGTAAACCTGAAGTAAAGCATCGGAATCTAAAACTGGACTCACAGGAGAGGTTCAAATCATAGAAAGTGAGAGTGTCAGTCCTCTTGTTTTTAAGTCGTCATTGTGCCTTTTGTATTAAATTCAGATGCAATTTCTGTGTGTCATCGTCAATAAGAAGGTCGAAGGGATACAGTAAACCTGAAGTAAAGCATCGGAATCTAAAACTGGACTCACAGGAGAGGTTCAAATCATAGAAAGTGAGAGTGTCAGTCCTCTTGTACTTAAGTCGGCATTGTGCCTTTTGTATTAAATTCGGATGCAAACTCTGTGTATCTTCGTCAATACGAAGGTCCAAGGGATACAGTAAACCTGAAGTGAAGCATCGGAATCTAAAACTGAACTCACAGGAGAGGTTCAAATTATAGAAAGTGAGAGTGTCAGTCCTCATTTACTTAAGTCGGCATTGTGCGTTTTAAATGTAATTCCGATGCAATATCTGTTTTTCATCGTCAATAAGAATGTCCAAGGGATACAGTAAACCTAAAGTGAAGCATCGGAATCTAAAACTGGACTCACAGGAAATGTTCAAATCATAGAAAGTGAGATTGTCGGTCCTCTTGCACTAAAGTCGCCATTGTGATTTTTGTATTAAATTCGGATGCAATTTCTGTGTTTCCTCGTCAATAAGAAGGTCCAAGGGATACAGTAAACCTGAAGTGAAGCATCGGAATCTAAAACTGGACTCACAGGAGAGGTGCAAATAATAGAGAGTTAGAGTGTCAGTCCTCTTGTACTTAAGTCGGCATTGTACCTTTTGTATTAAATTCGGATGCAAAATCTGTGTTTCATCGTCAATTAGAAGGTCCAAGGGATACAGTAAACCTGAAGTGAAGCATCGGAATGTAAAACTGGACTCACAGGAGAGGTTCAAATCATAGAAAGTGAGAGTGTCAGTCCTCTTGTACTTAAGTCGGCATTGTGCCTTTTGAATTTAATTCCGATGCAATCTCTGTGTTTCATCGTCAATAAGAACGTCCAAGGGATACAGTAAACCTGAAGTGAAGCATCGGAATCTAAAACTGGACTCACAGGAGAGGTTCAAATCAGAGGAAGTGAGAGTGTCAGTCCTCTTGTACTTAAGTCGGAATTCTGCCTTTTGAATTTAATTCCGATGCAATTTCTGTGTTTCATCGTCAATAAGAAGGTGCAAGGTATACAGTAAACCAGAAGTGAGGCATCGGAATCTAAATCTGATCTCACAGGAGAGGTTCGAATCATGGAAAGTGAGAGTGTCAGTGCTCTTGTACTTAAGTCGGCATTGTGCCATTTGTATTAAATGCGGATGCAATTTCTGTGTTTCATCGTCAATTAGAAGGTCCAAGGGATACAGTAAAACTGAAGTGAAGCATCGGAATCTAAAATTGGACTCACAGCAGGGGTTCAAATCATAGAAAGTTAGAGTGTCAGTCCTCTTGTACTTAAGTCGGCATTGTGCCTATTGAATTTAATTCCGATGCTTTTTCTGTGTTTATTTGCCAATAAGAAGGTCCAAGGGATATAGTAAAGCTAAAGTGAAGCATCGGAATCTAAAACTGGACTCACAGGAGAGGTTCAAATCATAGAAAATTAGAGTGTCAATCCTCTTGTACTTAAGTCGGCATCGGAATCCAAAACTGGACTCACAGGTGAGGTTCAAATCATAGAAAATTAGAGTGTCAGTCCTCTTGTACTTAAGTCAGCATTGTGCCTTTTGTATTAAATTGGGATACAAACTCTGTGTTTCGTCGTCAATAAGAAGGTCCAAGGGATACAGTAAACCTGAAGTGAAGCATCGGAATCTAAAACTGGACTCACAGGAGAGGTTCAAATCATAGAAAGTTAGTGTGGCAGTCCTCTTGTACTTAAGTCGGCATTGTGCCATTTGCATTCAATTCGGATGCAATTTCTGTGTTTCGTCGTCAATAACAAGGGCCAAGGGATACAGTAAACCTGAAGTGAAGCATCGGAATCTAAAACTGGACTCACAGGGGAGGTTCAAATCATAGAAAATGAGAGTGTCAGTCCTCTTGTACATAAGTCGCAATTGTGCCATTTGCATTCAATTCGGATGCAATTTCTGTGTTTCGTCGTCAATAAGAAGGTCCAAGGGATACAGTAAACCTGAAGTGAAGCATCGGAATCTAAAACTGGACTCACAGGGGAGGTTCAAATCATAGAAAGTGAGAGTGCCAGTCCTCTTGTACTTAAGTCGCCATTGTGCCTTTTGTATTAAATCCGGATGCAATTTCTGTTTTCATCGTCAATAAGAAGGTCCAAGGTATACAGTAAACCTGAAGTGAAGCATCGGAATCTAAATCTGACCTCACAGGAGAGGTTCAAATCATAGAAAGTGAGAGTGTCAGTCCTCTTGTACTTAAGTCGCCATTGTGATTTTTGTATTAAATTCGGATGCAAACTCTGTGTTTCGTCGTCAATAAGTAGGTCCAAGGGATACAGCAAACCTGAAGTGAAGCATCGGAATCTAAAACTGGACTCACAGGAGAGGTTCAAATCATAGAAAGTGAGAGTGTCAGTCCTCTTGTACTTAAGTCGCCATTGTGCCTTTTGTATTAAATTCGGATGCAATTTCTGTGTTTCATCGTCAATAAGAAGGTCCAAGGGATACAGTAAACCTGAAGTGAAGCATCGGAAACCAAAACTGGACTCACAGGTGAGGTTCAAATCATAGAAAGTTAGAGTGTCAGTCCTCTTGTACTTAAGTCGGCATTGTGCTTTTTGTATTAAATTCGGATGCAAACTCTGTGTTTCGTCGGCAATAAGAAGGTCCAAGGGATACAGCAAACCTGAAGTGAAGCATCGGAATCTAAAACTGGACTCACAGGAGAGGTTCAAATCATAGAAAGTGAGAGTGTCAGTCCTCTTGTACATAAGTCGCAATTGTGCCATTTGTATTCAATTCGGATGCAATTTCTGTGTTTCGTCGGCAATAAGAAGGTCCAAGGGATACAGTAAACCTGAAGTGAAGCATCGGAATCTAAAACTGGACTCACAGGAGAGGTTCAAATCAGAGTAAAAGAGAGTTTCAGTCCTCTTGTACTTAAGTCGGTATTGTGCCTTTTGAATTTAATTCCGATGGAATTTCTGTGTTTCATCGTCAATAAGAAGGTGCAAGGTATACAGTAAACCTGAAGTGAAGCATCGGTATCTAAATCTGACCTCACAGGAGAAGTTCGAATCATGGAAAGTGAGAGTGTCAGTGCTCTTGTACTTAAGTCGGCATTGTGCCATTTGTATTAAATTCGGGTGCAATTTCTGTGTTTCATCGTCAATAAGAGGGTCCAAGGGATACAGTAAACCTGAACTGAAGCATCGGAATCTAAAACTGGACTCACAGGAGAGGTTCAAATCATAGAACGTTAGAGTGTCAGTTCTCCAGTACTTAAGTCGGCATTGTGCCTTTTGAATTTAATTCCGATACTTTTTCTGTGTTTCATTGTCAATAAGAAGGTCCAAGGGATATAGTAAACCTGAAGTGAGGCATCGGAATCTAAAACTGGACCCACAGGAGAGGTTCAAATCATAGAAAGTTAGAATGTCAGTCCTCTTGTACTTAAGTCGGCATTTTGCCTTGTGTATTAAATTCGGATGCAATATCTGTGTTTCATCGTCAATAAGAAGGTGCAAGGTATACAGTAAACCGGAAGTGAAGCATCGGAATCTAAAACTGGACTCACAGGAGAGGTTCAAATCATAGAAAGTGAGAGTGTCAGTCCTCTTGTACTTAAGTCGCCATTGTGCCTTTTGTATTAAAATCGGATGCAAGTTCTGTGTTTCATCGTCAATAAGAAGGTCCAAGGAATACAGCAAACCTGAAGTGAAGCATCGGAATCTAAAACTGGACTCACAGGAGAGGTTCAAATCATAGAAAGTGAGAGTGTCAGTCCTCTTGTACTTAAGACGGCATTGTGCCTTTTGAATTTAATTCCGATGCAATTTCTGCGTTTCGTCGTCATTAAGAAGGTCCAAGGGATACAGTAAACCTGAAGTGAAGCATCTGAATCTAAAACTGGACTCACAGGGGAGGTTCAAATCATAGAAAGTGAGAGTGTCAGTCCTCTTGTACTTAAGTCGCCATTGTGCCTTTTGTATTAAATTCGGATGCAATTTCTGTTTTCATCGTCAATAAGAAGGTCCGAAGTATACAGTTAACCTGAAGTGAAGCATCGGAATCTAAATCTGACCTCACAGGAGAGGTTCAAATCATATAAAGTGAGAGTGTCAGTCCTCTTGTACTTAAGTCGCCATTGTGATTTTTGTATTAAATTCGGATGCAATTTCTGTGTTTCATCGTCAATAAGAAGGTCCAAGGGATACAGTAAACCTGAAAGGAAGGCATCGGAATCTAAAACTGGACTCACTGGAGAGGTTCAAATCATAGAAAGTTAGAGTGTCAGTGCTCTTGTACTTAAGTCGGCATTGTAACTTTTGTATTAAATTCGGATGCAAACTCAGTGTTTCATCGACAATTAGAAGGTCCAAGGGATACAGTAAACCTGAAGTGAAGCATCGGAATCTAAAACTGGACTCACAGGAGAGGTTCAAATCAGAGAAAGTGAGAGTGTCAGTTCTCTTGTACTTAAGTCGGAATTGTACCTTTTAAATTTAATTCCGATGCAATTTCTTTGTTTCATCGTCAATAAGAAGGTGCAAGGTATACAGTAAACCTGAAGTGAAGCATCGGAATCTAAATCTGATCTCACAGGAGAAGTTCGAATCATGGAAAGTGAGCGTGTCAGTGCTCTTGTATTTAAGTCGGCATTGTGTCATTTGTATTAAATTCGGATGCAATTTCTGTGTTTCATCGTCAATAAGAAGGTCCAAGGGATACAGTAAACCTGAAGTGAAGCATCGGAATCTGAAACTGGACTCACAGGAGAGGTTCAAATCATAGAAAGTGAGAGTGTCAGTCCTCTTGTACATAAGTCGCCATTGTGCCTTTTGTATTAAATTCAGATGCAATTTCTGTGTGTCATCGTCAATAAGAAGGTCGAAGGGATACAGTAAACCTGAAGTAAAGCATCGTAATCTAAAACTGGACTCACAGGAGAGGTTCAAATCATAGAAAGTGAGAGTGTCAGTCCTCTTTTACTTAAGACGGCATTGTGCGTTTTAAATTTAATTCCGATGCAATATCTGTTTTTCATCGTCAATAAGAATGTCCAAGGGATACAGTAAGCCTGAAGTGAAGCATCGGAATCTGAAACTGGACTCACAGGAGAGGTTCAAATCATAGAAAGTGAGAGTGTCAGTCCTCTTGTACTTAAGTCGGCATTGTGCCTTTTGTATTAAATTCGGATGCAAACTCTGTGTTTCTTCGTCAATACGAAGGTCCAATGGATACAGTAAACCTGAAGTGAAGCATCGGAATCTAAAACTGAACTCACAGGAGAGGTTCAAATTATAGAAAGTGAGAGTGTCAGTCCTCATTTACTTAAGTCGGCATTGTGCGTTTTAAATTTAATTCCGATGCAATATCTGTTTTTCATCGTCAATAAGAAGGTCCAAGGGATACAGTAAACCTAAAGTGAAGCATCGGAATCTAAAACTGGACTCACAGGAGAGGTTCAAATCATAGAACGTTAGAGTGTCAGTTCTCCAGTACTTAAGTCGGCATTGTGCCTTTTGAATTTAATTCCGATACTTTTTCTGTGTTTCATCGTCAATAAGAAGGTGCAAGGTATACAGTAAACCTGAAGTGAAGCATCGGTATCTAAATCTGACCTCACAGGAGAAGTTCGAATCATGAAAAGTGAAAGTGTCAGTGCTCTTGTACTTAAGTCGGCATTGTGCCATTTGTATTAAATTCGGGTGCAATTTCTGTGTTTCATCGTCAATAAGAAGGTCCAAGGGATACAGTAAACCTGAACTGAAGCATCGGAATCTAAAACTGGACTCACAGGAGAGGTTCAAATCATAGAACGTTAGAGTGTCAGTTCTCCAGTACTTAAGTCGGCATTGTGCCTTTTGAATTTAATTCCGATACTTTTTCTGTGTTTCATTGTCAATAAGAAGGTCCAAGGGATATAGTAAACCTGAAGTGAGGCATCGGAATCTAAAACTGGACCCACAGGAGAGGTTCAAATCATAGAAAGTTAGAATGTCAGTCCTCTTGTACTTAAGTCGGCATTTTTCCTTGTGTATTAAATTCGGATGCAATATCTGTGTTTCATCGTCAATAAGAAGGTGCAAGGTATACAGCAAACCAGAAGTGAAGCATCGGAATCTAAAACTGGGCTCACAGGAGAGGTTCAAATCATCGAAAGTGAGAGTGTCAGTCCTCTTGTACTTAAGTCGACATTGGGCCATTTGTATTAAATTCGGATGCAATTTCTGTGCTTCATCGTCAATAAGAGGGTCCAAGGGATACAGTAAACCTGAAGTGAAGCATCGTAAACTAAAACTGGACTCACTGGAGAGGTTCAAATCATAGAAAGTGAGAGTGTCAGTCCTCTTGTACTTAAGTCGCCATTGTGCCTTTTGTATTAAAATCGGATGCTAGTTCTGTGTTTCATCGTCAATAAGAAGGTCCAAGGAATACAGTAAACCTGAAGTGAAGCATCGGAAACCAAAACTGGACTCACAGGTGAGGTTCAAATCATAGAAAGTTAGAGTGTCAGTCCTCTTGTACTTAAGTCGGCATTGTGCTTTTTGTATTAAATTCGGATGCAAACTCTGTGTTTCGTCGTCAATAAGAAGGTCCAAGGGATACAGCAAACCTGAAGTGAAGCATCGGAATCTAAAACTGGACTCACAGGAGAGGTTCTAATCATAGAAAGTTAGAGTGTCAGTCCTCTTGTACTTACGTCGGCATTGTACCTTTTGTATTAAATTCGGATGCAAACTCTGTGTTTCATCGTCAATTAAAAGGTCCAAGGGATACAGTAAACCTGAAGTGAAGCATCGGAAACTAAAACTGGACTCACAGGAGAGGTCCAAATCAGAGAAAGTGAGAGTGTCAGTCCTCTTGTACTTAAGTCGGAATTGTACCTTTTAAATTTAATTCCGATGCAATTTCTTTGTTTCATCGTCAATAAGAAGGTGCAAGGTATACAGTAAACCTGAAGTGAAGCATCGGAATCTAAATCTGATCTCACAGGAGAAGTTCGAATCATGGAAAGTGAGCGTGTCAGTGCTCTTGTATTTAAGTCGGCATTGTGCCATTTGTATTAAATTCGGATGCAATTTCTGTGTTTCATCGTCAAAAAGAAGGTCCAAGGGATACAGTAAACCTGAAGTGAAGCATCGGAATCTGAAACTGGACTCACAGGAGAGGTTCAAATCATAGAAAGTGAGAGTGTCAGTCCTCTTGTACATAAGTCGCCATTGTGCCTTTTGTATTAAATTCAGATGCAATTTCTGTGTGTCATCGTCAATAAGAAGGTCGAAGGGATACAGTAAACCTGAAGTAAAGCATCGGAATCTAAAACTGGACTCACAGGAGAGGTTCAAATCATAGAAAGTGAGAGTGTCAGTCCTCTTTTACTTAAGACGGCATTGTGCGTTTTAAATTTAATTCCGATGCAATATCTGTTTTTCATCGTCAATAAGAATGTCCAAGGGATACAGTAAGCCTGAAGTGAAGCATCGGAATCTAAAACTGGACTCACAGGAGAGGTTCAAATCATAGAAAGTTAGAGTGTCAGTCCTCTTGTACTTAAGTCGGCATTGTGCCTTTTGTGTTAAATTCGGATGCAAACTCTGTGTTTCTTCGTCAATACGAAGGTCCAAGGGATACAGTAAACCTGAAGTGAAGCATCGGAATCTAAAACTGAACTCACAGGAGAGGTTCAAATTATAGAAAGTGAGAGTGTCAGTCCTCATTTACTTAAGTCGGCATTGTGCGTTTTAAATTTAATTCCGATGCAATATCTGTTTTTCATCGTCAATAAGAAGGTCCAAGGGATACAGTAAACCTAAAGTGAAGCATCGGAATCTAAAACTGGACTCACAGGAGAGGTTCAAATCATAGAACGTTAGAGTGTCAGTTCTCCAGTACTTAAGTCGGCATTGTGCCTTTTGAATTTAATTCCGATACTTTTTCTGTGTTTCATCGTCAATAAGAAGGTGCAAGGTATACAGTAAACCTGAAGTGAAGCATCGGTATCTAAATCTGACCTCACAGGAGAAGTTCGAATCATGGAAAGTGAAAGTGTCAGTGCTCTTGTACTTAAGTCGGCATTGTGCCATTTGTATTAAATTCGGGTGCAATTTCTGTGTTTCATCGTCAATAAGAAGGTCCAAGGGATACAGTAAACCTGAACTGAAGCATCGGAATCTAAAACTGGACTCACAGGAGAGGTTCAAATCATAGAACGTTAGAGTGTCAGTTCTCCAGTACTTAAGTCGGCATTGTGCCTTTTGAATTTAATTCCGATACTTTTTCTGTGTTTCATTGTCAATAAGAAGGTCCAAGGGATATAGTAAACCTGAAGTGAGGCATCGGAATCTAAAACTGGACCCACAGGAGAGGTTCAAATCATAGAAAGTTAGAATGTCAGTCCTCTTGTACTTAAGTCGGCATTTTTCCTAGTGTATTAAATTCGGATGCAATATCTGTGTTTCATCGTCAATAAGAAGGTGCAAGGTATACAGTAAACCGGAAGTGAAGCATCGGAATCTAAAACTGGACTCACAGGAGAGGTTCAAATCATCGAAAGTGAGAGTGTCAGTCCTCTTGTACTTAAGTCGACATTGGGCCATTTGTATTAAATTCGGATGAAATTTCTGTGTTTCATCGTCAATAAGAGGGTCCAAGGGATACAGTAAACCTGAAGTGAAGCATCGTAAACTAAAACTGGACTCACTGGAGAGGTTCAAATCATAGACAGTGAGAGTGTCAGTCCTCTTGTACTTAAGTCGCCATTGTGCCTTTTGTATTAAAATCGGATGCTAGTTCTGTGTTTCATCGTCAATAAGAAGGTCCAAGGAATACAGTAAACCTGAAGTGAAGCATCGGAAACCAAAACTGGACTCACAGGTGAGGTTCAAATCATAGAAAGTTAGAGTGTCAGTCCTCTTGTACTTAAGTCGGCATTGTGCTTTTTGTATTAAATTCGGATGCAAACTCTGTGTTTCCTCGTCAATAAGAAGGTCCAAGGGATACAGCAAACCTGAAGTGAAGCATCGGAATCTAAAACTGGACTCACAGGGGAGGTTCAAATCATAGAAAGTGAGAGTGTCAGTCCTCTTGTACTTAAGTCGCCATTGTGATTTTTGTATTAAATTCGGATGCAATTTCTGTGTTTCATCGTCAATAAGAAGGTCCAAGGGATACAGTAAACCTGAAAGGAAGGCATCGGAATCTAAAACTGGACTCACTGGAGAGGTTCAAATCATAGAAAGTTAGAGTGTCAGTGCTCTTGTACTTACGTCGGCATTGTACCTTTTGTATTAAATTCGGATGCAAACTCTGTGTTTCATCGTCAATTAAAAGGTCCAAGGGATACAGTAAACCTGAAGTGAAGCTTCGGAAACTAAAACTGGACTCACAGGAGAGGTTCAAATCATAGAAAGTGAGAGTGTCAGTCCTCTTGTACTTAAGACGGCATTGTGCCTTTTGAATTTAATTCCGATGCAATTTCTGTGTTTCGTCGTCAATAAGAAGGTCCAAGGGATACAGTAAACCTGAAGTGAAGCATCTCAATCTAAAACTGGACTCACAGGGGAGGTTCAAATCATAGAAAGTGAGAGTGTCAGTACTCTTGTACTTAAGTCGCCATTGTGCCTTTTGTATTAAATTGGGATGCAATTTCTGTTTTCATCGTCAATAAGAAGGTCCAAGGTATACAGTAAACCTGAAGTGAAGCATCGGAATCTAAATCTGACCTCACAGGAGAGGTTCAAATCATATAAAGTGAGAGTGTCAGTCCTCTTGTACTTAAGTCGCCATTGTGATTTTTGTATTAAATTCGGATGCAATTTCTGTGTTTCATCGTCAATAAGAAGGTCCAAGGGATACAGTAAACCTGAAAGGAAGGCATCGGAATCTAAAACTGGACTCACTGGAGAGGTTCAAATCATAGAAAGTTAGAGTGTCAGTGCTCTTGTACTTAAGTCGGCATTGTAACTTTTGTATTAAATTCGGATGCAAACTCTGTGTTTCATCGACAATTAGAAGGTCCAAGGGATACAGTAAACCTGAAGTGAAGCATCGGAATCTAAAACTGGACTCACAGGAGAGGTTCAAATCAGAGAAAGTGAGAGTGTCAGTCCTCTTGTACTTAAGCCGGAATTGTACCTTTTAAATTTAATTCCGATGCAATTTCTTTGTTTCATCGTCAATAAGAAGGTGCAAGGTATACAATAAACCTGAAGTGAAGCATCGGAATCTAAATCTGATCTCACAGGAGAAGTTCGAATCATGGAAAGTGAGAGTGTCAGTGCTCTTGTATTTAAGTCGGCATTGTGCCATTTGTATTAAATTCGGATGCAATTTCTGTGTTTCATCGTCAATAAGAAGGTCCAAGGGATACAGTAAACCTGCAGTGAAGCATCGGAATCTAAAACTGGACTCACAGGAGAGGTTCAAATCATAGAAAGTTAGAGTGTCAGTCCTCTTTTACTTATGTCGCCATTGTGCCTTTTGTATTAAATTCGGATGCAATTTCTGTGTTTCATCGTCATAAGAAGGTCCAAGGGATACAGTAAACCTGAAGTGAAGCATCGGAATCTGAAACTTGACTCACAGGAGAGGTTCAAATCATAGAAAGTGAGAGTGTCAGTCCTCTTGTACTTAAGTCGCCATTGTGCCTTTTGTATTAAATTCGGATGCAATTTCTGTGTGTCATCGTCAACAAGAAGGTCGAAGGGATACAGTAAACCTGAAGTAAAGCATCGGAATCTAAAACTGGATTCACAGGAGAGGTTCAAATCATAGAAAGTGAGAGTGTCAGTCCTCTTTTACTTAAGTCGGCATTGTGCGTTTTAAATTTAATTCCGATGCAATATCTGTTTTTCATCGTCAATAAGAATGTCCAAGGGATACAGTAAGCCTGAAGTGAAGCATCGGAATCTAAAACTGGACTCACAGGAGATGTTCAAATCATAGAAAGTGAGAGTGTCAGTCCTCTTGTACTTAAGTCGCCATTGTAATTTTTGTATTAAATTCGGATGCAATTTCTGTGTTTCATCGTCAATAAGAAGGTCCAAGGGATACAATAAACCTGAAGTGAGGCATCGGAATCTAAAACTGGACTCACAGGAGAGGTTCAAATCATAGAAAGTTAGAGTGTCAGTCCTCTTGTACTTAAGTCGGCATTGTGCCTTTTGTATTAAATTCGGATGCAAACTCTGAGTTTCTTCGTCAATACGAAGGTCCAAGGGATACAGTAAACCTGAAGTGAAGCATCGGAATCTAAAACTGAACTCACAGGAGAGGTTCAAATTATAGAAAGTGAGAGTGTCAGTCCTCATTTACTTAAGTCGGCATTGTGCGTTTTAAATTTAATTCCGATGCAATATCTGTTTTTCATCGTCAATAAGAAGGTCCAAGGGATACAGTAAATATGAAGTGAAGCATCGGAATCCGAAACTGGACTCCCAGGAGATGTTCAAATCATAGAAAGTGAGAGTGTCAGTCCTCTTGTACTTAAGTCGCCATTGTAATTTTTGTATTAAATTCGGATGCAATTTCTGTGTTTCATCGTCAATAAGAAGGTCCAAGGGATACAGTAAACCTGAAGTGAGGCATCGGAATCTAAAACTGGACTCACTGAAGAGGTTCAAATCATAGAAAGTTAGAGTGTCAGTCCTCTTGTACTTAAGTCGCCATTGTACCTTTTCTATTAAATTCGGATGCAAACTCTGTGTTTCATCGTCAATTAGAAGGTCGAAGGGATACTGTAAACCTGAAGTGAAGCATCGGAATCTAAAACTGGACTCACAGGAGAGGTTCAAATCAGAGAAAGTGAGAGTGTCAGTCCTCTTGCACTTAAGTCGAAATTCTGCCTTTTGAATTCAATTCCGATGCAATTTCTGTGTTTCATCGTCAATAAGAAGGTGCAAGGTATACAGTAAACCTCAAGTGAGGCATCGGAATCTAAATCTGATCTCACAGGAGAAGTTCGAATCATGGAAAGTGAGAGTGTTAGTGCTCTTGTACTTAAGTCGGCATTGTGCCATTTGTATTAAATTCGGATGCAATTTCTGTGTGTCATCGTCAACAAGAAGGTCGAAGGGATACAGTAAACCTGAAGTAAAGCATCGGAATCTAAAACTGGACTCACAGGAGAGGTTCAAATCATAGAAAATGAGAGTGTCAGTCCTCTTGTACATAAGTCGCCATTGTGCCTTTTGTATTAAATTCAGATGCAATTTCTGTGTGTCATCGTCAATAAGAAGGTCGAAGGGATACAGTAAACCTGACGTAAAGCATCGGAATCTAAAACTGGACTCACAGGAGAGGTTCAAATCATAGAAAGTGAGAGTGTCAGTCCTCATTTACTTAAGTCGGCATTGTGCGTTTTAAATTTAATTCCGATGCAATATCTGTTTTTCATCGTCAATAAGAAGGTCCAAGGGATACAGTAAACCTAAAGTGAAGCATCGGAATCTAAAACTGGACTCACAGGAGATGTTCAAATCATAGAAAGTGAGATTGTCGGTCCTCTTGTACTAAAGTCGCCATTGTGATTTTTGTATTAAATTCGGTTGCAATTTCTGTGTTTCCTCGTCAATAAGAAGGTCCAAAGGATACAGTAAACCTGAAGTGAAGCATCGGAATCTAAAACTGGACTCACAGGAGAGGTGAGAATCATAGAGAGTTAGAGTGTCAGTCCTCTTGTACTTAAGTCGGCATTGTACCTTTTGTATTAAATTCGGATGCAAACTCTGTGTTTCATCGTCAAT
This sequence comes from Schistocerca americana, assembly GCF_021461395.2. Classification (NCBI taxonomy): domain Eukaryota; kingdom Metazoa; phylum Arthropoda; class Insecta; order Orthoptera; family Acrididae; genus Schistocerca; species Schistocerca americana. The sequence goes on from NW_025726126.1 coordinate 2,372,721, forward strand.
TAGAAGGTCCAAGGGATACAGTAAACCTGAAGTGAAGCATCGGAATGTAAAACTGGACTCACAGGAGAGGTTCAAATCATAGAAAGTGAGAGTGTCAGTCCTCTTGTACTTAAGTCGGCATTGTGCCTTTTGAATTTAATTCCGATGCAATTTCTGTGTTTCATCGTCAATAAGAAGGTGCAAGGTATACAGTAAACCTGAAGTGAAGCATCAGAATCTAAAACTGGACTCACAGGATAGGTTCAAATCATAGAAAGTGAGAGTATTAGTCGTCTACTACTTAGGTCGGCACTGTGAATTTTTAATTTAATTCCGATGCAATTCCTGTGTTTCATCGTCAATAAGAACGTCCAAGGGATACAGTAAACCTGAAGTGAAGCATCGGAATCTAAAACTGGACTCACAGGAGATGTTCAAATCAAAGAAAGTGAGAGTGTCAGTCTTCTTGTACTTAAGTCACCATTGTAACTTTTGTATTAATTTCGGATGCAATTTCTGTGTTTCATCGTCAATAAGAAGGTCCAAAGGATACAGTAAACCTGAAGTGAAGCATCGGAATCTAAAACTAGACTCACAGGAGAGGTTCAAATCATAGAAAGTGAGAGTGTCAGTCCTCTTGTACTTAAGTCGACATTCTGCCATTTGTATTAAATTCGGATGCAATTTCTGTGTTTCATCGTCAATAAGACGGTCCAAGGGATACAGTAAACTTGAAGTGAAGCATCGGAATCTAAAACAGGACTCACAGGAGAGGTTCAAATCAAAGAAAGTGAAAGTGTCAATCCTATTGTACTTAAGACGCCATTGTGCCTTTTGTATTAAATTCGGATGCTATTTCTGTGTTTCATCGTCAATAAGAAGGTCCAAGGGATACAGTAAATATGAAGTGAAGCATCGGAATCCGAAACTGGACTCACAGGAGATGTTCAAATCATAGAAAGTGAGAGTGTCAGTCCTCTTGTACTTAAGTCGCCATTGTAATTTTTGTATTAAATTCGGATGCAATTTCTGTGTTTTATCGTCAATAAGAAGATCCAAGGGATACAGTAAACCTGAAGTGAGGCATCGGAATCTAAAACTGGACTCACTGGAGAGGTTCAAATCATAGAAAGTGAGAGTGTCAGTCCTCTTGTACTTAAGTCGGCATTGTGCCTCTTGAATTTAATTCCGATGCAATTTCTGTGTTTCATCGTCAATAAGAAGGTGCAAGGTATACAGTAAACCTGAAGTGAGGCATCGGAATCTAAATCTGATCTCACAGGAGAAGTTCGAATCATGGAAAGTGAGAGTGTCAGTGCTCTTGTACTTAGGTCGGCATTGTGCCATTTGTATTAAATTCGGATGCAATTTCTGTGTTTCATCGTTAATTAGAAGGTCCAAGGGATACAGTAAACCTGAAGTGAAGCATCGGAATCTAAAATTGGACTCACAGCAGGGTTCAAATCACAGAAAGTTAGAGTGTCAGTCCTCTTGTACTTAAGTCGGCATTGTGCCTATTGAATTTAATTCCGATGCTTTTTCTGTGTTTATTTGCCAATAAGAAGGTCCAAGGGATACAGTAAACCTGAAGTGAAGCATCGGAATCTAAAATTGGACTCACAGCAGGGTTCAAATCATAGAAAGTTAGAGTATCAGTCAACTTGTACTTAAGACGGCATTGTGCCTTTTGAATTTAATTCCGATGCAATTTCTGTGTTTCATCGTCAATAAGAAGGTGCAAGGTATACAGTAAACCTGAAGTGAAGCATCGGAATCTAAATCTGATCTCACAGGAGGGGTTCGAATCATAGAAAGTGAGAGTGTCAGTCCCCTTGTCCATAAGTCACAATTGTGCCATTTGCATTCAATTCGAATGCAATTTCTGTGTTTCGTCGTCAATAAGAAGGTCCAAGGGATACAGTAAACCTGAAGTGAAGCATCGGAATCTAAAACTGGACTCACAGGGGAAGTTCAAATCATAGAAAGTGAGAGTGTCAGTCCTCTTGTACTTAAGTTGCCATTGTGCCTTTTGTATTAAATTCGGATGCAATTTCTGTTTTCATCGTCAATAAGAAGGTCCAAGGTATACAGTAAACCTGAAGTGAAACATCGGAATCTAAATCTGACCTCACAGGAGAGGTTCAAATCATAGAAAGTGAGAGTGTCAGTCCTCTTGTACTTAAGTCGGCATAGTGCTTTTTGTATTAAATTCGGATGCAAACTGTGTTTCGTCGTCAATAAGAAGGTCCCAGGGATACAGCTAACCTGAAGTGAAGCATCGGAATCTAAAACTGGACTCACAGGAGAGGTTCAAATCATAGAAAGTGAGAGTGTCAGTCCTCTTCTACATAAGTCGCAATTGTGCCATTTGTATTCAATTCAGATGCAATTTCTGTGTTTCGTCGTCAATAAGAAGGTCCAAGGGATACAGTAAACCTGAAGTGAAGCATCGGAATCTAAAACTGGACTCACAGGAGAGGTTCAAATCAGAGTAAGTGAGAGTGTCAGTCCTCTTGTACTTAAGTCGGAATTGTGCCTTTTGAATTTAATTCCGATGGAATTTCTGTGTTTCATCGTCAATAAGAAGGTGCAAGGTATACAGTAAACCTGAAGTGAAGCATCGGTATCTAAATCTGACCTCACAGGAGAAGTTCGAATCATGGAAAGTGAGAAAGTCAGTGCTCTTGTACTTAAGTCGGCATTGTGCCATTTGTATTAAATTCGGATGCAATTTCTGTGTTTCATCGTCAATAAGAAGGTCCAAGGGATACAGTAAACCTGAACTGAAGCATCGGAATCTAAAACTGGACTCACAGGAGAGGTTCAAATCATAGAAAGTTAGAGTGTCAGTTCTCCGGTACTTAAGTCGGCATTGTGCCTTTTGAATTTAATTCCGATACTTTTTCTGTGTTTCATTGTCAATAAGAAGGTCCAAGGGATATAGTAAACCTGAAGTGAGGCATCGGAATCTAAAACTGGACCCACAGGAGAGGTTCAAATCATAGAAAGTTAGAATGTCAGTCTTCTTGTACTTAAGTCGGCATTTTGCCTTGTGTATTAAATTCGGATGCAAACTCTGTGTTTCATCGTCAATTAAAAGGTCCAAGGGATACAGTAAACCTGAAGTGAAGCATCGGAAACTAAAACTGGACTCACAGGAGAGGTTCAAATCATAGAAAGTGAGAGTGTCAGTCCTCTTGTACTTAAGACGGCATTGTGCCTTTTGAATTTAATTCCGATGCAATTTCTGTGTTTCGTCGTCAATAAGAAGGTCCAAGGGATACAGTAAACCTGAAGTGAAGCATCTGTATCTAAAACTGGACTCACAGGGGAGGTTCAAATCATAGAAAGTGAGAGTGTCAGTCCTCTTGTACTTAAGTCGCCATTGTGCCTTTTGTATTAAATTCGGATGCAATTTCTGTTTTCATCGTCAATAAGAAGGTCCAAGGTAAACAGTAAACCTGAAGTGAAGCATCGGAATCTAAATCTGACCTCACAGGAGAGGTTCAAATCATAGAAAGTGAGAGTGTCAGTCCTCTTGTACTTAAGTCGCCATTGTGATTTTTGTATTAAATTCGGATGCAATTTCTGTGTTTCATCGTCAATAAGAAGGTCCAAGGGATGCAGTAAACCTGAAAGGAAGGCATCGGAATCTATTAACTGGACTCACTGGAGAGGTTCAAATCATAGAAAGTTAGAGTGTCAGTCCTCTTGTACTTAAGTCGGCATTGTACCTTTTGTATTAAATTCGGATGCAAACTCTGTGTTTCATCGACAATTAGAAGGTCCAAGGGATACAGTAAACCTGAAGTGAAGCATCGGAATCTAAAACTGGACACACAGGAGAGGTTCAAATCAGAGAAAGTGAGAGTGTCAGTCCTCTTGTACTTAAGTCGGAATTGTACCTTTTAAATTTAATTCCGATGCAATTTCTTTGTATCATCGTCAATAAGAAGGTGCAAGGTATACGGTAAACCTGAAGTGAAGCATCGGAATCTAAATCTGATCTCACAGGAGAAGTTCGAATCATGGAAAGTGAGACTGTCAGTGCTCTTGTATTTAAGTCGGCATTGTGCCATTTGTATTAAATTCGGATGCAATTTCTGTGTTTCATCGTCAATAAGACGGTCCAAGGGATACAGTAAACTTGAAGTGAAGCATCGGAATCTAAAACAGGACTCACAGGAGAGGTTCAAATCAAAGAAAGTGAAAGTGTCAATCCTATTGTACTTAAGACGCCATTGTGCCTTTTGTATTAAATTCGGATGCTATTTCTGTGTTTCATCGTCAATAAGAAGGTCCAAGGGATACAGTAAATATGAAGTGAAGCATCGGAATCCGAAACTGGACTCACAGGAGATGTTCAAATCATAGAAAGTGAGAGTGTCAGTCCTCTTGTACTTAAGTCGCCATTGTAATTTTTGTATTAAATTCGGATGCAATTTCTGTGTTTTATCGTCAATAAGAAGATCCAAGGGATACAGTAAACCTGAAGTGAGGCATCGGAATCTAAAACTGGACTCACTGGAGAGGTTCAAATCATAGAAAGTGAGAGTGTCAGTCCTCTTGTACTTAAGTCGGCATTGTGCCTCTTGAATTTAATTCCGATGCAATTTCTGTGTTTCATCGTCAATAAGAAGGTGCAAGGTATACAGTAAACCTGAAGTGAGGCATCGGAATCTAAATCTGATCTCACAGGAGAAGTTCGAATCATGGAAAGTGAGAGTGTCAGTGCTCTTGTACTTAGGTCGGCATTGTGCCATTTGTATTAAATTCGGATGCAATTTCTGTGTTTCATCGTTAATTAGAAGGTCCAAGGGATACAGTAAACCTGAAGTGAAGCATCGGAATCTAAAATTGGACTCACAGCAGGGTTCAAATCATAGAAAGTTAGAGTGTCAGTCCTCTTGTACTTAAGTCGGCATTGTGCCTATTGAATTTAATTCCGATGCTTTTTCTGTGTTTATTTGCCAATAAGAAGGTCCAAGGGATATAGTAAACCTAAAGTGACGCATCGGAATCTAAAACTGGACTCACAGGAGAGGTTCAAATCATAGAAAATTATAGTGTCAGTCCTCTTGTACTTAAGTCGGCATCGGAATCCAAAACTGGACTCACAGGTGAGGTTCAAATCATAGAAAATTAGAGTGTCAGTCCTCTTGTACTTAAGTCAGCATTGTGCCTTTTGTATTAAATTAGGATACAAACTCTGTGTTTCGTCGTCAATAAGAAGGTCCAAGGGATACAGTAAACCTGAAGTGAAGCATCGGAATCTAAAACTGGACTCACAGGAGAGGTTCAAATCATAGAAAGTTAGAGTGGCAGTCCTCTTGTACTTAAGTCGGCATTGTGCCATTTGAATTTAATTCCGATGCTATTTCTGTTTTTCATCGTCAATAAGAAGGTCCAAGGCATACAGTAAATCTGAAGTGAAGCAACGGAATCTGAAACTGGACTCACAGGAGATGTTCAAATCATAGAAAGTGAGAGTGTCAGTCCTCTTGTACTTAAGTCGCCATTGTGATTATTGTATTAAATTCGGATGCAATTTCTGTGTTTTATCGTCAATAAGAAGATCCAAGGGATACAGTAAACCTGAAGTGAGGCATCGGAATCTAAAACTGGACTCACTGGAGAGGTTCAAATCATAGAAAGTTAGAGTGTCAGTCCTCTTGTACGTAAGTCGGCATTGTACCTTTTGTATTAAATTCGGATGCAAACTCTGTGTTTCATCGTCAACTAGAAGGTCCAAGGGATACAGTAAACCTGAAGTGAAGCATCGGAATCTAAAACTGGACTCAGAGGAGAGGTTCAAATCAGAGTAAGTGAGAGTGTCAATCCTTTTGTACTTAAGTCGGCATTGTGCCATTTGTATTAAATTCGGATGCAATTTCTGTGTTTCATCGTCAATAAGAAGGTCCAAGGGATACAGTAAACCTGAAGTGAAGCATCGGAATCTAAAACTGGACTCACAGGAGAGGTTCAAATCATAGAAAGTTAGAGTGTCAGTTCTTCGGTACTTAAGTCGGAATTGTACCTTTTAAATTTAATTCCGATGCAATTTCTTTGTTTCATCGTCAATAAGAAGGTGCAAGGTATACGGTAAACCTGAAGTGAAGCATCGGAATCTAAATCTGATCTCACAGGAGAAGTTCGAATCATGGAAAGTGAGACTGTCAGTGCTCTTGTATTTAAGTCGGCATTGTGCCATTTGTATTAAATTCGGATGCAATTTCTGTGTTTCATCGTCAATAAGACGGTCCAAGGGATACAGTAAACTTGAAGTGAAGCATCGGAATCTAAAACAGGACTCACAGGAGAGGTTCAAATCAAAGAAAGTGAAAGTGTCAATCCTATTGTACTTAAGACGCCATTGTGCCTTTTGTATTAAATTCGGATGCTATTTCTGTGTTTCGTCGTCAATAAGAAGGTCCAAGGGATACAGTAAACCTGAAGTGAAGCATCTGTATCTAAAACTGGACTCACAGGGGAGGTTCAAATCATAGAAAGTGAGAGTGTCAGTCCTCTTGTACTTAAGTCGCCATTGTGCCTTTTGTATTAAATTCGGATGCAATTTCTGTTTTCATCGTCAATAAGAAGGTCCAAGGTAAACAGTAAACCTGAAGTGAAGCATCGGAATCTAAATCTGACCTCACAGGAGAGGTTCAAATCATAGAAAGTGAGAGTGTCAGTCCTCTTGTACTTAAGTCGCCATTGTGATTTTTGTATTAAATTCGGATGCAATTTCTGTGTTTCATCGTCAATAAGAAGGTCCAAGGGATGCAGTAAACCTGAAAGGAAGGCATCGGAATCTATTAACTGGACTCACTGGAGAGGTTCAAATCATAGAAAGTTAGAGTGTCAGTCCTCTTGTACTTAAGTCGGCATTGTACCTTTTGTATTAAATTCGGATGCAAACTCTGTGTTTCATCGACAATTAGAAGGTCCAAGGGATACAGTAAACCTGAAGTGAAGCATCGGAATCTAAAACTGGACACACAGGAGAGGTTCAAATCAGAGAAAGTGAGAGTGTCAGTCCTCTTGTACTTAAGTCGGAATTGTACCTTTTAAATTTAATTCCGATGCAATTTCTTTGTATCATCGTCAATAAGAAGGTGCAAGGTATACGGTAAACCTGAAGTGAAGCATCGGAATCTAAATCTGATCTCACAGGAGAAGTTCGAATCATGGAAAGTGAGACTGTCAGTGCTCTTGTATTTAAGTCGGCATTGTGCCATTTGTATTAAATTCGGATGCAATTTCTGTGTTTCATCGTCAATAAGACGGTCCAAGGGATACAGTAAACTTGAAGTGAAGCATCGGAATCTAAAACAGGACTCACAGGAGAGGTTCAAATCAAAGAAAGTGAAAGTGTCAATCCTATTGTACTTAAGACGCCATTGTGCCTTTTGTATTAAATTCGGATGCTATTTCTGTGTTTCATCGTCAATAAGAAGGTCCAAGGGATACAGTAAATATGAAGTGAAGCATCGGAATCCGAAACTGGACTCACAGGAGATGTTCAAATCATAGAAAGTGAGAGTGTCAGTCCTCTTGTACTTAAGTCGCCATTGTAATTTTTGTATTAAATTCGGATGCAATTTCTGTGTTTTATCGTCAATAAGAAGATCCAAGGGATACAGTAAACCTGAAGTGAGGCATCGGAATCTAAAACTGGACTCACTGGAGAGGTTCAAATCATAGAAAGTGAGAGTGTCAGTCCTCTTGTACTTAAGTCGGCATTGTGCCTCTTGAATTTAATTCCGATGCAATTTCTGTGTTTCATCGTCAATAAGAAGGTGCAAGGTATACAGTAAACCTGAAGTGAGGCATCGGAATCTAAATCTGATCTCACAGGAGAAGTTCGAATCATGGAAAGTGAGAGTGTCAGTGCTCTTGTACTTAGGTCGGCATTGTGCCATTTGTATTAAATTCGGATGCAATTTCTGTGTTTCATCGTTAATTAGAAGGTCCAAGGGATACAGTAAACCTGAAGTGAAGCATCGGAATCTAAAATTGGACTCACAGCAGGGTTCAAATCATAGAAAGTTAGAGTGTCAGTCCTCTTGTACTTAAGTCGGCATTGTGCCTATTGAATTTAATTCCGATGCTTTTTCTGTGTTTATTTGCCAATAAGAAGGTCCAAGGGATATAGTAAACCTAAAGTGACGCATCGGAATCTAAAACTGGACTCACAGGAGAGGTTCAAATCATAGAAAATTATAGTGTCAGTCCTCTTGTACTTAAGTCGGCATCGGAATCCAAAACTGGACTCACAGGTGAGGTTCAAATCATAGAAAATTAGAGTGTCAGTCCTCTTGTACTTAAGTCAGCATTGTGCCTTTTGTATTAAATTAGGATACAAACTCTGTGTTTCGTCGTCAATAAGAAGGTCCAAGGGATACAGTAAACCTGAAGTGAAGCATCGGAATCTAAAACTGGACTCACAGGAGAGGTTCAAATCATAGAAAGTTAGAGTGGCAGTCCTCTTGTACTTAAGTCGGCATTGTGCCATTTGAATTTAATTCCGATGCTATTTCTGTTTTTCATCGTCAATAAGAAGGTCCAAGGCATACAGTAAATCTGAAGTGAAGCAACGGAATCTGAAACTGGACTCACAGGAGATGTTCAAATCATAGAAAGTGAGAGTGTCAGTCCTCTTGTACTTAAGTCGCCATTGTGATTATTGTATTAAATTCGGATGCAATTTCTGTGTTTTATCGTCAATAAGAAGATCCAAGGGATACAGTAAACCTGAAGTGAGGCATCGGAATCTAAAACTGGACTCACTGGAGAGGTTCAAATCATAGAAAGTTAGAGTGTCAGTCCTCTTGTACGTAAGTCGGCATTGTACCTTTTGTATTAAATTCGGATGCAAGCTCTGTGTTTCATCGTCAACTAGAAGGTCCAAGGGATACAGTAAACCTGAAGTGAAGCATCGGAATCTAAAACTGGACTCAGAGGAGAGGTTCAAATCAGAGTAAGTGAGAGTGTCAATCCTTTTGTACTTAAGTCGGCATTGTGCCATTTGTATTAAATTCGGATGCAATTTCTGTGTTTCATCGTCAATAAGAAGGTCCAAGGGATACAGTAAACCTGAAGTGAAGCATTGGAATCTAAAACTGGACTCACAGGAGAGGTTCAAATCATAGAAAGTTAGAGTGTCAGTTCTTCGGTACTTAAGTCGGAATTGTACCTTTTAAATTTAATTCCGATGCAATTTCTTTGTTTCATCGTCAATAAGAAGGTGCAAGGTATACGGTAAACCTGAAGTGAAGCATCGGAATCTAAATCTGATCTCACAGGAGAAGTTCGAATCATGGAAAGTGAGACTGTCAGTGCTCTTGTATTTAAGTCGGCATTGTGCCATTTGTATTAAATTCGGATGCAATTTCTGTGTTTCATCGTCAATAAGACGGTCCAAGGGATACAGTAAACTTGAAGTGAAGCATCGGAATCTAAAACAGGACTCACAGGAGAGGTTCAAATCAAAGAAAGTGAAAGTGTCAATCCTATTGTACTTAAGACGCCATTGTGCCTTTTGTATTAAATTCGGATGCTATTTCTGTGTTTCATCGTCAATAAGAAGGTCCAAGGGATACAGTAAATATGAAGTGAAGCATCGGAATCCGAAACTGGACTCACAGGAGATGTTCAAATCATAGAAAGTGAGAGTGTCAGTCCTCTTGTACTTAAGTCGCCATTGTAATTTTTGTATTAAATTCGGATGCAATTTCTGTGTTTTATCGTCAATAAGAAGATCCAAGGGATACAGTAAACCTGAAGTGAGGCATCGGAATCTAAAACTGGACTCACTGGAGAGGTTCAAATCATAGAAAGTTAGAGTGTCAGTCCTCTTGTACTTAAGTCGGCATTGTGCTTTTTGTATTAAATTCGGATGCAATTTCTGTGTTTCATCGTCAATAAGAAGGTCCAAGGGATACAGTAAACCTGAAGTGAAGCATCAGAATCTAAAACTGGACTCACAGGAGAGGTTCAAATCATCGAAAGTGATAGTGTCAGTCCTCTTGTACTTAAGTCGACATTGGGCCATTTGTATTAAATTCGGATGCAATATCTGTGTTTCATCGTCAATAAGAAGGTCCAAGGGATACAGTAAACCTGAAGTGAAGCATCGGAAACCAAAACTGGACTCACAGGTGACGCTCAAATCATAGAAAGTTAGAGTGTCAGTCCTCTTGTACTTAAGTCGGCATTGTGCTTTTTGTATTAAATTCGGATGCAAACTCTGTGTTTCGTCGTCAATAAGAAGGTCCAAGGGATACAGCAAACCTGAAGTGAAGCATCGGAATCTAAAACTGGACTCACAGTAGAGGTTCAAATCATGGAAAGTTAGAGTGTCAGTCCTCTTGTACTTACGTCGGCATTGTACCTTTTGTATTAAATTCGGATGCAAACTCTGTGTTTCATCGTCAATTAAAAGGTCCAAGGGATACAGTAAACCTGAAGTGAAGCATCGGAAACTAAAACTGGACTCACAGGAGAGGTTCAAATCATAGAAAGTGAGAGTATCAGTCAACTTGTACTTAAGACGGCATTGTGCCTTTTGAATTTAATTCCGATGCAATTTCTGTGTTTCATCGTCAATAAGAAGGTGCAAGGTATACAGTAAACCTGAAGTGAAGCATCGGAATCTAAATCTGATCTCACAGGAGGGGTTCGAATCATAGAAAGTGAGAGTGTCAATCCCCTTGTCCATAAGTCACAATTGTGCCATTTGCATTCAATTCGGATGCAATTTCTGTGTTTCGTCGTCAATAAGAAGGTCCAAGGGATACAGTAAACCTGAAGTGAAGCATCGGAATCTAAAACTGGACTCACAGGGGAAGTTCAAATCATAGAAAGTGAGAGTGTCAGTCCTCTTGTACTTAAGTTGCCATTGTGCCTTTTGTATTAAATTCGGATGCAATTTCTGTTTTCATCGTCAATAAGAAGGTCCAAGGTATACAGTAAACCTGAAGTGAAGCATCGGAATCTAAATCTGACCTCACAGGAGAGGTTCAAATCATAGAAAGTGAGAGTGTCAGTCCTCTTGTACTTAAGTCGGCATAGTGCTTTTTGTATTAAATTCGGATGCAAACTCTGTGTTTCGTCGTCAATAAGAAGGTCCAAGGGATACAGCTAACCTGAAGTGAAGCATCGGAATCTAAAACTGGACTCACAGGAGAGGTTCAAATCATAGAAAGTGAGAGTGTCAGTCCTCTTCTACATAAGTCGCAATTGTGCCATTTGTATTCAATTCAGATGCAATTTCTGTGTTTCGTCGTCAATAAGAAGGTCCAAGGGATACAGTAAACCTGAAGTGAAGCATCGGAATCTAAAACTGGACTCACAGGAGAGGTTCAAATCAGAGTAAGTGAGAGTGTCAGTCCTCTTGTACTTAAGTCGGAATTGTGCCTTTTGAATTTAATTCCGATGGAATTTCTGTGTTTCATCGTCAATAAGAAGGTGCAAGGTATACAGTAAACCTGAAGTGAAGCATCGGTATCTAAATCTGACCTCACAGGAGAAGTTCGAATCATGGAAAGTGAGAAAGTCAGTGCTCTTGTACTTAAGTCGGCATTGTGCCATTTGTATTAAATTCGGATGCAATTTCTGTGTTTCATCGTCAATAAGAAGGTCCAAGGGATACAGTAAACCTGAACTGAAGCATCGGAATCTAAAACTGGACTCACAGGAGAGGTTCAAATCATAGAAAGTTAGAGTGTCAGTTCTCCGGTACTTAAGTCGGCATTGTGCCTTTTGAATTTAATTCCGATACTTTTTCTGTGTTTCATTGTCAATAAGAAGGTCCAAGGGATATAGTAAACCTGAAGTGAGGCATCGGAATCTAAAACTGGACCCACAGGAGAGGTTCAAATCATAGAAAGTTAGAATGTCAGTCTTCTTGTACTTAAGTCGGCATTTTGCCTTGTGTATTAAATTCGGATGCAATATCTTTGTTTCATCGTCAATAAGAAGGTGCAAGGTATACAGTAAACCGGAAGTGAACCATCGGAATGTAAAACTGGACTCACAGGAGAGGTTCTAATCATAGAAAGTTAGAGTGTCAGTCCTCTTGTACTTACGTCAACATTGTACCTTTTGTATTAAATTCGGATGCAAACTCTGTGTTTCATCGTCAATTAAAAGGTCCAAGGGATACAGTAAACCTGAAGTGAAGCATCGGAAGCTAAAACTGGACTCACAGGTGAGGTTCAAATCATAGAAAGTTAGAGTGTCAGTCCTCTTGTACTTAAGTCGGCATTGTGCTTTTTGTATTAAACTCGGATGCAAACTCTGTGTTTCGTCGTCAATAAGAAGGTCCAAGGGATACAGCAAACCTGAAGTGAAGCATCGGAATCTAAAACTGGACTCACAGGAGAGGTTCTAATCATAGAAAGTTAGAGTGTCAGTCCTCTTGTACTTACGTCAACATTGTACCTTTTGTATTAAATTCGGATGCAAACTCTGTGTTTCATCGTCAATTAAAAGGTCCAAGGGATACAGTAAACCTGAAGTGAAGCATCGGAAACTAAAACTGGACTCACAGGAGAGGTTCAAATCATAGAAAGTGAGAGTGTCAGTCCTCTTGTACTTAAGACGGCATTGTGCCTTTTGAATTTAATTCCGATGCAATTTCTGTGTTTCGTCGTCAATAAGAAGGTCCAAGGGATACAGTAAACCTGAAGTGAAGCATCTGTATCTAAAACTGGACTCACAGGGGACGTTCAAATCATAGAAAGTGAGAGTGTCAGTCCTCTTGTACTTAAGTCGCCATTGTGCCTTTTGTATTAAATTCGGATGCAATTTCTGTTTTCATCGTCAATAAGAAGGTCCAAGGTAAACAGTAAACCTGAAGTGAAGCATCGGAATCTAAATCTGACCTCACAGGAGAGGTTCAAATCATAGAAAGTGAGAGTGTCAGTCCTCTTGTACTTAAGTCGCCATTGTGATTTTTGTATTAAATTCGGATGCAATTTCTGTGTTTCATCGTCAATACGAAGGTCCAAGGGATGCAGTAAACCTGAAAGGAAGGCATCGGAATCTATTAACTGGACTCACTGGAGAGGTTCAAATCATAGAAAGTTAGAGTGTCAGTCCTCTTGTACTTAAGTCGGCATTGTACCTTTTGTATTAAATTCGGATGCAAACTCTGTGTTTCATCGACAATTAGAAGGTCCAAGGGATACAGTAAACCTGAAGTGAAGCATCGGAATCTAAAACTGGACACACAGGAGAGGTTCAAATCAGAGAAAGTGAGAGTGTCAGTCCTCTTGTACTTAAGTCGGAATTGTACCTTTTAAATTTAATTCCGATGCAATTTCTTTGTTTCATCGTCAATAAGAAGGTGCAATGTATACGGTAAACCTGAAGTGAAGCATCGGAATCTAAATCTGATCTCACAGGAGAAGTTCGAATCATGGAAAGTGAGACTGTCAGTGCTCTTGTATTTAAGTCGGCATTGTGCCATTTGTATTAAATTTGGATGCAATTTCTGTGTTTCGTCGTCAATAAGAAGGTCCAAGGGATACAGCAAACCTGAAGTGAAGCATCGGAATCTAAAACTGGACTCACTGGAGAGGTTCAAATCATAGAAAGTTAGAGTGTCAGTCCTCTTGGACTTAATTCGGCATTGTACATTTTCTATTAAATTCGGATGCAGACTCTGTGTTTCATCGTCAATTAGAAAGTCCAAGGGATACAGTAAACCTGAAGTGAAGCATCGGAATCTAAAACTGGACTCACAGGAGAGGTTCAAATCAGAGAAAGTGAGAGTGTCAGTCCTCTTGTACTTAGGTCGGAATTGTACCTTTTGAATTTAATTCCGATGCAATTTCTGTGTTTCATTGTCAATAAGAAGGTGCAAGGTATACAGTAAACCTGAAGTGAAGCATCGGAATCTAAATCTGATCTTACAGGAGAAGTTCGAATCATGGAAAGTGAGAGTGTCAGTGCTCTTGTACTTAAGTCGGCATTGTGCCATTTGTATTAAATTCGGATGCAATTTCTGTGTTTCATCGTCAATAAGAAGGTCCAAGTGATACAGTAAACCTGAAGTGAAGCATCGGAATCTAAAACTCGACTCACAGGAAGGGTTCAAATCATAGAAAGTTAGAGTGTCAGTCTTCTTGTACTTAAGTCGGCATTATGCCTTTTGAATTTAATTCCGATGCTTTTTCTGTGTTTATTTGCCAATAAGAAGGTCCAAGGGATACAGTAAACCTGAAGTGAAGCGTCGGAATCTAAAACTGGACTCACAGGAGAGGTTCAAATCATAGAAAGTGAGAGTGTCAGTCCTCTTGTACTTACGTCGACATTGTGCCATTTGTATTAAATTCGGATGCAATTTCTGTGTTTCATCGTCAATAAGAAGGTCCAAGGGATACAGTAAACCTGAAGTGAAGCATCGGAATCTAAAACTGGACTCACAGGAGAGGTTCAAATCATAGAAACTGAGGGTGTCAGTCCTCTTGTACTTAAGACGCCATTGTGCATTTTGTATTAAATTCGGATGCAATTTCTGTGTTTCATCGTCAATAAGAAGGTCCAAGGGATACAGTAAACCTGAAGTGAAGCATCGGAATCCAAAACTGGACTCACAGGAGAGGTTCAAATCATAGAAAATTAGAGTGTCAGTCCTCTTGTACTTAAGTCGGAATCGGAATCCAAAACTGGACTCACAGGAGAGGTTCAAATCATAGAAAGTTAGAATGTCAGTCCTCTTGTACTTAAGTCGGCATTTTGCCTTGTGTATTAAATTCGGCTGCAATATCTGTGTTTCATCGTCAATAAGAAGGTGCAAGGTATACAGTAAACCTGAAGCGAAGCATCGGAATCTAAAACTGGACCCACAGGAGAGGTTCAAATCATCGAAAGTGAGAGTGTCAGTCCTCTTGTACTTAAGTCGACATTGGGCCATTTGTTTTAAATTCGGATGCAATTTCTGTGTTTCGTCGTCAATAAGAAGGTCCAAGGGATACAGTAAACCTGTAGTGAAGCATCGGAAACTAAAACTGGACTCACAGGAGAGGTTCAAATCGTAGAAAGTGAGAGTGTCAGTCCTCTTGTGTTTAAGTCGCCATTGTGCATTTTTTTTTTAAATTCGGATGCAATTTCTGTGTTTCATCGTCAATGAGAAGGTCCAAGGGATACAGTAAACCTGAAGTGAGGCATCGGAAACCAAAACTGGACTCACAGGAGAGGTTCAAATCATAGAATGTTAGAGTGTCAGTCCTCTTGTACTTAAGTCGGCATTGTGCTTTTTGTATTAAATTCAGATGCAAACTCTGTGTTTCGTCGTCAATAAGAAGGTCCAAGGGATACAGCAAACCTGAAGTGAAGCATCGGAATCTAAAACTGGACTCACAGGAGAGCTTCAAATCATAGAAAGTTAGAGTGTCAGTCCTCTTGTACTTACGTCGGCATTGTACCTTTTGTATTAAATTCGGATGCAAACTCTGTGTTTCATCGTCAATTAAAAGGTTTAAGGGATACAGTAAACCTGAAGTGAAGCATCGGAAACTAAAACTGGACTCACAGGAGAGGTTCAAATCATAGAAAGTGAGAGTGTCGGTCCTCTTGTACTTAAGTCGCCATTGTGCCTTTTGTATAAAATTCGGATGCAATTTCTGTGTTTCATCGTCAATAAGATGGTCCAAGGGATACAGTAAACCTGAAGTGAAGCAACGGAATCTAAATCTGGACTCACAGGAGAAGTTCAAATCACAGAAAGTTAGAGTGTCAGTCCTCTTGTACTTAAGTCGCATTGTGCCATTTGAAATTAATTCCGAAGCAATTTCTGTGTTTCACCGTCAATATGAAGGTCCAAGGGATACAGTAAATCTGAAGTGAAGCATAGGAATCTGATACTGGACTCACAGGAGATGTTCAAATCATAGAAAGTGAGAGTGTCAGTCCTCTTGTACTTAAGTCGCCATTGTAATTTTTGTATTAAATTCGGATGCAATTTCTGTGTCTCATCGTCAATAAGAAGGTCCAAGGGATATAGTAAACCTGACGTGAGGCATCGGAATCTAAAACTGGACTCACGGGAGAGGTTCAAATCATAGAAAGTTAGAGTGTCAGTCGTCTTGTACGTAAGTCGGCATTGTACCTTTTGTATTAAATTCGGATGCAAACTCTGTGTTTCATCGTCAATTACAAGGTCCAAGGGATACAGTAAACCTGAAGTGAAGCATCGGAATCTAAAACTGGACTCACAGGAGAGGTTCAAATCATAGAAAGTTAGAGTGTCAGTCCTCTTGTACTTATGTCGGCATTGTGCCATTTGAATTAAAGTCCGATGCAATTTCTGTGTTTCATCGTCAATAAGAAGGTCCAAGGGATACAGTAAACCTGAAGTGAAGCATCGGATCCTAAAACTGGACTCACAGGAGAGGTTCAAATCATAGAATGTGAGAGTGTCAGTCCTCTTTTGCGTAAGTCGGCATTGTGCGTTTGTATTTAATTCCGATGCAATTTCTGTGTTTCATCGTCAATAAGAAGGTTCAAGGGATACAGTAATTTTGAAGTGAAGATTCGGAATCTAAAACTGGACTCACAGGAGATGTTCAAATCGTAGAAAGTGAGAGAGTCAGTCCTCTTGTACTTAAGTCGCCATTGTGATTTTGGTATTAAATTCGGATGCAATTTCTGTGTTTCATCGTCAATAAGAAGGTCGAAGGGATACAGTAAACCTGAAGTGAAGCATCGGAATCTTAAGCTGGACTCACAAGAGAGGTTCAAATCATAGAAAGTTAGAGTGTCAGTCCTCTTGTACTTACGTCGGTATTGTACCTTTTGTATTAAATTCGGATGCAAACTCTGTGTTTCATCGTCAGTTAGAAGGCCAAGGGATACAGTAAACCTGAAGTGAAACATCGGAATCTAAAACTGGACTCACAGGAGAGGTTCAAATCATAGAAAGTGAGAGTGTCAGTCCTCTTGTACTTAAGACGGCATTGTGCCTTTTGAATTTAATTCCGATGCAATTTCTGTGTTTCATCGTCAATAAGAAGGTGCAAGGTATACAGTAAACTTGAAGTGAAGCATCGGAATCTAAATCTGACCTCACAGGAGAGGTTCGAATCATAGAAAGTGACAGTGTCAGTCCTCTTGTACTTAAGTCGCAATTGTGCCATTTGTATTGAATTCGGATGCAATTTCTGTGTTTCGTCGCCAATAAGAAGGTCCAAGGGATACAGTAAACCTGAAGTGAAGCATCGGAATCTAAAACTGGACTCACAGGGGAGGTTCAAATCATAGAAAGTGAAAGTGTCAGTCCTCTTGTACTTAAGTCGCCATTGTGCCTTTTGCATTAAATTCGGATGCAATTTCTGTTTTCATCGTCAATAAGAAGGTCCAAGGGATACAGTAAACCTGAAGTAAAACATCGGAATCTAAAACTTGACACACAGGAGAGGATCAAATCATAGAAAGTTAGAGTGTCAGTCCTCTTGTACTTGAGTCGGCATTGTGCCTTTTGTATTAAATTCCGATGCTATTTCTGTGTTTCATTGTCAATAAGAAGGTCCAAGGGATACAGTAAACCTGAAGAGAAGCATCGGAACCTAAAACTGGACTCACAGGAGAGATTCAAATCATAGAAAGTGAGAGTGTCAGTCCTCTTGTACTTAAGTCGCCATTGTGCCATTTGTATTAAATTCGGATGCAATTTCTGTGTTTCGTCGTCAATAAGAAGGTCCAAGGAATACAGTAAACCTGATGTGAAGCATCGGAATCTAAAACTGGACTCACAGGAGAGGTTCAAATCATAGAAAGCGAGAGTGTCAGTCCTTTTGTACTTAAGTCGCCATTGTGCCTTTTGTACTAAATTCGGATGCAATTTCTGTGTTTCATCGTCAATAAGAAGGTCCAAGGGATACAGTAAACCTGAAGTGAAGCATCGGAATCCAAAACTGGACTCACAAGTGAGGTTCAAATCATAGAAAGTTAGAGTGTCAGTCCTCTTGTACTTAAGTCGGTATTGTGCCTTTTGTATTAAATTCGGATGCAAACTCTGTGTTTCATCGTCAATAAGAAGGTCCCAGGGATACAGTAAACCTGAAGTGAAGCATCGGAATCTAAAACTGGACTCACAGGAGAGGTTCAAATCATAGAAAGTTTGAGTGTCAGTCCTCTTTTGCTTAAGTCGGCATTGTGCGTTTTGAATTTAATTCCGATGCAATTTCTGTGTTTCATCGTCAATAAGAAGGCCCAAGGGATACAGTAAACCTGAAGTGAAGCATCGGAATCTAAAACTGGACTCACAGGAGATGTTCAAATCGCAGAAAGTGAGAGAGTCAGTCCTCTTGTACTTAAGTCGCCATTGTGATTTTTTTATTAAATTCGGATGCAATTTCTGTGTTTCATCGTCAATAAGAAGGTCGAAGGGATACAGTAAACCTGAAGTGAAGCATCGGAATCTAAAACTGGACTCACAGGAGAGGTTCAAGTCATAGAAAGTTAGAGTGTCAGTCCTCTTGAACTTACGTCGGTATTGTACCTTTTGTATTAAATTCGGATGCAAACTCTGTGTTTCATCGTCAATTTTAAGGTCCAAGGGCTGCAGTAAACCTGAAGTGAAGCATCGGAATCTAAAACTGGACTCACAGGAGAGGTTCAAATCATAGAAAGTGAGAGTGTCAGTCCTCTTGTACTTAAGACGGCATTGTGCCTTTTGAATTTAATTCCGATGCAATTTCTGTGATTCATCGTCAACAAGAAGGTGCAAGGTATACAGTAAACCTAAAGTGAAGCATCGGAATCTAAATCTGACCTCACAGGAGAGGTTCGAATCATAGAAAGTGAGAGTGTCAGTCCTCTTGTACTCAAGTCGCAATTGTGCCATTTGTATTGAATTCGGATGCAATTTCTGTGTTTCGTCGTCAATAATAAGGTCCAAGGGATACAGTAAACCTGAAGAGAAGCATCGGAATCTAAAACTGGACTCACAGGGGGGGTTCAAATCATAGAAAGTGAGAGTGTCAGTCCTCTTGTACTTAAGTCGCCATTGTGCCTTTTGTATTACATTCGGATGCAATTTCTGTTTTCATCATCAATAAGAAGGTCCAAGGGATACAGTAAACTTGAAGTAAACCATCGGAATCTAAAACTGGACTCACAGGAGAGGTTCAAATCATAGAAAGTTAGAGAGTCAGTCCTCTTGTACCTAAGTCGGCATTGTGCCTTTTGATTTTAATTCCGATGCTTTTTCTGTGTTTCATTGTCAATAAGAAGGTCCAAGGGATACAGTAAACCTGAAGTGAAGCATCGGAATCTAAAACTGGACTCACAGGAGAGGTTCAAATCATAGATAGTTAGAATGTCACTCCTCTTGTACTTAAGTCGGCATTGTGCCTTTTGTATTAAATTCGGATGCAATTTCTATGTTTCATCGTCAATAAGAAGGTGCAAGGCATACAGCTAACCTGAAGTGAAGCATCGGAATCAAAAACTGGACTCACAGGAGAGTTTCAAATCATAGAAAGTGAGAGTGTCAGTCCTCTTTTACTTTAGTCGACATTATGCAATTTGCATTAAATTCGGATGCAATTTCTGTCTTTCATCGTCAATAAGAAGGTCCAAGGGATACAGTAAACCTGAAGTGAAGCATCGGAATCCAAAACTGGACTCACAGGTGAGGTTCAAATCATAGAAAGTTAGAGTGTCAGTCCTCTTGTACTTAAGTCAGTATTGTGCCTTTTGTATTAAATTCGGATGCAAACTCTGTGTTTCATCGTCAATAAGAAGGTCCCAGGGATACAGTAACCTGAAGTGAAGCATCGGAATCTAAAACTGGACTCACAGGATAGGTTCAAATCATAGAAAGTGAGAGTGTCAGTCCTCTTTTGCTTAAGTCGGCATTCTGCGTTTTGAATTTCATTCCGATGCAATTTCTGTGTTTCATCATCATTAAGAAGGTCCAAGGGATACAGTAAACATGAAGTGAAGCATCGGAATCTAAAACTGGACTCCCAGGAGATGTTCAAATCATAGAAAGTGAGAGAGTCAGTCCTCTTGTACTTAAGTCGCCATTGTGATTTTGGTATTAAATTCGGATGCAATTTCTGTGTTTCATCGTCAATAAGAAGGTAGAAGGGATACAGTAAACCTGAAGTGAAGCATCGGAATCTAAAACTGGACTCACAGGAGAGGTTCAAGTCATAGAAAGTTAGAGTGTCAGTCCTCTTGAACTTACGTCGGTATTGTACCTTTTGTATTAAATTCGGATGCAAACTCTGTGTTTCATCGTCAATTAGAAGGTCCAAGGGATGCAGTAAACCTGAAGTGAAGCATCGGAATCTAAAACTGGACTCACAGGAGAGGTTCAAATCATAGAAAGTGAGAGTGTCAGTCCTCTTGTACTTAAGACGGCATTGTGCCTTTTGAATTTAATTCCGATGCAAATTCTGTGTTTCATCGTCAATAAGAAGGTGCAAGGTATACAGTAAACCTGAAGTGAAGCATCGGAATCTAAATCTGACCTCACAGGAGAGGTTCGAATCATAGAAAGTGAGAGTGTCAGTCCTCTTGTACTTAAGTCGCAATTGTGCCATTTGTATTGAATTCGGATGCAATTTCTGTGGTTCGTCGTCAATAGGAAGGTCCAAGGGATACAGTAAACCTGAAGTGAAGCATCGGAATCTAAAACTGGACTCACAGGAGACGTTCAAATCATAGATAGTTAGAATGTCAGTCCTCTTGTACTTAAGTCGGCATTGTGCCTTTTGTATTAAATTCGGATGCAAACTCTGTGTTTCATCGTCAATTAGAAGGTCCAAGGGATGCAGTAAACATGAAGTGAAGCATCGGAATCTAAAACTGGACTCACAGGAGAGGTTCAAATCATAGAAAGTTAGAGTGTCAGTCCTCTTGTACTTAAGTCGGCATTGTGCCTTTTGTATTAAATTCGGATGCAAACTCTGTGTTACATCGTCAATAAGAAGGTCCAAGGGATACAGTAAACCTGAAGTGAAGAATCGGAATGTAAAACTGGACTCACAGGAGAGGTTCAAATCATAAAAAGTTAGAGTAGCAGTCCTCTTGTACTTAAGTCGGCATTGTGCCTTTTGAGTTTAATTCCGATGCTATTTCTGTGTTTCATTGTCAATAAGAAGGTCCAAGGGATACGGTAAACCTGAAGTGAAGCATCGGAATCTAAAACTGGACTCACAGGAGATGTTCAAATCATAGAAAGTGAGAGAGTCAGTCCTCTTGTACTTAAGTCGCCATTGTGATTTTGGTATTAAATTCGGATGCAATTTCTGTGTTTCATCGTCAATAAGAAGGTCGAAGGGATACAGCAAACCTGAAGTGAAGCATCGGAATCTAAAACTGGACTCACAGGAGAGGTTCAAATCATAGAAAGTTAGAGTGTCAGTCCTCTTGTACTTACGTCGGTATTGTACCTTTTGTATTAAATTCGGATGCAAACTCTGTGTTTCATCGTCAATTAGAAGGTCCAAGGGATGCAGTAAACATGAAGTGAAGCATCGGAATCTAAAACTGGACTCACAGGAGAGGTTCAAATCATAGAAAGTGAGAGTGTCAGTCCTCTTGTACTTAAGACGGCATTGTGCCTTTTGAATTTAATTCCGATGCAATTTCTGTGTTTCATCGTCAATACGAAGGTGCAAGGTATACAGTAAACCTGAAGTGAAGCATCGTAATCTAAATGTGACCTCACAGGAGAGGTTCGAATCATAGAAAGTGAGAGTGTCAGTCCTCTTGTACTTAAGTCGCAATTGTGCCATTTGTATTGAATTCGGATGCAATTTCTGTGTTTCGTCGTCAATAAGAAGGTCCAAGGGATACAGTAAACCTGAAGTGAAGCATCGGAATCTAAAACTGGACTCACAGGGGAGGTTCAAATCATAGAAAGTGAGAGTGTCAGTCCTCTTGTACTTAAGTCGCCATTGTGTCTTTTGTATTAAATTCGGATGCAATTTCTGTTTTCATCATCAATAAGATGGTCCAAGGGATACCGTAAACCTGAAGTAAACCATCGGAATCTAAAACTGGACTCACAGGAGAGGTTCAAATCATAGAAAGTTAGAGTGTCAGTCCTCTTGTACTTAAGTCGGCATTGTGCCTTTTGTATTAAATTCGGATGCAAACTCTGTGTTACATCGTCAATAAGAAGGTCCAAGGGATACAGTAAACCTGAAGTGAAGAATCGGAATGTAAAACTGGACTCACAGGAGAGGTTCAAATCATAAAAAGTTAGAGTAGCAGTCCTCTTGTACTTAAGTCGGCATTGTGCCTTTTGAGTTTAATTCCGATGCTATTTCTGTGTTTCATTGTCAATAAGAAGGTCCAAGGGATACGGTAAACCTGAAGTGAAGCATCGGAATCTAAAACTGGACTCACAGGAGATGTTCAAATCATATAAAGTGAGAGGAGTCAGTCCTCTTGTACTTAAGTCGCCATTGTGATTTTGGTATTAAATTCGGATGCAATTTCTGTGTTTCATCGTCAATAAGAAGGTCGAAGGGATACAGTAAACCTTAAGTGAAGCATCGGAATCTAAAACTGGACTCACAGGAGAGGTTCAAGTCATAGAAAGTTAGAGTGCCAGTCCTCTTGAACTTACGTCGGTATTGTACCTTTGGTATTAAATTCGGATGCAAACTCTGTGTTTCATCGTATATTAGAAGGTCCAAGGGATGCAGTAAACCTGAAGTGAAGCATCGGAATCTAAAACTGGACTCACAGGAGAGGTTCAAATCATAGAAAGTGAGAGTGTCAGTCCTCTTGTACTTAAGACGGCATTGTGCCTTTTGAATTTAATTCCGATGCAATTTCTGTGTTTCATCGTCAATAAGAAGGTGCAAGGTACACAGTAAACCTGAAGTGAAGCATCGGAATCTAAATCTGACCTCACAGGAGAGGTTCGAATCATAGAAAGTGAGAGTGTCAGTGCTCTTGTGCTTAAGTCGCAATTGTGCCATTTGTATTGAATTCGGATGCAATTTCTGTGTTTCGTCGTCAATAAGAAGGTCGAAGGGATACAGTAAACCTGAAGTAAAGCATCGGAATCTAAAACTGGACTCACAGGAGAGGTTCAAGTCATAGAAAGTTAGAGTGTCAGTCCCCTTGTACTTAAGTCGGCATTGTGCCTTTTGAATTCAATTCCGATGCTTTTTCTGTGTTTCATTATCAATAAGAAGGTCCAAGGGATACAGTAAACCTGAAGTGTAGCATCGGAATCTAAAACTGGACTCACAGGAGAGGTTGAAATCATAGATAGTTAGAATGTCCGTCCTCTTGTACTTAAGTCGGCATTGTGCCTGTTGTATTAAATTCGGATGCAATTTCTATGTTTCATCGTCAATAAGAAGGTGCAAGGTATACAGCAAACGTGAAGTGGAGCATCGGAATCAAAAACTGGACTCACAGGAGAGGTTCATATCACAGAAAGCGAGAGTGTCAGTCCTCTTGTACTTAAGTCACCATTGTGACTTTTGTATTAATGTCGGATGTAATTTCTGTGTTTCATCGTCAATAAGAAGGTCCAAGGGATACAGTAAACCTGAAGTGAAGCATCGGAATCTAAAACTGGACTCACAGGAGAGATTCAAATCATAGAAAGTGAGAGTGTCAGTCCTCTTGTACTTAAGTCGGCATTGTGCCATTTGTACTAAATTCGGATGCAATTTCTGTGTTTCATCGTCAATAAGAAGGTCCAAGGGATACAGTAAACCTGAGGTGATGCATCGGAATCTAAAACTCGACTCACAGGAGAGGTTCAAATCATAGAAAGTGAGAGTGTCAGTCCTCTTTTGCTTAAGTCGGCATTGTGCGTTTTGAATTTAATTCCGATGCAATTTCTGTGTTTCATCGTCAATAAGAAGGTCCAAGGGATACAGTAAACCTGAAGTGAAGCATCGGAAACTAAAACTGGACTCACAGGAGATGTTCAAATCATAGAAAATGAGAGGAGTCAGTCCTCTTGTACTTAAGTCGCCATTGTGATTTTGGTATTAAATTCGGATGTAATTTCTGTGTTTCATCGTCAATAAGAAGGTCGAAGGGATACAGTAAACCTTAAGTGAAGCATCGGAATCTAAAACTGGACTCACAGGAGAGGTTCAAGTCATAGAAAGTTAGAGTGTCAGTCCTCTTGAACTTACGTCGGTATTGTACCTTTGGTATTAAATTCGGATGCAAACTCTGTGTTTCATCGTCAATTAGAAGGTCCAAGGGATGCAGTAAACCTGAAGTGAAGCATCGGAATCTAAAACTGGACTCACAGGAGAGGTTCAAATCATAGAAAGTGAGAGTGTCAGTCCTCTTGTACTTGAGACGGCATTGGGCCTTTTGAATTTCATTCCGATGCAATTTCTGTGTTTCATCGTCAATAAGAAGGTGCAAGGTATACAGTAAACCTGAAGTGAAGCATCGGAATCTAAATCTGACCTCACAGGAGAGGTTCGAGTCATAGAAAGTTAGAGTGTCAGTCCTCTTGTACTTAAGTCGCAATTGTGCCATTTGTATTGAATTCGGATGCAATTTCTGTGTTTCGTCGTCAATAAGAAGGTCGAAGGGATACAGTAAACCTGAAGTGAAGCATCGGAATCTAAAACTGGACTCACAGGAGAGGTTCAAGTCATAGAAAGTTAGTGTGTCAGTCCTCTTGTACTTAAGTCGGCATTGTGCCTTTTGAATTTAATTCCGATGCTTTTTCTGTGTTTCATTGTCAATAAGAAGGTCCAAGGGATACAGTAAACCTGAAGTGTAGCATCGGAATCTAAAACTGGACTCACAGGAGAGGTTGAAATCATAGATAGTTAGAATGTCCGTCCTCTTGTACTTAAGTCGGCATTGTGCCTTTTGTATTAAATTCGGATGCAATTTCTATGTTTCATCGTCAATAAGAAGGTGCAAGGTATACAGCAAACGTGAAGTGGAGCATCGGAATCAAAAACTGGACTAACAGGAGGTTTTCAAATCATAGAAAGTTAGAGTGTCAGTCCTCTTTTACTTAAGTCGACATTGTGCCATTTGCATTAAATTCTTATGCAATTTCTGTGTTTCATCGTCAATAAGAAGGTCCAAGGAATACAGTAAACCTGAAGTGAAGCATCGGAATCCAAAACTGGACTCACAGGTGAGGTTCAAATCATAGAAAGTTAGAGTGTCAGTCCTCTTGTACTTAAGTCGGTATTGTGCCTTTTGTATTAAATTCGGATGCAAACTCTGTGTTTCATCGTCAATAAGAAGTTCCCAGGGATACAGTAAACCTGAAGTGAAGCATCGGAATCTAAAACTGGACTCACAGGAGAGGTTCAAATCATAGAAAGTGAGAGTGTCAGTCCTCTTTTGCTTAAGTCGGCATTCTGCGTTTTGAATTTAATTCCGATGCAATTTCTGTGTTTCATCATCAATAAGAAGGTCCAAGGGATACAGTAAACCTGAAGTGAAGCATCGGAATCTAAAACTGGACTCACAGGAGATGTTCAAATCATAGAAAGTGAGATTGTCGGTCCTCTTGTACTAAAGTCGCCATTGTGATTTTTGTATTAAATTCGGATGCAATTTCTGTGTTTCATCGTCAATAAGAAGGTCCAAAGTATACAGTATACCTGAAGTGAATCATCGGAATCTAAAACTGGACTCACAGGAGAGGTTCAAATCATAGAAAGTTAGAGTGTCAGTCCTCTTGTACTTACGTCGGTATTGTACCTTTTGTATTAAATTCGGATGCAAACTCTGTGTTTCATCGTCAATTTTAAGGTCCAAGGGCTGCAGTAAACCTGAAGTGAAGCATCGGAATCTAAAACTGGACTCACAGGAGAGGTTCAAATCATAGAAAGTGAGAGTGTCAGTCCTCTTGTACTTAAGTCGCCATTGTGATTTTTTTATTAAATTCGGATGCAATTTCTGTGTTTCATCGTCAATAAGAAGGTCGAAGGGATACAGTAAACCTGAAGTGAAGCATCGGAATCTAAAACTGGACTCACAGGAGAGGTTCAAGTCATAGAAAGTTAGAGTGTCAGTCCTCTTGAACTTACGTCGGTATTGTACCTTTTGTATTAAATTCGGATGCAAACTCTGTGTTTCATCGTCAATTTTAAGGTCCAAGGGCTGCAGTAAACCTGAAGTGAAGCATCGGAATCTAAAACTGGACTCACAGGAGAGGTTCAAATCATAGAAAGTGAGAGTGTCAGTCCTCTTGTACTTAAGACGGCATTGTGCCTTTTGAATTTAATTCCGATGCAATTTCTGTGATTCATCGTCAACAAGAAGGTGCAAGGTATACAGTAAACCTAAAGTGAAGCATCGGAATCTAAATCTGACCTCACAGGAGAGGTTCGAATCATAGAAAGTGAGAGTGTCAGTCCTCTTGTACTCAAGTCGCAATTGTGCCATTTGGATTGAATTCGGATGCAATTTCTGTGTTTCGTCGTCAATAATAAGGTCCAAGGGATACAGTAAACCTGAAGAGAAGCATCGGAATCTAAAACTGGACTCACAGGGGAGGTTCAAATCATAGAAAGTGAGAGTGTCAGTCCTCTTGTACTTAAGTCGCCATTGTGCCTTTTGTATTACATTCGGATGCAATTTCTGTTTTCATCATCAATAAGAAGGTCCAAGGGATACAGTAAACTTGAAGTAAACCATCGGAATCTAAAACTGGACTCACAGGAGAGGTTCAAATCACAGAAAGTTAGAGAGTCAGTCCTCTTGTACCTAAGTCGGCATTGTGCCTTTTGATTTTAATTCCGATGCTTTTTCTGTGTTTCATTGTCAATAAGAAGGTCCAAGGGATACAGTAAACCTGAAGTGATGCATCGGAATCTAAAACTGGACTCACAGGAGAGGTTCAAATCATAGATAGTTAGAATGTCACTCCTCTTGTACTTAAGTCGGCATTGTGCCTTTTGTATTAAATTCGGATGCAATTTCTATGTTTCATCGTCAATAAGAAGGTGCAAGGCATACAGCTAACCTGAAGTGAAGCATCGGAATCAAAAACTGGACTCACAGGAGAGTTTCAAATCATAGAAAGTGAGAGTGTCAGTCCTCTTTTACTTTAGTCGACATTAT
This sequence comes from Schistocerca americana, assembly GCF_021461395.2. Classification (NCBI taxonomy): domain Eukaryota; kingdom Metazoa; phylum Arthropoda; class Insecta; order Orthoptera; family Acrididae; genus Schistocerca; species Schistocerca americana. Next base: position 2,399,754 of record NW_025726126.1, read on the forward strand.
GCAATTTGCATTAAATTCGGATGCAATTTCTGTCTTTCATCGTCAATAAGAAGGTCCAAGGGATACAGTAAACCTGAAGTGAAGCATCGGAATCCAAAACTGGACTCACAGGTGAGGTTCAAATCATAGAAAGTTAGAGTGTCAGTCCTCTTGTACTTAAGTCAGTATTGTGCCTTTTGTATTAAATTCGGATGCAAACTCTGTGTTTCATCGTCAATAAGAAGGTCCCAGGGATACAGTAACCTGAAGTGAAGCATCGGAATCTAAAACTGGACTCACAGGATAGGTTCAAATCATAGAAAGTGAGAGTGTCAGTCCTCTTTTGCTTAAGTCGGCATTCTGCGTTTTGAATTTCATTCCGATGCAATTTCTGTGTTTCATCATCATTAAGAAGGTCCAAGGGATACAGTAAACATGAAGTGAAGCATCGGAATCTAAAACTGGACTCCCAGGAGATGTTCAAATCATAGAAAGTGAGAGAGTCAGTCCTCTTGTACTTAAGTCGCCATTGTGATTTTGGTATTAATTTCGGATGCAATTTCTGTGTTTCATCGTCAATAAGAAGGTAGAAGGGATACAGTAAACCTCAAGTGAAGCATCGGAATCTAAAACTGGACTCACAGGAGAGGTTCAAGTCATAGAAAGTTAGAGTGTCAGTCCTCTTGTACTTAAGTCGGCATTGTGCCTTTTGAATTTAATTCCGATGCTTTTTCTGTGTTTCATTATCAATAAGAAGGTCCAAGGGATACAGTAAACCTGAAGTGTAGCATCGGAATCTAAAACAGGACTCACAGGAGAGGTTGAAATCATAGATAGTTAGAATGTCCGTCCTCTTGTACTTAAGTCGGCATTGTGCCTTTTGTATTAAATTCGGATGCAATTTCTATGTTTCATCGTCAATAAGAAGGTGTAAGGTATACAGCAAACGTGAAGTGGAGCATCGGAATCAAAAACTGGACTCACAGGAGAGGTTCATATCACAGAAAGTGAGAGTGTCAGTCCTCTTGTACTTAAGTCACCATTGTGACTTTTGTATTAATGTCGGATGCAATTTCTGTGTTTCATCGTCAATAAGAAGGTCCAAGGGACACAGTAAACCTGAGGTGATGCATCGGAATCTAAAACTGGACTCACAGGAGAGGTTCAAATCATAGAAAGTGAGAGTGTCAGTCCTCTTTTGCTTAAGTCGGCATTGTGCGTTTTGAATTTAATTCCGATGCAATTTCTGTGTTTCTTCGTCAATAAGAAGGTCCAAGGGATACAGTAAACCTGAAGTGAAGAATCGGAATCTAAAACTGGACTCACAGGAGATGTTCAAATCATAGAAAGTGAGAGGAGTCAGTCCTCTTGTACTTAAGTCGCCATTGTAATTTTGGTACTAAATTCGGATGCAATTTCTGTGTTTCATCGTCAATAAGAAGGTCGAAGGGATACAGTAAACCTTAAGTGAAGCATCGGAATCTAAAACTGGACTCACAGGAGAGGTTCAAGTCATAGAAAGTTAGAGTGTCAGTCCTCTTGAACTTACGTCGGTATTGTACCTTTGGTATTAAATTCGGATGCAAACTCTGTGTTTCATCGTCAATTAGAAGGTCCAAGGGATGCAGTAAACCTGAAGTGAAGCATCGGAATCTAAAACTGGACTCACAGGACAGGTTCATATCATAGAAAGTGAGAGTGTCAGTCCTCTTGTACTTGAGACGGCATTGTGCCTTTTGAATTTAATTCCGATGCAATTTCTGTGTTTCATCGTCAATAAGAAGGTGTAAGGTATACAGTAAACCTGAAGTGAGCATCGGAATCTAAATCTGACCTCACAGGTGAGGTTCGAATCATAGAAAGTGAGAGTGTCAGTCATCTTGTACATAAGTCGCAATTGTGCCATTTGTATTGAATTCGGATGCAATTTCTGTGTTTCGTCTTCAATAAGAAGGTCGAAGGGATACAGTAAACCTGAAGTGAAGCATCGGAATCTAAAACTGGACTCACAGGAGAGGTTCAAGTCATAGAAAGTTAGAGTGTCAGTCCTCTTGTACTTAAGTCGGCATTGTGCCTTTTGAATTTAATTCCGATGCTTTTTCTGTGTTTCATTGTCAATAAGAAGGTCCAAGGGATACAGTAAACCTGAAGTGTAGCATCGGAATCTAAAACTGGACCCACAGGAGAGGTTGAAATCATAGATAGTTAGAATATCCGTCCTCTTGTATTTAAGTCGGCATTGTGCCTTTTGTATTAAATTCGGATGCAATTTCTATGTTTCATCGTCAATAAGAAGGTGCAAGGTATACAGCAGACGTGAAGTGGAGCATCGGAATCAAAAACTGGACTCACAGGAGAGTTTCAAATCATAGAAAGTGAGAGTGTCAGTCCTCTTTTACTTAAGTCGACATTGTGCCATTTGCATTAAATTCGGATGCAATTTCTGTGTTTCATCGCAATAAGATGGTCCAAGGGATACAGTAAACCTGTAGTGAAGCATCGGAATCCAAAACTGGACTCACAGGTGAGGTTCAAATCATAGAAAGTTAGAGTGTCAGTCCTCTTGTACTTAAGTCGGTATTGTGCCTTTTGTATTAAATTCGGAAGCAAACTCTGTGTTTCATCGTCAATAAGAAGTTCCCAGGGATACAGTAAACCTGAAGTGAAGCATCGGAATCTAAAACTGGACTCACAGGAGATGTTCAAATCATAGAAAGTGAGATTGTCGGTCCTCTTGTACTAAAGTCGCCATATGATTTTTGTATTAAATTCGGATGCAATTTCTGTGTTTCATCGTCAATAAGAAGGTCCAAAGAATACAGTAAACCTGAAGTGAATCATCGGAATCTAAAACTGGACTCACAGGAGAGGTTCAAATCATAGAAAGTTAGAGTGTCAGTCCTCTTGTACTTACGTCGGTATTGTACCTTTTGTATTAAATTCGGATGCAAACTCTGTGTTTCATCGTCAATTAGAAGGTCCAAGGGATGCAGTAAACCTGAAGAGAAGCATCGGAATCTAAAACTGGACTCACAGGAGAGGTTCAAATCATAGAAAGTTAGAGTGTCAGTCCTCTTGAACTTACGTCGGTATTGTACCTTTTGTATTAAATTCGGATGCAAACTCTGTGTTTCATCGTCAATTAGAAGGTCCAAGGGATGCAGTAAACCTGAAGTGAAGCATCGGAATCTAAAACTGGACTCACAGGAGAGGTTCAAATCATAGAAAGTGAGAGTGTCAGTCCTCTTGTACTTAAGACGGCATTGTGCCTTTTGAATTTAATTCCGATGCAAATTCTGTGTTTCATCGTCAATAAGAAGGTGCAAGGTATACAGTAAACCTGAAGTGAAGCATCGGAATCTAAATCTGACCTCACAGGAGAGGTTCGAATCATAGAAAGTGAGAGTGTCAGTCCTCTTGTACTTAAGTCGCAATTGTGCCATTTGTATTGAATTCGGATGCAATTTCTGTGGTTCGTCGTCAATAGGAAGGTCCAAGGGATACAGTAAACCTGAAGTGAAGCATCGGAATCTAAAACTGGACTCACAGGAGACGTTCAAATCATAGATAGTTAGAATGTCAGTCCTCTTGTACTTAAGTCGGCATTGTGCCTTTTGTATTAAATTCGGATGCAATTTCTATGTTTCATCGTCAATAAGAAGGTGCAAGGTATACAGCAAACCTGAAGTGAAGCATCGGAATCAAAAACTGGACTCACAGGAGAGTTTCAAATCATAGAAAGTGAGAGTGTCAGTCCTCTTTTACTTAAGTCGACATTGTGCCATTTGCATTAAATTCGGATGCAATTTCTGTGTTTCATCGTCAATAAGAAGATCCAAGGGATACAGTAAACCTGAAGTGAAGCATCGGAATCTAAAACTGGACTCACAGGAGAGGTTCAAATCATAGAAAGTGAGAGTGTCGGTCCTCTTTTGCTTAAGTTGGCATTCTGCGTTTAGAATTTAATTCCGATGCACTTTCTGTGTTTCATCATCAATAAGAAGGTCCAAGGGATACAGTAAACCTGAAGAGAAGCATCGGAATCTAAAACTGGACTCACAGGAGATGTTCAAATCATAGAAAGTGAGAGAGTCAGTCCTCTTGTACTTAAGTCGCCATTGTGATTTTGGTATTAAATTCGGATGCAATTTCTGTGTTTCATCGTCAATAAGAAGGTCGAAGGGATACAGCAAACCTGAAGTGAAGCATCGGAATCTAATACTGGACTCACAGGAGAGGTTCAAATCATAGAAAGTTAGAGTGTCAGTCCTCTTGTACTTACGTCGGTATTGTACCTTTTGTATTAAATTCGGATGCAAACTCTGTGTTTCATCGTCAATTAGAAGGTCCAAGGGATGCAGTAAACATGAAGTGAAGCATCGGAATCTAAAACTGGACTCACAGGAGAGGTTCAAATCATAGAAAGTGAGAGTGTCAGTCCTCTTGTACTTAAGACGGCATTGTGCCTTTTGAATTTAATTCCGATGCAATTTCTGTGTTTCATCGTCAATAAGAAGGTGCAAGGTATACAGTAAACCTGAAGTGAAGCATCGTAATCTAAATGTGACCTCACAGGAGAGGTTCGAATCATAGAAAGTGAGAGTGTCAGTCCTCTTGTACTTAAGTCGCCATTGTGTCTTTTGTATTAAATTCGGATGCAATTTCTGTTTTCATCATCAATAAGAAGGTCCAAGGGATACAGCAAACGTGAAGTGGAGCATCGGAATCAAAAACTGGACTCACAGGAGAGGTTCATATCACAGAAAGTGAGAGTGTCAGTCCTCTTGTACTTAAGTCACCATTGTGACTTTTGTATTAATGTCGGATGCAATTTCTGTGTTTCATCGTCAATAAGAAGGTCCAAGGGACACAGTAAACCTGAGGTGATGCATCGGAATCTAAAACTGGACTCACAGGAGAGGTTCAAATCATAGAAAGTGAGAGTGTCAGTCCTCTTTTGCTTAAGTCGGCATTGTGCGTTTTGAATTTAATTCCGATGCAATTTCTGTGTTTCATCGTCAATAAGAAGGTCCAAGGGATACAGTAAACCTGAAGTGAAGAATCGGAATCTAAAACTGGACTCACAGGAGATGTTCAAATCATAGAAAGTGAGAGGAGTCAGTCCTCTTGTACTTAAGTCGCCATTGTAATTTTGGTATTAAATTCGGATGCAATTTCTGTGTTTCATCGTCAATAAGAAGGTCGAAGGGATACAGTAAACCTTAAGTGAAGCATCGGAATCTAAAACTGGACTCACAGGAGAGGTTCAAGTCATAGAAAGTTAGAGTGTCAGTCCTCTTGAACTTACGTCGGTATTGTACCTTTGGTATTAAATTCGGATGCAAACTCTGTGTTTCATCGTCAATTAGAAGGTCCAAGGGATGCAGTAAACCTGAAGTGAAGCATCGGAATCTAAAACTGGACTCACAGGACAGGTTCATATCATAGAAAGTGAGAGTGTCAGTCCTCTTGTACTTGAGACGGCATTGTGCCTTTTGAATTTCATTCCGATGCAATTTCTGTGTTTCATCGTCAATAAGAAGGTGTAAGGTATACAGTAAACCTGAAGTGTAGCATCGGAATCTAAAACTGGACCCACAGGAGAGGTTGAAATCATAGATAGTTAGAATGTCCGTCCTCTTGTATTTAAGTCGGCATTGTGCCTTTTGTATTAAATTCGGATGCAATTTCTATGTTTCATCGTCAATAAGAAGGTGCAAGGTATACAGCAGACGTGAAGTGGAGCATCGGAATCAAAAACTGGACTCACAGGAGAGTTTCAAATCATAGAAAGTGAGAGTGTCAGTCCTCTTTTACTTAAGTCGACATTGTGCCATTTGCATTAAATTCGGATGCAATTTCTGTGTTTCATCGCAATAAGATGGTCCAAGGGATACAGTAAACCTGTAGTGAAGCATCGGAATCCAAAACTGGACTCACAGGTGAGGTTCAAATCATAGAAAGTTAGAGTGTCAGTCCTCTTGTACTTAAGTCGGTATTGTGCCTTTTGTATTAAATTCGGAAGCAAACTCAGTGTTTCATCGTCAATAAGAAGTTCCCAGGGATACAGTAAACCTGAAGTGAAGCATCGGAATCTAAAACTGGACTCACAGGAGAGGTTCAAAACATAGAAAGTGAGAGTGTCAGTCCTCTTTTGCTTAAGTCGGCATTCTGCGCTTTGAATTTAATTCCGATGAATTTCTGTGTTTCATCATCAATAAGAAGGTCAAAGGGATACAGTATACCTGAAGTGAAGCATCGGAATCTAAAACTGGACTCACAGGAGATGTTCAAATCATAGAAAGTGAGATTGTCGGTCCTCTTGTACTAAAGTCGCCATATGATTTTTGTATTAAATTCGGATGCAATTTCTGTGTTTCATCGTCAATAAGAAGGTCCAAAGAATACAGTAAACCTGAAGTGAATCATCGGAATCTAAAACTGGACTCACAGGAGAGGTTCAAATCATAGAAAGTTAGAGTGTCAGTCCTCTTGTACTTACGTCGGTATTGTACCTTTTGTATTAAATTCGGATGCAAACTCTGTGTTTCATCGTCAATTAGAAGGTCCAAGGGATGCAGTAAACCTGAAGAGAAGCATCGGAATCTAAAACTGGACTCACAGGAGAGGTTCAAATCATAGAAAGTTAGAGTGTCAGTCCTCTTGAACTTACGTCGGTATTGTACCTTTTGTATTAAATTCGGATGCAAACTCTGTGTTTCATCGTCAATTAGAAGGTCCAAGGGATGCAGTAAACCTGAAGTGAAGCATCGGAATCTAAAACTGGACTCACAGGAGAGGTTCAAATCATAGAAAGTGAGAGTGTCAGTCCTCTTGTACTTAAGACGGCATTGTGCCTTTTGAATTTAATTCCGATGCAAATTCTGTGTTTCATCGTCAATAAGAAGGTGCAAGGTATACAGTAAACCTGAAGTGAAGCATCGGAATCTAAATCTGACCTCACAGGAGAGGTTCGAATCATAGAAAGTGAGAGTGTCAGTCCTCTTGTACTTAAGTCGCAATTGTGCCATTTGTATTGAATTCGGATGCAATTTCTGTGGTTCGTCGTCAATAGGAAGGTCCAAGGGATACAGTAAACCTGAAGTGAAGCATCGGAATCTAAAACTGGACTCACAGGAGACGTTCAAATCATAGATAGTTAGAATGTCAGTCCTCTTGTACTTAAGTCGGCATTGTGCCTTTTGTATTAAATTCGGATGCAATTTCTATGTTTCATCGTCAATAAGAAGGTGCAAGGTATACAGCAAACCTGAAGTGAAGCATCGGAATCAAAAACTGGACTCACAGGAGAGTTTCAAATCATAGAAAGTGAGAGTGTCAGTCCTCTTTTACTTAAGTCGACATTGTGCCATTTGCATTAAATTCGGATGCAATTTCTGTGTTTCATCGTCAATAAGAAGGTCCAAGGGATACAGTAAACCTGAAGTGAAGCATCGGAATCTAAAACTGGACTCACAGGAGAGGTTCAAATCATAGAAAGTGAGAGAGTCAGTCCTCTTTTGCTTAAGTTGGCATTCTGCGTTTAGAATTTAATTCCGATGCAATTTCTGTGTTTCATCATCAATAAGAAGGTCCAAGGGATACAGTAAACCTGAAGAGAAGCATCGGAATCTAAAACTGGACTCACAGGAGATGTTCAAATCATAGAAAGTGAGAGAGTCAGTCCTCTTGTACTTAAGTCGCCATTGTGATTTTGGTAATAAATTCGGATGCAATTTCTGTGTTTCATCGTCAATAAGAAGGTCGAAGGGATACAGCAAACCTGAAGTGAAGCTTCGGAATCTAAAACTGGACTCACAGGAGAGGTTCAAATCATAGAAAGTTAGAGTGTCAGTCCTCTTGTACTTACGTCGGTATTGTACCTTTTGTATTAAATTCGGATGCAAACTCTGTGTTTCATCGTCAATTAGAAGGTCCAAGGGATGCAGTAAACATGAAGTGAAGCATCGGAATCTAAAACTGGACTCACAGGAGAGGTTCAAATCATAGAAAGTGAGAGTGTCAGTCCTCTTGTACTTAAGACGGCATTGTGCCTTTTGAATTTAATTCCGATGCAATTTCTGTGTTTCATCGTCAATAAGAAGGTGCAAGGTATACAGTAAACCTGAAGTGAAGCATCGTAATCTAAATGTGACCTCACAGGAGAGGTTCGAATCATAGAAAGTGAGAGTGTCAGTCCTCTTGTACTTAAGTCGCAATTGTGCCATTTGTATTGAATTCGGATGCAATTTCTGTGTTTCGTCGTCAATAAGAAGGTCCAAGGGATACAGTAAACCTGAAGTGAAGCATCGGAATCTAAAACTGGACTCACAGGGGAGGTTCAAATCATAGAAAGTGAGAGTGTCAGTCCTCTTGTACTTAAGTCGCCATTGTGTCTTTTGTATTAAATTCGGATGCAATTTCTGTTTTCATCATCAATAAGAAGGTCCAAGGGATACCGTAAACCTGAAGTAAACCATCGGAATCTAAAACTGGACTCACAGGAGAGGTTCAAATCATAGAAAGTTAGAGTGTCAGTCCTCTTGTACTTAAGTCGGCATTGTGCCTTTTGTATTAAATTCGGATGCAAACTCTGTGTTACATCGTCAATAAGAAGGTCCAAGGGATACAGTAAACCTGATGTGAAGAATCGGAATGTAAAACTGGACTCACAGGAGAGGTTCAAATCATAAAAAGTTAGAGTAGCAGTCCTCTTGTACTTAAGTCGGCATTGTGCCTTTTGAGTTTAATTCCGATGCTATTTCTGTGTTTCATTGTCAATAAGAAGGTCCAAGGGATACGGTAAACCTGAAGTGAAGCATCGGAATCTAAAACTGGACTCACAGGAGATGTTCAAATCATATAAAGTGAGAGGAGTCAGTCCTCTTGTACTTAAGTCGCCATTGTGATTTTGGTATTAAATTCGGATGCAATTTCTGTGTTTCATCGTCAATAAGAAGGTCGAAGGGATACAGTAAACCTTAAGTGAAGCATCGGAATCTAAAACTGGACTCACAGGAGAGGTTCAAGTCATAGAAAGTTAGAGTGTCAGTCCTCTTGAACTTACGTCGGTATTGTACCTTTGGTATTAAATTCGGATGCAAACTCTGTGTTTCATCGTATATTAGAAGGTCCAAGGGATGCAGTAAACCTGAAGTGAAGCATCGGAATCTAAAACTGGACTCACAGGAGAGGTTCAAATCATAGAAAGTCAGAGTGTCAGTCCTCTTGTACTTAAGACGGCATTGTGCCTTTTGAATTTAATTCCGATGCAATTTCTGTGTTTCATCGTCAATAAGAAGGTGCAAGGTACACAGTAAACCTGAAGTGAAGCATCGGAATCTAAATCTGACCTCACAGGAGAGGTTCGAATCATAGAAAGTGAGAGTGTCAGTGCTCTTGTACTTAAGTCGCAATTGTGCCATTTGTATTGAATTCGGATGCAATTTCTGTGTTTCGTCGTCAATAAGAAGGTCGAAGGGATACAGTAAACCTGAAGTAAAGCATCGGAATCTAAAACTGGACTCACAGGAGAGGTTCAAGTCATAGAAAGTTAGAGTGTCAGTCCTCTTGTACTTAAGTCGGCATTGTGCCTTTTGAATTCAATTCCGATGCTTTTTCTGTGTTTCATTATCAATAAGAAGGTCCAAGGGATACAGTAAACCTGAAGTGTAGCATCGGAATCTAAAACTGGACTCACAGGAGAGGTTGAAATCATAGATAGTTAGAATGTCCGTCCTCTTGTACTTAAGTCGGCATTGTGCCTGTTGTATTAAATTCGGATGCAATTTCTATGTTTCATCGTCAATAAGAAGGTGCAAGGTATACAGCAAACGTGAAGTGGAGCATCGGAATCAAAAACTGGACTCACAGGAGAGGTTCATATCACAGAAAGTGAGAGTGTCAGTCCTCTTGTACTTAAGTCACCATTGTGACTTTTGTATTAATGTCGGATGCAATTTCTGTGTTTCATCGTCAATAAGAAGGTCCAAGGGATACAGTAAACCTGAAGTGAAGCATCGGAATCTAAAACTGGACTCACAGGAGAGATTCAAATCATAGAAAGTGAGAGTGTCAGTCCTCTTGTACTTAAGTCGGCATTGTGCCATTTGTACTAAATTCGGATGCAATTTCTGTGTTTCATCGTCAATAAGAAGGTCCAAGGGATACAGTAAACCTGAGGTGATGCATCGGAATCTAAAACTCGACTCACAGGAGAGGTTCAAATCATAGAAAGTGAGAGTGTCAGTCCTCTTTTGCTTAAGTCGGCATTGTGCGTTTTGAATTTAATTCCGATGCAATTTCTGTGTTTCATCGTCAATAAGAAGGTCCAAGGGATACAGTAAACCTGAAGTGAAGCATCGGAATCTAAAACTGGACTCACAGGAGATGTTCAAATCATAGAAAATGAGAGGAGTCAGTCCTCTTGTACTGAAGTCGCCATTGTGATTTTGGTATTAAATTCGGATGTAATTTCTGTGTTTCATCGTCAATAAGAAGGTCGAAGGGATACAGTAAACCTTAAGTGAAGCATCGGAATCTAAAACTGGACTCACAGGAGAGGTTCAAGTCATAGAAAGTTAGAGTGTCAGTCCTCTTGAACTTACGTCGGTATTGTACCTTTGGTATTAAATTCGGATGCAAACTCTGTGTTTCATCGTCAATTAGAAGGTCCAAGGGATGCAGTAAACCTGAAGTGAAGCATCGGAATCTAAAACTGGACTCACAGGAGCGGTTCAAATCATACAAAGTGAGAGTGTCAGTCCTCTTGTACTTGAGACGGCATTGGGCATTTTGAATTTCATTCCGATGCAATTTCTGTGTTTCATCGTCAATAAGAAGGTGCAAGGTATACAGTAAACCTGAAGTGAAGCATCGGAATCTAAATCTGACCTCACAGGAGAGGTTCGAGTCATAGAAAGTTAGAGTGTCAGTCCTCTTGTACTTAAGTCGCAATTGTGCCATTTGTATTGAATTCGGATGCAATTTCTGTGTTTCGTCGTCAATAAGAAGGTCGAAGGGATACAGTAAACCTGAAGTGAAGCATCGGAATCTAAAACTGGACTCACAGGAGAGGTTCAAGTCATAGAAAGTTAGAGTGTCAGTCCTCTTGTACTTAAGTCGGCATTGTGCATTTTGAATTTAATTCCGATGCTTTTTCTGTGTTTCATTGTCAATAAGAAGGTCCAAGGGATACAGTAAACCTGAAGTGTAGCATCGGAATCTAAAACTGGACTCACAGGAGAGGTTGAAATCATAGATAGTTAGAATGTCCGTCCTCTTGTACTTAAGTCGGCATTGTGCCTTTTGTATTAAATTCGGATGCAATTTCTATGTTTCATCGTCAATAAGAAGGTGCAAGGTATACAGCAAACGTGAAGTGGAGCATCGGAATCAAAAACTGGACTAACAGGAGGGTTTCAAATCATAGAAAGTTAGAGTGTCAGTCCTCTTTTACTTAAGTCGACATTGTGCCATTTGCATTAAATTCGGATGCAATTTCTGTGTTTCATCGTCAATAAGAAGGTCCAAGGAATACAGTAAACCTGAAGTGAAGCATCGGAATCCAAAACTGGACTCACAGGTGAGGTTCAAATAATAGAAAGTTAGAGTGTCAGTCCTCTTGTACTTAAGTCGGTATTGTGCCTTTTGTATTAAATTCGGATGCAAACTCTGTGTTTCATCGTCAACAAGAAGTTCCCAGGGATATAGTAAACCTGAAGTGAAGCATCGGAATCTAAAACTGGACACACAGGAGAGGTTCAAATCATAGAAAGTGAGAGTGTCAGTCCTCTTTTGCTTAAGTCGGCATTCTGCGTTTTGAATTTAATTCCGATGCAATTTCTGTGTTTCATCATCAATAAGAAGGTCCAAGGGATACAGTAAACCTGAAGTGAAGCATCGGAATCTAAAACTGGACTCACAGGAGATGTTCAAATCATAGAAAGTGAGATTGTCGGTCCTCTTGTACTAAAGTCGCCATTGTGATTTTTGTATTAAATTCGGATGCAATTTCTGTGTTTCATCGTCAATAAGAAGGTCCAAAGTATACAGTAAACCTGAAGTGAATCATCGGAATCTAAAACTGGACTCACAGGAGAGGTTCAAATCATAGAAAGTTAGAGTGTCAGTCCTCTTGTACTTACGTCGGTATTGTACCTTTTGTATTAAATTCGGATGCAAACTCTGTGTTTCATCGTCAATTAGAAGGTCCAAGGGATGCAGTAAACCTGAAGAGAAGCATCGGAATCTAATACTGGACTCACAGGAGAGGTTCAAATCATAGAAAGTTAGAGTGTCAGTCCTCTTGAACTTACGTCGGTATTGTACCTTTTGTATTAAATTCGGATGCAAACTCTGTGTTTCATCGTCAATTAGAAGGTCCAAGGGATGCAGTAAACCTGAAGTGAAGCATCGGAATCTAAAACTGGACTCACAGGAGAGGTTCAAATCATAGAAAGTGAGAGTGTCAGTCCTCTTGTACTTAAGACGGCATTGTGCCTTTTGAATTTAATTCCGATGCAAATTCTGTGTTTCATCGTGAATACGAAGGTGCAAGGTATACAGTAAACCTGAAGTGAAGCATCGGAATCTAAATCTGACCTCACAGGAGAGGTTCGAATCATAGAAAGTGAGAGTGTCAGTCCTCTTGTACTTAAGTCGCAATTGTGCCATTTGTATTGAATTCGGATGCAATTTCTGTGTTTCGTCGTCAATAAGAAGGTCCAAGGCATACAGTAAACCTGAAGTGAGGCATCGGAATCTAAAACTGGTCTCACAGGGGAGGTTCAAATCATAGAAAGTGAGAGTGTCAGTCCTCTTGTACTTAAGTCGCCATTGTGCCTTTTGTATTAAATTCGGATGTAATTTCTGTTTTCATCATCAATAAGAAGGTCCAAGGGATACAGTAAACCTGAAGTAAACCATCGGAATCTAAAACTGGACTCACCGGAGAGGTTCAAATCATAGAAAGTTAGAGTGTCAGTCCTCTTGTACTTAAGTCGACATTGTGCCTTTTGAATTTAATTCCGATGCTTTTTCTGTGTTTTATTGTCAATAAGAAGGTCCAAGGGATACAGTAAACCTGAAGTGAAGCATCGGAATCTAAAACTGGACTCACAGGAGAGGTTCAAATCATAGATAGTTAGAATGTCAGTCCTCTTGTACTTAAGTCGGCATTGTGCCTTTTGTATTAAATTCTAATGCAATTTCTATGTTTCATCGTCAATAAGAAGGTGCAAGGTATACAGCACACCTGAAGTGAAGCATCGGAATCAAAAACTGGACTCACAGGAGAGTTTCAAATCATAAAAAGTGAGAGTGTCAGTCCTCTTTTACTTAAGTCGACATTGTGCCATTTGCATTAAATTCGGATGCAATTTCTGTGTTTCATCGTCAATAAGAAGGTCCAAGGGATACAGTAAACCTGAAGTGAAGCATCGGAATTTAAACTGGACTCACAGGAGAGGTTCAAATCATAGAAAGTGAGAGTGTCAGTCCTCTTTTGCTTAAGTCGGCATTCTGCGTTTAGAATTTAATTCCGATGCAATTTCTGTGTTTCATCATCAATAAGAAGGTCCAAGGGATACAGTAAACCTGAAGTGAAGCATCGGAATCTAAAACTGGACTCACAGGAGATGTTCAAATCATAGAAAGTGAGAGAGTCAGTCCTCTTGTACTTAAGTCGCCATTGTGATTTTGGAATTAAATTCGGATGCAATTTTTGTGTTTCATCGTCAATAAGAAGGTCGAAGGGATACAGTAAACCTGAAGTGAAGCATCGGAAGCTAAAACTGGACTCACAGGAGAGGTTCAAATCATAGAAAGTAGAGTGTCAGTCCTCTTGTACTTACGTCGGTATTGTACCTTTTGTATTAAATTCGGATGCAAACTCTGTGTTTCATCGTCAATTAGAAGGTCCAAGGGATGCAGTAAACCTCAAGTGAAGCATCGGAATCTAAAACTGGACTCACAGGAGAGGTTCAAATCATAGAAAGTGAGAGTGTCAGTCCTCTTGTACTTAAGACGGCATTGTGCCTTTTGAATTTAATTCCGATGCAATTTCTGTGTTTCATCGTCAATAAGAAGGTGCAAGGTATACAGTAAACCTGAAGTGAAGCATCGGAATCTAAATCTGACCTCACAGGAGAGGTTCGAATCATAGAAAGTGAGAGTGTCAGTCCTCTTGTACTTAAGTCGCAATTGTGCCATTTGTATTGAATTCGGATGCAATTTCTGTGTTTCGTCGTCAATAAGAAGGTCCAAGGGATACAGTAAACCTGAAGTGAAGCATCGGAATCTAAAACTGGACTCACAGGGGAGGTTCAAATCATAGAAAGTGAGAGTGTCAGTCCTCTTGTACTTAAGTCGCCATTGTGCCTTTTGTATTAAATTCGGATGCAACTTCTGTTTTCATCATGAATAAGAAGGTCCAAGGGATACAGTAAACCTGAAGTAAACCATCGGAATCTAAAACTGGACTCACAGGAGAGGTTCAAATCATAGAAAGTTAGAGTGTCAGCCTCTTGTTCTTAAGTCGGCATTTTGCCTTTTGTATTAAATTCGGACGCAAACTCTGTGTTTCATCGTTAATAAGAAGGTCCAAGGGATACAGTAAACCTGAAGTGAAGAATCTGAATCTAAAACTGGACTCACAGGAGAGGTTCAAATCATAAAAAGTTAGAGTAGCAGTCCTCTTGTACTTAAGTCGGCATTGTGCCATTTGTATTAAATTCGGATGCAATTTCTTTGTTTCATCGTCAATAAGAAGGTCCAAGGGATACAGTAAACCGAGGTGAGGCATCGGAATCTAAAACTGGACTCACAGGAGAGGTTCAAATCATAGAAAGTGAGAGTGTCAGTCTTCTTGTACTTAAGTCACCATTGTGACTTTTGTATTAATGTCGGATGCAATTTCTGTGTTTCATCGCCAATAAGAAGGTCCAAGGGATACAGTAAACCTGAAGTGAAGCATCGGAATCTAAAACTGGACTCACAGGAGATGTTCAAATCATAGAAAGTGAGATTGTCGGTCCTCTTGTACTAAAGTGGCCATTGTGATTTTTGTATTAAATTCGGATGCAATTTCTGTGTCTCATCGTCAATAAGAAGGTCCAAGGGATACAGTAAACCTGAAGTGAAACATCGGAACCTAAAACTGGACTCACAGGAGAGATTCAAATCATAGAAAGTGAGAGTGTCGGTGCTCTTGTACTTAAGTCGGCATTGTGCCATTTGTATTAAATTCGGATGAAATTTCTGTGTGTCATCGTCAATAAGAAGGTCCAAGGGATATAGTAAACCTGAGGTGATGCACCGGAATCTAAAACTGGACTCACAGTAGAGGTTCAAATCAAAGAAAATGAGAGAGTCAGTCCTCTTGTACTTAAGTCGCAATTGAGCCATTTGTATTGAATTCGGATGCAATTTCTGTGTTTCGTCGTCAATAAGAAGGTCCAAGGGATACAGTAAACCTGAAGTGAAGCATCGGAATCTAAAACTGGACTCACAGGGGGGGTTCAAATCATAGAAAGCGAGAGTGTCAGTCCTCTTGTACTTAAGTCGCCATTGTGCCTTTTGGTTTAAATTCGGATGCAATTTCTGTTTTCATCGTCAATATGAAGGTCCAAGGGATACAGTAAACCTGAAGTAAAACATCGGAATCTAAAACTGGACTCACAGGAGAGGACCAAATCATAGAAAGTTAGAGTATCAGTTCTCTTGTACTTAAGTCGGCATTGTGCCTTTTGTATTAAATTCCGATGCTATTTCTGTGTTTCATTGTCAATAAGATGGTCCAAGGGATACAGTAAACCTGAAGTAAAGCATCGGAACCTAAAACTGGACTCACAGGAGAGATTCAAATCATAGAAAGTGAGAGTGTCAGTCCTCTTGTACCTAAGTCACCATTGTGACTTTTGTATTAATTTCGGATGCAATTTCTGTGTTTCATCGTCAATACGAAGGTCCAAGGGATACAGTAAACCTGAAGTGAAGCATCGGAATCTAAAACTGGACTCACAGGAGAGGTTCAAATCATAGAAAGCGAGAGTGTCAGTCCTTCTGTACTTAAGTCGCCATTGTGCCTTTTGTACTAAATTCGGATGCAATTTCTGTGTTTCATCGTCAATTAGAAGGTCCAAGGGATACAGTAAACCTGAAGTGAAGCATCGGAATCTAAAACTGGACTCACAGGAGAGGTTCAAATCATAGAATGTGAGGGTGTCAGTCCTCTTGTACTTAAGACGGCATTGTGCCTTTTGAATTTCATTTCGATGCAATTTCTGTGTTTCGTCGTCAATAAGAAGGTGCAAGGTATACAGTAAATCTGAAGTGAAGCATCGGAATCTAAATCTGACCTCACAGGAGAGGTTCGAATCATAGAAAGTGAGAGAGTCAGTCCTCTTGTACTTGAGTCGCAATTGTGCCATTTGTATTGAATTCGGATGCAAATTTCTGTGTTTCGTCGTCAATAAGAAGGTCCAAGGGATACAGTAAACCTGAAGTGAAGCATCGGAATCTAAAACTGGACTCACAGCGGAGGTTCAAATCGTAGAAAGTGAGAGTGTCTGTCCTTTTGTACTTAAGTCGCCATTGTGCCTTTTGTACTAAATTTGGATGCGATTTCTGTGTTTCATCGTCAATAAGAAGGTCCAAGGGATACAGTAAACCAGAAGTGAAGCATCGGAATCCAAAACTGGACTCACAGGTGAGGTTCAACTCATAGAAAGTTAGAGTGTCAGTCCTCTTGTACTTAAATCGGTATTGTGCCTTTTGTATTAAATTCGGATGCAAACTTTGTGTTTCATCGTCAATAAGAAGGTCCCAGGGATACAGTAAACCTGAAGTGAAGCATCGGAATCTAAAACTGGACTCACATTAGAGGTTCAAATCATAGAAAGTGAGAGTGTCAGTCCTCTTGTACTTAAGCCGCCATTGTGCCTTTTGTATTAAATTCGGATGCAATTTCTGTGTTTCATCGTAAATAAGAAGGTCCAAGTGATACAGTAAACCTGAAATGAAGCATCGGAATCCAAAACTGGACTCACAGGAGAGGTTCAAATCACAGAAAGTTGGAGTGTCAGTCCTCTTGTACTTAAGTCGGTATTGTGCCTTTTGTATTAAATTCGGATGCAAACTCTGTGTTTCATCGTCAATAAGAAGGTCCAAGGGATACAGTAAACCTGAAGTGAAGCATCGGAATCTAGAACTGGACTCACAGGAGATGTTCAAATCATAGAAAGTGAGAGTGTCAGTCGTCTTGTACTTAAGTCGCCATTGTGATTTTTGTATTAAATTCGGATGCAGTTTCTGTGTTTCATCGTCAATAAGAAGGTCCAAGGGATACAGTAAACCTGAAGTGAAGCATCGGAATCTAAAAGTGGACTCACAGGAGAGGTTCAACTCATAGAAAGTTAGAGTGTCAGTCCTCTTGTACTTAAGTCGGCATTGTACCTTTTGTAATAAATTCGGATGCAGACTCTGTGTTTCATCCTCAATTTGAAGGTCCTAGGGATACAGTAAACCTGAAGTGAAGTATCGGAATCTAATAGTGGAATCACAGGAGAGGTTCAAATCATAGAAAGTGAGAGTGTCAGTCCTCTTGTACTTGAGACGGCATTGTGCCTTTTGAATTTAATTCGGATGCATTTTCTGTTTTCATCGTCAATAAGACGGTCCAAGGGATACAGTTAATCTGAAGTAAAGCATCGGAATCTAATACTGGACTCACAGGAGAGGTTCAAATCATAGAAAGTTAAAGTGTCAGTCCTCTTGTACTTAAATCGGCATTGTGCCTTTTGTATTAAATTCGGATGCAAACTCTGGGCTTCATCGTCAATAAGAAGGTCCAAGGGATACAATAAACCTGAAGTGAAGCATCGGAATCTAAAACTGGACTCTCCGGAGAGGTTCAAATCATAAATAGTTAGAGTGTCAGTCCTCTTGTACATAAGTCGGCATTGTGCCTTTTTAATTTAATTCCGATGCTATTTCTGTGTTTCATTGTCAATAAGAAGGTCCAAGGGATACAGTAAACCTGAAGTGAAGCATCGGAATCTAAAACTGGACTCACAGGAGTGATTCAAATCATAGAATGTGAGAGTGTCAGTCCTCTTTTACTTAAGTCGGCATCGTGCGTTTCAAATTTAATTCCGATGCTATATCTGTGTTTCATCGTCAATAAGAAGATCCAAGGGATACAGTAAACCTGAAGTGAAGCATCGAAATCTAGAACTGGACTCACAGGAGATGTTCAAATCATAGAAAGCGAGAGTGTCAGTCCTTCTGTACTTAAGTCGCCATTGTGCCTTTTGTACTAAATTCGGATGCAATTTCTGTGTTTCATCGTCAATTAGAAGGTCCAAGGGATACAGTAAACCTGAAGTGAAGCATCGGAATCTAAAACTGGACTCACAGGAGAGGTTCAAATCATAGAATGTGAGGGTGTCAGTCCTCTTGTACTTAAGACGGCATTGTGCCTTTTGAATTTCATTTCGATGCAATTTCTGTGTTTCGTCGTCAATAAGAAGGTGCAAGGTATACAGTAAATCTGAAGTGAAGCATCGGAATCTAAATCTGACCTCACAGGAGAGGTTCGAATCATACAAAGTGAGAGAGTCAGTCCTCTTGTACTTGAGTCGCAATTGTGCCATTTGTATTGAATTCGGATGCTAATTTCTGTGTTTCGTCGTCAATAAGAAGGTCCAAGGGATACAGTAAACCTGAAGTGAAGCATCGGAATCTAAAACTGGACTCACAGCGGAGGTTCAAATCGTAGAAAGTGAGAGTGTCTGTCCTTTTGTACTTAAGTCGCCATTGTGCCTTTTGTACTAAATTTGGATGCGATTTCTGTGTTTCATCGTCAATAAGAAGGTCCAAGGGATACAGTAAACCAGAAGTGAAGCATCGGAATCCAAAACTGGACTCACAGGTGAGGTTCAACTCATAGAAAGTTAGAGTGTCAGTCCTCTTGTACTTAAATCGGTATTGTGCCTTTTGTATTAAATTCGGATGCAAACTTTGTGTTTCATCGTCAATAAGAAGGTCCCAGGGATACAGTAAACCTGAAGTGAAGCATCGGAATCTAAAACTGGACTCACAGGAGAGGTTCAAATCATAGAAAGTTAGAGTGTCAGTCCTCTTGTACTTAAGTCGGCATTGTGCCTTTTGAATTTAATTCCGATGCAATTTCTGTGTTTCATCGTCAATAAGAAGGTCCAAGGGATACAGTAAACCTGAAGTGAAGCATCGGAATCTAAAACTGGACTCACATTAGAGGTTCAAATCATAGAAAGTGAGAGTGTCAGTCCTCTTGTACTTAAGCCGCCATTGTGCCTTTTGTATTAAATTCGGATGCAATTTCTGTGTTTCATCGTAAATAAGAAGGTCCAAGTGATACAGTAAACCTGAAGTGAAGCATCGGAATCCAAAACTGGACTCACAGGAGAGGTTCAAATCACAGAAAGTTGGAGTGTCAGTCCTCTTGTACTTAAGTCGGTATTGTGCCTTTTGTATTAAATTCGGATGCAAACTCTGTGTTTCATCGTCAATAAGAAGGTCCAAGGGATACAGTAAACCTGAAGTGAAGCATCGGAATCTAAAACTGGACTCACAGGAGATGTTCAAATCATAGAAAGTGAGAGTGTCAGTCTTCTTGTACTTAAGTCGCCATTGTGATTTTTGTATTAAATTCGGATGCAGTTTCTGTGTTTCATCGTCAATAAGAAGGTCCAAGGGATACAGTAAACCTGAAGTGAAGCATCGGAATCTAAAAGTGGACTCACAGGAGAGGTTCAACTCATAGAAAGTTAGAGTGTCAGTCCTCTTGTACTTAAGTCGGCATTGTACCTTTTGTATTAAATTCGGATGCAGACTCTGTGTTTCATCCTCAATTTGAAGGTCCTAGGGATACAGTAAACCTGAAGTGAAGTATCGGAATCTAATACTGGAATCACAGGAGAGGTTCAAATCATAGAAAGTGAGCGTGTCAGTCCTCTTGTACTTGAGACGGCATTGTGCCTTTTGAATTTAATTCGGATGCATTTTCTGTTTTCATCGTCAATAAGACGGTCCAAGGGATACAGTTAATCTGAAGTAAAGCATCGGAATCTAATACTGGACTCACAGGAGAGGTTCAAATCATAGAAAGTTAAAGTGTCAGTCCTCTTGTACTTAAATCGGCATTGTGCCTTTTGTATTAAATTCGGATGCAAACTCTGGGCTTCATCGTCAATAAGAAGGTCCAAGGGATACAATAAACCTGAAGTGAAGCATCGGAATTTAAAACTGGACTCACCGGAGAGGTTCAAATCATAAATAGTTAGAGTGTCAGTCCTCTTGTACATAAGTCGGCATTGTGCCTATTTAATTTAATTCCGATGCTATTTCTGTGTTTCATTGTCAATAAGAAGGTCCAAGGGATACAGTAAACCTGAAGTGAAGCATCGGAATCTAAAACTGGACTCACAGGAGTGATTCAAATCATAGAATGTGAGAGTGTCAGTCCTCTTTTACTTAAGTCGGCATCGTGCGTTTCAAATTTAATTCCGATGCTATATCTGTGTTTCATCGTCAATAAGAAGATCCAAGGGATACAGTAAACCTGAAGTGAAGCATCGAAATCTAGAACTGGACTCACAGGAGATGTTCAAATCATAGAAAGTGAGAGTGTCAGTCCTCTTGTACTTAAGCCGCCATTGTGATTTTTGTATTAAATACGGATGCAATATCTGTGTTTCATCGTCAATTAGAAGGTCCAAGGGATACAGTAAACTTGAAGTGAAGCATCGGAATGTAAAACTGGACTCACAGGAGAGGTTCAAATCATAGAAAGTGGGAATGTCAGTCCTCTTGTACTCAAGTCGGCATTGTGCCTTTTGAATTTAATTCCGATGCAATTTCTATCGTCAATAAGAAGCTGCATGGTATACACTAAACCTGAAGTGAAGCATCGGAATCTAAAACTGGACTCACAGGATAGGTTCAAATCATAGAAAGTGAGAGTGTTAGTCCTCTTCTACTTAGGTCTCCACTGTGCCTTTTGAATTTAATTCCGATGCAATTTCTGTGTTTCATCGTCAGTAAGAACGTCCAAGGGAAACAGTAAACCTGAAGTGAAGCATCGGAATCTAGAACTGGAATCACAGGAGATGTTCAAATCATAGAAAGTGAGAGTGTCAGTCCTCTTGTACTTAAGCCGCCATTGTGAATTTTGTATTAAATTCGGATGCAATTTCTGTGTTTCATCGTCAATAAGAAGGTCCAAGGGATACAGTAAACCTGAAGTGAAGCATCGGAATCTAAAACGGGACTCACAGGAGAGGTTCGAATCATAGAAAGTGAGAGTGTCAGTCCTCTTGTACTTACGTCGGCATTGTACCTTTTGTATTAAATTCGGATGCAAACTCTGTGTTTCATCGTCAATTTGAAGGTCCAAGGGATACAGTAAACCTGAAGTGAAGCATCGGAATCTAAAACTGTACTCACAGGAGAGGTTCAAATCATAGAAAGTGAGAGTGTCAGTCCTCTTGTACTTAAGTCGGCATTGTGCTTTTTGAATTTAATTCCGATGCAATTTCTGTGTTTCATCGTCAATAGGAAGGTGCAAGGTATACAGTAAACCTGAAGTGAAGCATCGGAATCTAAAACTGGACTCACAGGATAGGTTCAAATCATAGAAAATGAGAGTGTTAGTAGTCTTCCACTTAGGTCGGCACTGTGCCTTTTGAATTTAATTCCGATGCAATTTCTGTGTTTCATCGTCAATAAGAACGTCCAAGGGATACAGAAAACCTGAAGTGAAGCATCGGAATCTGAAACTGGCCTCACAGGAGATGTTCAAATCAAAGAAAGTGAGAATGTCAGTCGTCTTGTACTTAAGTCACCATTGTGACTTTTGTATTAATTTTGGTTGCAATTTCTGTGTTTCATCGTCAATAAGAAGGTCCAAGGGATACAGTAAACCTGAAGTGAAGCATCGGAATCTAAAACTAGACTCACAGGAGAGATTCAAATCATAGAAAGTGAGAGTATCAGTCCTCTTGTACTTAAGTCGACATTGTGGCATTTGTATTAAATTCGGATGCAATTTCTGTGTTTCATCGTCAATAAGACGGTCCAAGGGATACAGTAAACCTGAAGTGAAGCATCGGAATCTAAAACTGGACTAACAGGAGAGGTTCAAATCATAGAAAGTGAGAGTGTCAGTCCTATTTTACTTAAGTCGCCATTGTGCCCTTTTGTATTAAATTCGGATGCAATTTCTGTGTTTCATCGTCAATAAGAAGGTCCAAGGGATACAGTAAACCTGAAGTGAAGCATCCGAATCTAAAACTGGACTAACAGGAGAGGTACAAATCATAGAAAGTGAGAGTGTCAGTCCTATTTTACTTAAGTCGCCATTGTGCCTTTTGTATTACATTCGGATGCAATTTCTGTGTTTCATCGTCAATAAGAAGGTCCAAGCGATACAGTAAACCTGAAGTGAAGCATCGGAATCGAAAACTGGACTCACAGGAGAGGTTCAAATCAGAGGAAGTGAGAGTGTCTGTCCTCTTGTACTTAAGTCGGAATTGTGCCTTTTGAATTTAATTCCGATGCAATTTCTGTGTTTCATCGTCAATAAGAAGGTGCAAGGTATACAGTAAACCTGAAGTGAAGCATAGGAATCTAAATCTGACCTCACAGGAGAAGTTCGAATCATGGAAAGTGAGAGTGTCAGTGCTCTTGTACTTTAGTCGGCATTGTGCCATTTGTATTAAATTCGGATGCAATTTCTGTGTTTCATCGTCAATAAGAAGGTCCAAGGGATACAGTAAACCTGAAGTGAAGCATCGGAATCTAAAACTGGACTCACAGGAGAGGTTCAAATCATAGAAAGTTAGAGTGTCAGTCCTCTTGTACTTAAGTCGGCATTGTGCGTTTTGAATTTAATTCCGATGCTTTTTCTGTCTTTATTTGTCAATAAAAAGGTCCAAGGGATACAGTAAACCTGAAGTGAAGCATCGGAATCTGAAACAGGACTCACAGGAGAGGTTCAAATCATAGAAAGTGAGAGTGTCAGTCCTCTTGTACTTAAGTCGACATTGTGCCATTTGTATTAAATTCGGATGCAATTTCTGTGTTTCATCGTCAATAAGAAGGTCCAAGGGATACAGTAAACCTGAAGTGAAGCATCGGAATCTAAAACTGGACTCACAGGAGATGTTCAAATCATAGAAAGTGAGAGTGTCAGTCCTCTTGTACTTAAGTCGCCATTGTGATTATTGTATTAAACTCGGATGCAATTTCTGTGTTTCATCGTCAATAAGAAGGTCCAAGAGATACAGTAAACCTGAAGTGAGGCATCGGAATCTAAAACTCGACTCACTGGAGAGGTTGAAATCATAGAAAGTTAGAGTGTCAGTCCTCCTGTACGTAAGTCGGCATTGTACCTTTTGTATTAAATTCGGATGCAAACTCTGTGTTTCATCGTCAATTAGAAGGTCCAAGGGATACAAGAAACCTGAAGTGAAGCATCGGAATCTAAAACTGGACTCACAGGAGAGGTTCAAATCAGAGAAAGTGAGAGTGTCACTCCTCTTGTACTTAAGTCGGAATTGTGCTTTTGAATTTAATTCCGATGCAATTTCTGTGTTTCATCGTCAATAAGAAGGTGCAAGGTATACAGTACACCGGAAGTGAAGCATCGGAATCTAAAACTGACCTCACAGGAGAAGTTCGAATCATGGAAAGTGAGAGTGTCAGTGCTCTTGTATTTAAGTCGGCATTGTGCCGTTTGTATTAAATTCGGATGCAATTTCTGTGTTTCATCGTCAATAAGAAGGTCAAAGGGATACAGTAAACCTGAAGTGAACAATCGGAATCTCAAACTGGACTCACAGGAGATGTTCAAATCATAGAACATGAGAGTGTCAGTCCTCTTGTACTTAAGTCGCCATTGTGATTTTTGTATTAAACTCGGATGCAATTTCTGTGTTTCATCGTCAATAAGAAGGTCCAAGGGATACAGTAAACCTGACGTGAGGCATCGGAATCTAAAACTGGACTCACTGGAGAGGTTCAAATCATAGAAAGTTAGAGTGTCAGTCCTCTTGTACGTAAGTCGGCATTGTACCTTTTGTATTAAATTCGGATGCAAACTTTGTGTTTCATCGTCAATTAGAAGGTCCAAGGGATACAGTAAACCTGAAGTGAAGCATCGGAATCTAAAACTGGACTCACAGGAGAGGTTCAAATCAGAGAAAGTGAGAGTGTCAGTCCTCTTGTACTTAAGACGGAATTTTGTCTTTTGAATTTAATTCCGATGCAATTTCTGTGTTTCATCGTCAATAAGAAGGTGCAAGGTATACAGTAAACCTGAAGTGAAGCATCGGAATCTAAATCTGTCCTCACAGGAGAAGTACGAATCATGGAAAGTGAGAGTGTCAGTGCTCTTGTACTTAAGTCAGCATTGTGCCATTTGTATTAAATTAAGATGCAATTTCTGTGTTTCATCGTCAATAAGAATGTCCAAGGGATACAGTAAACCTGAAGTGAAGCATCCGAATCTAAAACTGGACTCACAGGATAGGTTCAAATCATAGAAAGTTTGTGTGTCAGTTTTCCTGTACTTAAGTCAGCATTGTGCCTTTTGAATTTAATTCCGATGCTTTTTCTGTGTTTCATTGTCAATAAGAAGGTCCAAGGGATATAGTAAACCTGAAGTGTAGCATCGGAATGTAAAACTGTACTCACAGGAGAGGTTCAAATCATAGAAAGTTAGAATGTCAGTCCTCTTGTACTTAAGTCGGCATTGTGCCTTGTGTATTAAATTCGGATGCAATTTCTGTGTTTCATCGTCAATAAGAAGGTGCAAGGGATACAGTAAACCTGAAGTGAAGCATCGGAATCTAAAACTGGACTCACAGGAGAGGTTCAAATCATAGAAAGTGACAGTGTCAGTCTTCTTGTACTTAAGTCGCCATTGTGCCTTTTGTATTAAATTCGGATGCAATTTCTGTGTTTCATCGTCAATAAGAAGGTCCAAGGGATACAGTAAACCTGAAGTGAAGAATCGGAATCTAAAACTACACTCACAGGAGAGGTTCAAATCATAGAAAGTGAGAGTGTCAGTCCTCTTGTACTTAAGTAGGCATTGTGCCTTTTGAATTTAATTCCGATGCAATTTCTGTGTTTCATCGTCAATAAGATGGTGCAAGGTATACAGTAAACCTGAAGTGAAGCATCGGAATCTAAATCTGACCTCACAGGAGAGGTTCGAATCATAGAAAGTGAGAATGTCCGTCCTCTTGTACTTAAGTCGCAATTGTGCCATTTGTATTGAATTCGGATGCTATTTCTGTCTTTCGTCGTCAATAAGAAGGTCCGAAGGAAACAGTAAACCTGAAGTGAAGCATCGGAATCTAAAACTGGACTCACAGGGGAGGTTCAAATCATAGAAATTGAGAGTGTCAGTCCTCTAGTACTTAAGTCGCCATTGTGCCTTTTTTTTAAATTCGGATGCAATTTCTGTTTTCATCGTCAATAAGAAGGTCCAAGGTATACAGTAAACCTGAAGTGAAGCATCGGAATCTAAATCTGACCTCACAGGAGAGGTTCAAATCATAGAAAGTAAGAGTGTCAGTCCTCTTGTACTTAAGTCGCCATTGTGATTTTTGTATTCAATTCGGATGCAATTTCTGTGTTTCATCGTCAATAAGAAGGTCCAAGGGTTACAGTAAACCTGAAGTGAGGCATCGGAATCTAAAACTGGATTCACTGGAGAGGTTCAAATCACAGAAAGTTAGAGTGTCAGTCCTCTTGTACTTAAGTCGGCATTGTACCTTTTGTATTAAATTCGGATGCAAACTCTGTGTTTCATCGTCAATTAGAAGGTCCAAGGGATACAAGAAACCTGAAGTGAAGCATCGGAATCTAAAACTGGACTCACAGGAGAGGTTCAAATCAGAGAAAGTGAGAGTGTCACTCCTCTTGTACTTAAGTCGGAATTGTGCTTTTGAATTTAATTCCGATGCAATTTCTGTGTTTCATCGTCAATAAGAAGGTGCAAGGTATACAGTACACCGGAAGTGAAGCATCGGAATCTAAAACTGACCTCACAGGAGAAGTTCGAATCATGGAAAGTGAGAGTGTCAGTGCTCTTGTATTTAAGTCGGCATTGTGCCGTTTGTATTAAATTCGGATGCAATTTCTGTGTTTCATCGTCAATAAGAAGGTCCAAGGGATACAGTAAACCTGAAGTGAACAATCGGAATCTCAAACTGGACTCACAGGAGATGTTCAAATCATAGAACATGAGAGTGTCAGTCCTCTTGTACTTAAGTCGCCATTGTGATTTTTGTATTAAACTCGGATGCAATTTCTGTGTTTCATCGTCAATAAGAAGGTCCAAGGGATACAGTAAACCTGACGTGAGGCATCGGAATCTAAAACTGGACTCACTGGAGAGGTTCAAATCATAGAAAGTTAGAGTGTCAGTCCTCTTGTACGTAAGTCGGCATTGTACCTTTTGTATTAAATTCGGATGCAAACTCTGTGTTTCATCGTCAATTAGAAGGTCCAAGGGATACAGTAAACCTGAAGTGAAGCATCGGAATCTAAAACTGGGGTCACAGGAGAGGTTCAAATCAGAGAAAGTGAGAGTGTCAGTCCTCTTGTACTTAAGACGGAATTTTGTCTTTTGAATTTAATTCCGATGCAATTTCTGTGTTTCATCGTCAATAAGAAGGTGCAAGGTATACAGTAAACCTGAAGTGAAGCATCGGAATCTAAATCTGACCTCACAGGAGAAGTACGAATCACGGAAAGTGAGAGTGTCAGTGCTCTTGTACTTAAGTCAGCATTGTGCCATTTGTATTAAATTAAGATGCAATTTCTGTGTTTCATCGTCAATAAGAATGTCCAAGGGATACAGTAAACCTGAAGTGAAGCATCCGAATCTAAAACTGGACTCACAGGAGAGGTTCAAATCATAGAAAGTTTGTGTGTCAGTTTTCCTGTACTTAAGTCAGCATTGTGCCTTTTGAATTTAATTCCGATGCTTTTTCTGTGTTTCATTGTCAATAAGAAGGTCCAAGGGATATAGTAAACCTGAAGTGTAGCATCGGAATGTAAAACTGTACTCACAGGAGAGGTTCAAATCATAGAAAGTTAGAATGTCAGTCCTCTTGTACTTAAGTCGGCATTGTGCCTTGTGTATTAAATTCGGATGCAATTTCTGTGTTTCATCGTCAATAAGAAGGTGCAAGGGATACAGTAAACCTGAAGTGAAGCATCGGAATCTAAAACTGGACTCACAGGAGAGGTTCAAATCATAGAAAGTGACAGTGTCAGTCTTCTTGTACTTAAGTCGCCATTGTGCCTTTTGTATTAAATTCGGATGCAATTTCTGTGTTTCATCGTCAATAAGAAGGTCCAAGGGATACAGTAAACCTGAAGTGAAGAATCGGAATCTAAAACTACACTCACAGGAGAGGTTCAAATCATAGAAAGTTAGAGTGTCAGTCCTCTTGTACTTAAGTCGGCATTGTGCCTTTTATATTAAATTCGGATGCAAACTCTGTGTCTCGTCGTCAATAAGAAGGTCCAAGGGTTACAGTAAACCTGAAGTGAAGCATCGGAATCTAAAACTGGACTCACAGGAGAGGTTCAAATCATAGAAAGTTAGCGTGTCAGTCCTCTTGTATTTAAGTCGGCATTGTGCCATTTGTATTAAATTCGGATGCAATTTCTGTGTTTCATCGTCAATAAGAAGGTCCAA
The DNA here is from genome assembly GCF_021461395.2 of Schistocerca americana. Lineage (NCBI taxonomy): Eukaryota > Metazoa > Arthropoda > Insecta > Orthoptera > Acrididae > Schistocerca > Schistocerca americana. The sequence goes on from NW_025726126.1 coordinate 2,427,493, forward strand.
GGGATACAGTAAACCTGAAGTGAAGAATCGGAATCTAAAACTACACTCACAGGAGAGGTTCAAATCATAGAAAGTTAGAGTGTCAGTCCTCTTGTACTTAAGTCGCCATTGTGCCTTTTGTATTAAATTCGGATGCAATTTCTGTGTTTCATCGTCAATAAGAAGGTCCAAGGGATACAGTAAACCTGAAGTGAAGCATCGGAATCTAAAACTGGACTCACAGGAGAGGTTCAAATCACAGAAAGTTAGAGTGTCAGTCCTCTTGTACTGAAGTCGGCATTGTGCCTTTTGTATTAAATTCGGATGCAAACTCTGTGTTTCGTCGTCAATAAGAAGGTCCAAGGGATACAGTAAACCTGAAGTGAGGCATCGGAATCTAAAACTGGACTCACAGGAGAGGTTCAAATCATAGAAAGTGAGAGTTTCAGTCCTCTTGTACTTAAGTCGGAATTGTGCCTTTTGAATTTAATTCCGATGCATTTTCTGTGTTTCATCGTCAATAAGAAGGTCCAAGGGATACAGTAAACCTGAAGTGAAGCATCGGAATCTAAATCTGGACTCACAGGAGAGGTTCAAATCATAGAAAGTGAGAGTGTCAGTCCTCTTTTGCTTAAGTCGGCATTGTGCGTTTTGAATTTAATTCCGATGCAATTTGTGTGTTTCATCGTCAATAAGAAGGTCCAAGGGATACAGTAACCCTGAAGTGAAGCATCGGAATCTAAAACTGGACTCACAGGAGATGTTCAAATCACTGAAAGTAAGAGAGTCAGTATTCTTGTACTTAAGTCGCCATTGTGATTTTGGTATTAAATTCGAATGCAATTTCTGTGTTTCATCGTCAATAAGAAGGTCGAAGGGATACAGTAAACCTGAAGTGATGCATCGGAATCTAAAACTGGACTCACAGGAGAGGTTCAAATCATAGAAAGTTTGTGTGTCAGTTTTCCTGTACTTATGTCAGCATTGTGCCTTTTGAATTTAATTCCGATGCTTTTTCTGTGTTTCATTGTCAATAAGAAGGTCCAAGGGATATAGTAAACCTGAAGTGTAGCATCGGAATGTAAAACTGTACTCACAGGAGAGGTTCAAATCATAGAAAGTTAGAATGTCAGTCCTCTTGTACTTAAGTCGGCATTGTGCCTTGTGTATTAAATTCGGATGCAATTTCTGTGTTTCATCGTCAATAAGAAGGTGCAAGGGATACAGTAAACCTGAAGTGAAGCATCGGAATCTAAAACTGGACTCACAGGAGAGGTTCAAATCATAGAAAGTGACAGTGTCAGTCTTCTTGTACTTAAGTCGCCATTGTGCCTTTTGTATTAAATTCGGATGCAATTTCTGTGTTTCATCGTCAATAAGAAGGTCCAAGGGATACAGTAAACCTGAAGTGAAGAATCGGAATCTAAAACTACACTCACAGGAGAGGTTCAAATCATAGAAAGTTAGAGTGTCAGTCCTCTTGTACTTAAGTCGGCATTGTGCCTTTTATATTAAATTCGGATGCAAACTCTGTGTCTCGTCGTCAATAAGAAGGTCCAAGGGTTACAGTAAACCTGAAGTGAAGCATCGGAATCTAAAACTGGACTCACAGGAGAGGTTCAAATCATAGAAAGTTAGAGTGTCAGTCCTCTTGTATTTAAGTCGGCATTGTGCCATTTGTATTAAATTCGGATGCAATTTCTGTGTTTCATCGTCAATAAGAAGGTCCAAGGGATACAGTAAACCTGAAGTGAAGAATCGGAATCTAAAACTACACTCACAGGAGAGGTTCAAATCATAGAAAGTTAGAGTGTCAGTCCTCTTGTACTTAAGTCGCCATTGTGCCTTTTGTATTAAATTCGGATGCAATTTCTGTGTTTCATCGTCAATAAGAAGGTCCAAGGGATACAGTAAACCTGAAGTGAAGCATCGGAATCTAAAACTGGACTCACAGGAGAGGTTCAAATCACAGAAAGTTAGAGTGTCAGTCCTCTTGTACTGAAGTCGGCATTGTGCCTTTTGTATTAAATTCGGATGCAAACTCTGTGTTTCGTCGTCAATAAGAAGGTCCAAGGGATACAGTAAACCTGAAGTGAAGCATCGGAATCTAAAACTGGACTCACAGGAGAGGTTCAAATCATAGAAAGTGAGAGTTTCAGTCCTCTTGTACTTAAGTCGGAATTGTGCCTTTTGAATTTAATTCCGATGCATTTTCTGTGTTTCATCGTCAATAAGAAGGTCCAAGGGATACAGTAAACCTGAAGTGAAGCATCGGAATCTAAATCTGGACTCACAGGAGAGGTTCAAATCATAGAAAGTGAGAGTGTCAGTCCTCTTTTGCTTAAGTCGGCATTGTGCGTTTTGAATTTAATTCCGATGCAATTTGTGTGTTTCATCGTCAATAAGAAGGTCCAAGGGATACAGTAACCCTGAAGTGAAGCATCGGAATCTAAAACTGGACTCACAGGAGATGTTCAAATCACTGAAAGTAAGAGAGTCAGTATTCTTGTACTTAAGTCGCCATTGTGATTTTGGTATTAAATTCGAATGCAATTTCTGTGTTTCATCGTCAATAAGAAGGTCGAAGGGATACAGTAAACCTGAAGTGATGCATCGGAATCTAAAACTGGACTCACAGGAGAGGTTCAAATCATAGAAAGTGAGAGTGTCAGTCCTCTTGTACTTAAGTCGGAATTGTGCCTTTTGAATATAATTCTGATGCAATTTCTGTGTTTCATCGTCAATAAGAAGGTGCAAGGTATACGGTAAACCTGAAGTGAAGCATCGGAATCTAAATCTGACCTCACAGGAGAAGTTCGAGTCATGGAAAGTGAGAGCGTCAGTGCTCTTGTATTTAAGTCGGCATTGTGCCATTTGTATTAAATTCGGATGCAATTTCTGTGTTTCATCGTCAATAAGAAGGTCGAAGGGATACAGTAAACCTGAAGTGATGCATCGGAATCTAAAACTGGACTCACAGGAGAGGTTCAAATCATAGAAAGTTTGTGTGTCAGTTTTCCTGTACTTATGTCAGCATTGTGCCTTTTGAATTTAATTCCGATGCTTTGTCTGTGTTTCATTGTCAATAAGAAGGTCCAAGGGATATAGTAAACCTGAAGTGTAGCATCGGAATGTAAAACTGTACTCACAGGAGAGGTTCAAATCATAGAAAGTTAGAATGTCAGTCCTCTTGTACTTAAGTCGGCATTGTGCCTTGTGTATTAAATTCGGATGCAATTTCTGTGTTTCATCGTCAATAAGAAGGTGCAAGGGATACAGTAAACCTGAAGTGAAGCATCGGAATCTAAAACTGGACTCACAGGAGAGGTTCAAATCATAGAAAGTGACAGTGTCAGTCTTCTTGTACTTAAGTCGCCATTGTGCCTTTTGTATTAAATTCGGATGCAATTTCTGTGTTTCATCGTCAATAAGAAGGTCCAAGGGATACAGTAAACCTGAAGTGAAGAATCGGAATCTAAAACTACACTCACAGGAGAGGTTCAAATCATAGAAAGTTAGAGTGTCAGTCCTCTTGTACTTAAGTCGGCATTGTTCCATTTTATATTAAATTCGGGTGCAAGCTCTGTGTCTCGTCGTCAATAAGAAGGTCCAAGGGTTACAGTAAACCTGAAGTGAAGCATCGGAATGTAAAACTGGACTCACAGGAGAGGTTCAAATCATTGAAAGTTAGAGTGTCAGTCCTCTTGTATTTAAGTCGGCATTTTGCCATTTGTATTAAATTCGGATGCAATTTCTGTGTTTCATCGTCAATAAGAAGGTCCAAGGTATACAGTAAACCTGAAGTGAAGAATCGGAATCTAAAACTACACTCACAGGAGAGGTTCAAATCATAGAAAGTTAGAGTGTCAGTCCTCTTGTACTTAAGTCGCCATTGTGCCTTTTGTATTAAATTCGGATGCAATTTCTGTGTTTCATCGTCAATAAGAAGGTCCAAGGGATACAGTAAACCTGAAGTGAAGCATCGGAATCTAAAACTGGACTCACAGGAGAGGTTCAAATCACAGAAAGTTAGAGTGTCAGTCCTCTTGTACTGAAGTCGGCATTGTGCCTTTTGTATTAAATTCGGATGCAAACTCTGTGTTTCGTCGTCAATAAGAAGGTCCAAGGGATACAGTAAACCTGAAGTGAAGCATCGGAATCTAAAACTGGACTCACAGGAGAGGTTCAAATCATAGAAAGTGAGAGTTTCAGTCCTCTTGTACTTAAGTCGGAATTGTGCCTTTTGAATTTAATTCCGATGCATTTTCTGTGTTTCATCGTCAATAAGAAGGTCCAAGGGATACAGTAAACCTGAAGTGAAGCATCGGAATCTAAATCTGGACTCACAGGAGAGGTTCAAATCATAGAAAGTGAGAGTGTCAGTCCTCTTTTGCTTAAGTCGGCATTGTGCGTTTTGAATTTAATTCCGATGCAATTTGTGTGTTTCATCGTCAATAAGAAGGTCCAAGGGATACAGTAACCCTGAAGTGAAGCATCGGAATCTAAAACTGGACTCACAGGAGATGTTCAAATCACTGAAAGTAAGAGAGTCAGTATTCTTGTACTTAAGTCGCCATTGTGATTTTGGTATTAAATTCGAATGCAATTTCTGTGTTTCATCGTCAATAAGAAGGTCGAAGGGATACAGTAAACCTGAAGTGATGCATCGGAATCTAAAACTGGACTCACAGGAGAGGTTCAAATCATAGAAAGTGAGAGTGTCAGTCCTCTTGTACTTAAGTCGGAATTGTGCCTTTTGAATATAATTCCGATGCAATTTCTGTGTTTCATCGTCAATAAGAAGGTGCAAGGTATACGGTAAACCTGAAGTGAAGCATCGGAATCTAAATCTGACCTCACAGGAGAAGTTCGAATCATGGAAAGTGAGAGCGTCAGTGCTCTTGTATTTAAGTCGGCATTGTGCCATTTGTATTAAATTCGGATGCAATTTCTGTGTTTCATCGTCAATAAGAAGGTCCAAGGGATACAGTAAACCTGAAGTGAAGCATCGGAATCTAAAACTGGACTCACAGGAGATGTTCAAATCATAGAAAATGAGAGTGTCAGTCCTCTTGTACTTAAGTCGCCATTGAGATTTTTGTATTAAATTCGGATGCAATTTCTGTGTTTCATCGTCAATAAGAAGGTCCAAGGGATACAGTAAACCTGACGTGAGGCATCGGAATCTAAAACTGGACTCACTGGAGAGGTTCTAATCATAGAAAGTTAGAGTGTCAGTCCTCTTGTACGTAAGTCGGCATTGTACCTTTTGTATTAAATTCGGATTCAAACTCTGTGTTTCATCGTCAATTAGAAGGTCCAAGGGATACAGTAAACCTGAAGTGAAGCATCCGAATCTAAAACTGGACTCACAGGAGAGGTTCAAATCGTAGAAAGTTAGTGTGTCAGTTCTCCTGTACTTAAGTCGGCATTGTGCCTTTTGAATTTAATTCCGATGCTTTTTCTGTGTTTCATTGTCAATAAGAAGGTCCAAGGGATATAGTAAATCTGAAGTGTAGCATCGGAATGTAAAACTGTACTCACAGGAGAGGTTCAAATCATAGAAATTTAGAATGTCAGTCCTCTTGCACTTAAGTCGGCATTGTGCCTTGTGTATTAAATTCGGATGCAATTTATGTGTTTCATCGTCAATAAGAAGGTGCAAGGTATACGGTAAACCTGAAGTGAAGCATCGGAATCTAAAACTGGACTCACAGGAGAGGTTCAAATCATAGAAAGTGAGAGTGTCAGTCCTCTTGTACTTAAGTCGACATTGTGCGATTTGTAATAAATTCGGATGCAATTTCTGTGTTTCATCGTCAATAAGAAGGTCCAAAAGATACAGTAAACCTGAAGTGAAGCATCGGAATCTAAAACTGGACTCACAGGAGAGGTTCAAATCATAGAAAGTGAGAGTGTCAGTCCTCTTGTACTTAAGTCGCCATTGTGCCTTTTGTATTAAATTCGGATGCAATTTCTGTGTTTCATCGTCAATAAGATGGTCCAAGGGATACAGTAAACCTGAAGTGAAGCATCGGAATCCATCACTGGACTCACAGGAGAGGTTCAAATCATAGAAAGTGAGAGTGTCAGTCCTCTTGTACTTAAGTCGCCATTGTGCGTTTTGAATTTAATTCCGATGCAATTTGTGTGTTTCATCGTCAATAAGAAGGTCCAAGGGATACAGTAACCCTGAAGTGAAGCATCGGAATCTAAAACTGGACTCACAGGAGATGTTCAAATCACTGAAAGTAAGAGAGTCAGTATTCTTGTACTTAAGTCGCCATTGTGATTTTGGTATTAAATTCGAATGCAATTTCTGTGTTTCATCGTCAATAAGAAGGTCGAAGGGATACAGTAAACCTGAAGTGATGCATCGGAATCTAAAACTGGACTCACAGGAGAGGTTCAAATCATAGAAAGTGAGAGTGTCAGTCCTCTTGTACTTAAGTCGGAATTGTGCCTTTTGAATATAATTCTGATGCAATTTCTGTGTTTCATCGTCAATAAGAAGGTGCAAGGTATACGGTAAACCTGAAGTGAAGCATCGGAATCTAAATCTGACCTCACAGGAGAAGTTCGAGTCATGGAAAGTGAGAGCGTCAGTGCTCTTGTATTTAAGTCGGCATTGTGCCATTTGTATTAAATTCGGATGCAATTTCTGTGTTTCATCGTCAATAAGAAGGTCGAAGGGATACAGTAAACCTGAAGTGATGCATCGGAATCTAAAACTGGACTCACAGGAGAGGTTCAAATCATAGAAAGTTTGTGTGTCAGTTTTCCTGTACTTATGTCAGCATTGTGCCTTTTGAATTTAATTCCGATGCTTTGTCTGTGTTTCATTGTCAATAAGAAGGTCCAAGGGATATAGTAAACCTGAAGTGTAGCATCGGAATGTAAAACTGTACTCACAGGAGAGGTTCAAATCATAGAAAGTTAGAATGTCAGTCCTCTTGTACTTAAGTCGGCATTGTGCCTTGTGTATTAAATTCGGATGCAATTTCTGTGTTTCATCGTCAATAAGAAGGTGCAAGGGATACAGTAAACCTGAAGTGAAGCATCGGAATCTAAAACTGGACTCACAGGAGAGGTTCAAATCATAGAAAGTGACAGTGTCAGTCTTCTTGTACTTAAGTCGCCATTGTGCCTTTTGTATTAAATTCGGATGCAATTTCTGTGTTTCATCGTCAATAAGAAGGTCCAAGGGATACAGTAAACCTGAAGTGAAGAATCGGAATCTAAAACTACACTCACAGGAGAGGTTCAAATCATAGAAAGTTAGAGTGTCAGTCCTCTTGTACTTAAGTCGGCATTGTTCCATTTTATATTAAATTCGGGTGCAAGCTCTGTGTCTCGTCGTCAATAAGAAGGTCCAAGGGTTACAGTAAACCTGAAGTGAAGCATCGGAATGTAAAACTGGACTCACAGGAGAGGTTCAAATCATTGAAAGTTAGAGTGTCAGTCCTCTTGTATTTAAGTCGGCATTTTGCCATTTGTATTAAATTCGGATGCAATTTCTGTGTTTCATCGTCAATAAGAAGGTCCAAGGTATACAGTAAACCTGAAGTGAAGAATCGGAATCTAAAACTACACTCACAGGAGAGGTTCAAATCATAGAAAGTTAGACTGTCAGTCCTCTTGTACTTAAGTCGCCATTGTGCCTTTTGTATTAAATTCGGATGCAATTTCTGTGTTTCATCGTCAATAAGAAGGTCCAAGGGATACAGTAAACCTGAAGTGAAGCATCGGAATCTAAAACTGGACTCACAGGAGAGGTTCAAATCACAGAAAGTTAGAGTGTCAGTCCTCTTGTACTGAAGTCGGCATTGTGCCTTTTGTATTAAATTCGGATGCAAACTCTGTGTTTCGTCGTCAATAAGAAGGTCCAAGGGATACAGTAAACCTGAAGTGAAGCATCGGAATCTAAAACTGGACTCACAGGAGAGGTTCAAATCATAGAAAGTGAGAGTTTCAGTCCTCTTGTACTTAAGTCGGAATTGTGCCTTTTGAATTTAATTCCGATGCATTTTCTGTGTTTCATCGTCAATAAGAAGGTCCAAGGGATACAGTAAACCTGAAGTGAAGCATCGGAATCTAAATCTGGACTCACAGGAGAGGTTCAAATCATAGAAAGTGAGAGTGTCAGTCCTCTTTTGCTTAAGTCGGCATTGTGCGTTTTGAATTTAATTCCGATGCAATTTGTGTGTTTCATCGTCAATAAGAAGGTCCAAGGGATACAGTAACCCTGAAGTGAAGCATCGGAATCTAAAACTGGACTCACAGGAGATGTTCAAATCACTGAAAGTAAGAGAGTCAGTATTCTTGTACTTAAGTCGCCATTGTGATTTTGGTATTAAATTCGAATGCAATTTCTGTGTTTCATCGTCAATAAGAAGGTCGAAGGGATACAGTAAACCTGAAGTGATGCATCGGAATCTAAAACTGGACTCACAGGAGAGGTTCAAATCATAGAAAGTGAGAGTGTCAGTCCTCTTGTACTTAAGTCGGAATTGTGCCTTTTGAATATAATTCCGATGCAATTTCTGTGTTTCATCGTCAATAAGAAGGTGCAAGGTATACGGTAAACCTGAAGTGAAGCATCGGAATCTAAATCTGACCTCACAGGAGAAGTTCGAATCATGGAAAGTGAGAGCGTCAGTGCTCTTGTATTTAAGTCGGCATTGTGCCATTTGTATTAAATTCGGATGCAATTTCTGTGTTTCATCGTCAATAAGAAGGTCCAAGGGATACAGTAAACCTGAAGTGAAGCATCGGAATCTAAAACTGGACTCACAGGAGATGTTCAAATCATAGAAAATGAGAGTGTCAGTCCTCTTGTACTTAAGTCGCCATTGAGATTTTTGTATTAAATTCGGATGCAATTTCTGTGTTTCATCGTCAATAAGAAGGTCCAAGGGATACAGTAAACCTGACGTGAGGCATCGGAATCTAAAACTGGACTCACTGGAGAGGTTCTAATCATAGAAAGTTAGAGTGTCAGTCCTCTTGTACGTAAGTCGGCATTGTACCTTTTGTATTAAATTCGGATTCAAACTCTGTGTTTCATCGTCAATTAGAAGGTCCAAGGGATACAGTAAACCTGAAGTGAAGCATCCGAATCTAAAACTGGACTCACAGGAGAGGTTCAAATCGTAGAAAGTTAGTGTGTCAGTTCTCCTGTACTTAAGTCGGCATTGTGCCTTTTGAATTTAATTCCGATGCTTTTTCTGTGTTTCATTGTCAATAAGAAGGTCCAAGGGATATAGTAAATCTGAAGTGTAGCATCGGAATGTAAAACTGTACTCACAGGAGAGGTTCAAATCATAGAAATTTAGAATGTCAGTCCTCTTGCACTTAAGTCGGCATTGTGCCTTGTGTATTAAATTCGGATGCAATTTATGTGTTTCATCGTCAATAAGAAGGTGCAAGGTATACGGTAAACCTGAAGTGAAGCATCGGAATCTAAAACTGGACTCACAGGAGAGGTTCAAATCATAGAAAGTGAGAGTGTCAGTCCTCTTGTACTTAAGTCGACATTGTGCGATTTGTAATAAATTCGGATGCAATTTCTGTGTTTCATCGTCAATAAGAAGGTCCAAAAGATACAGTAAACCTGAAGTGAAGCATCGGAATCTAAAACTGGACTCACAGGAGAGGTTCAAATCATAGAAAGTGAGAGTGTCAGTCCTCTTGTACTTAAGTCGCCATTGTGCCTTTTGTATTAAATTCGGATGCAATTTCTGTGTTTCATCGTCAATAAGATGGTCCAAGGGATACAGTAAACCTGAAGTGAAGCATCGGAATCCATCACTGGACTCACAGGAGAGGTTCAAATCATAGTAAGTTAGAGTGTCAGTCCTCTTGTACTTAAGTCGCCATTGTGCCTTTTGTATTAAATTCGGATGCAATTTCTGTGTTTCATCGTCAATAAGATGGTCCAAGGGATACAGTAAACCTGAAGTGAAGCATCGGAATCCAAAACTGGACTCACAGGAGAGGTTCAAATCATAGAAAGTTAGAGTGTCAGTCCTCTTGTACTTAAATCGGCATTGTGCCTTTTGTATTAAATTCGGATGCAAACTCTGTGTTTCGTCGTCAATAAGAAGGTCAAGGGATACAGTAAACCTGAAGTGAAGCATCGGAATCTAAAACTGGACTCACAGGAGAGGTTCAAATCATAGAAAGTGAGAGTGTCAGTCCTGTTGTACTTAAGTCGGAATTGTGCCTTTTGAATTTAATTCCGATGCAATTTCTGTGTTTCATCGTCAATAAGAAGGTCCAAGGGATCCAGTGAACCTGAAGTGAAGAATCGGAATCCAAATGTGGACTCACAGGAGAGGTGCAAATCATAGAAAGTGAGAGTGTCAGTCCTCTTTTGCTTAAGTCGGCATTGTGCGTTTTGAATTTAATTCCGATGCAATTTGTGTGTTTCATCGTCAATAAGAAGGTCCAAGGGATACAGTAAACCAGAAGTGAAGCATCGGAATCTAAAACTGGACTCACAGGAGATGTTCAAATCATAGAAAGTGAGAGAGTCAGTCCTCTTGTACTTAAGTCGCCATTGTGATTTTAATATTAAATTCGAATGCAATTTCTGTTTTCATTGTCAATAAGAATGTCCAAGGGATACAGTAAACCTGTAGTAAAGCATCGGAATCTAAAACTGGACTCACAGGAGAGGTTCAAATCATAGAAAGTTAGAGTAGCAGTCCTCTTGTACTTAAGTCGGCATTGTGCTTTTTGAATTTAATTCCGATGCTATTTCTGTGTTTCATTGTCAATAAGAAAGTCGAAGGGATACAGTAAACCTGAAGTGAAGCATCGGAACCTAAAACTGGACTCACAGGAGAGATTCAAATCATAGAAAGTGAGAGTGTCAGTCCTCTTGTACTTAAGTCGGCATTGTGCCATTTGTATTAAATTCGGATGCAATTTCTGTGTTTCATCATCAATAAGAAGGTCCAAGGGATACAGGAAACCTGAGATGAAGCATCGGAATCTAAAACTGGACTCACAGGAGAGGTTCAAATCATAGAAAGTGAGAGTGTCAGTCCTCTTGTACTTAAGTCACCATTGTGACATTTATATTAATTTCGGATGCAATTTCTGTGTTTCATCGTCAATACGAAGGTCCAAGGGATACAGTTAACCTGAAGTGAAGCATCGGAATCTAAAACTGGACTTACAGGAGATGTACAAAGCATAGAAAGTGAGATTGTCGGTCCTCTTGTACTAAAGGGGCCATTGTGATTTTTGTATTAAATTAGGATGCAATGTCTGTGTTTCATCGTCAATAAGAAGGTCCAAGGTATACAGTAAACCTGAAGTGAAGCATCGGAATCTAAAACTGGACTCACAGGAGAGGTGCAAATCATAGAAAGTTAGAGTGTCAGTCCTCTTGTACTTAAGTCGGCATTGTACATTTTGTATTAAATTCGGATGCAAACTCTGTGTTTCATCGTCAATTAGAAGGTCCAAGGGATACAGTAAACCTAAAGTGAAGCATCGGAATGTAAAACTGGACTCAGAGGAGAGGTTCAAATCATAGAAAGTGAGAGTGTCAGTCCTCTTGTACTTAAGTCAGCATAGTGCGTTTTGTATTAAATTCGAATGCAATTTCTGTGTTTCATCGTCAATCAGAAGGTCCAAGGGATACAGTAAACCTGAAGTGAAGCATCGGAATGTAAAACTGGACTCAGAGGAGAGGTTCAAATCATAGAAAGTGAGAGTGTCAGTCCTCTTGTACTTAAGTCGGCATTGTGTCTTTTGTATTAAATTCGGATGCAAACTCTGTGTTTCATCGCCAATAAGAAGGTCCAAGGGATACAGTAATCTGAAGTGAAGCATCAGAATCTAAAACTGGACTCATAGGAGAGGTTCAAATCATAGAAAGTTAGAGTGTCAGTCCTCTTGTACTTAAGTCGGCATTGTGCCTTTTGAATTTAATTCCGATGCTATTTCTGTGTTTCATTGTCAATAAGAAGGTCCAAGGGATACAGTAAACCTGAAGTGAAGCATCGGAATCTAAAACTGGACTCACAGGAGAGGTTCAAGTCATAGAAAGAGAGAGTGTCAGTCCTCTTTTACTTAAGTCGGCATTGTGCGCTTTAAATTCACTTCCGATGCAATATCTGTGTTTCATCGTCAATACGAAGGTCCAAGGGATACAGTAAACCGGAAGTGAAGCATCGGAATCTAAAACTGGACTCACAGGAGACGTTCAAATCATTGAAAGTCAGATTGTCGGTCCTCTTGTACTATAGTGGCCTTTGTGATTTTTGTATTAAATTCGGATGCAATTTCTGTGTTTCATCGTCAATAAGAAGGTCCAAGGGATACAGTAAACCTGAAGTGAAGCATCGGAATCTAAAACTGGACTCACAGCAGATGTGCAAATCATAGAAAGTTAGAGTGTCAGTCCTCTTGTACTTAAGTCGGCATTGTACCTTTTGTATTAAATTCGGATGCAAACTCTGTGTTTCATCGTCAATTAGAAGGTCCAAGGGATACAGGAAACCTGAAGTGAAGCATCTGAATGTAAAACTGGACTCACAGGAGAGGTTCAAATCATAGAAAGTGAGAGTGTCAGTCCTTTTGTACTTAAGACGGCATTGTGCCTTTTGAATTTAATTCCGATGCAATTTCTGTGTTTCATCGTCAATAAGAAGGTGCAAGGTATACAGTAAACGTGAAGTGAAGCATCGGAATCTAAATCTGACCTCACAGGAGAGGTTCGAATCATAGAAAGTGAGAATGTCAGTCATCTTGTACTTAAGTCGCAATTGTGCCATTTCTATTGAATTCGGATGCAATTTCTGTGTTTCGTCGTCAATAAGAAGGTCCAAGGGATACAGTAAACCTGAAGTGTACCATCGGAATCTAAAACTGGACTCACAGGGGAGGTTCAAATCATAGAAAGTGAGAGTGTCAGTCCTCTTGTACTTAAGTCGCCATTGTGCTTTTTGTATTAAATTCGGATGCAATTTCTGTTTTCATCGTCAATAAAAAGGTCCAAGGGATACAGTAAACCTGAAGTAAAGCATCAGAATCTAAAACTGGACTCACAGGAGAGGTTCAAATCATAAAAAGTTAGAGTAGCAGTCCTCTTGTACTTAAGTCGGCATTGTGCCTTTTGAATTTAATTCCGATGCTATTTCTGTGTTTCATTGTCAATAAGAAGGTCCAAGGGATACAGTAAACCTGAAGTGAAGCATCGGAACCCAAAACTGGACTCACAGGAGAGATTCAAATCATAGAAAGTGAGAGTGTCAGTCCTCTTGTACTTAAGTCAGCATTGTGCCTTTTGTATTAAATTCGAATGCAATTTCTGTGTTTCATCGTCAATCAGAAGGTCCAAGGGATACAGTAAACCTGAAGTAAAACATCGGAATCTAAAACTGCACTCACAGGAGAGGTCTAAATCATAGAAAGTTAGAGTGTCAGTCCTCTTGTACTTAAGTCGGCATTGTGCCTTTTGTATTAATCTCGGATGCAAACTCTGTGTTTCATCGTCAATAAGAAGGTCCAAGGGATACAGTAATCCTGAAGTGAAGCATCGGAATCTAAAACTGGACTCACAGGAGAGGTTCAAATCATAGAAAGTTAGAGTGTCAGTCCTCTTGTACTTAAGTCGGCATTGTGCCTTTTCAATTTAATTCCGATGCTATTTCTGTGTTTCATTGTCAATAAGAAGGTCCAAGGGATACAGTAAACCTGAAGTGAAGCATCGGAATCTAAAACTGGACTCACAGGAGAGGTTCAAATCATAGAAAGTGAGAGTGTCAGTCCTCTTTTGCTTAAGTCGGCATTGTGCGTTTTGAATTTAATTCCGATGCAATTTGTGTGTTTCATCGTCAATAAGAAGGTCCAAGGGATACAGTAACCCTGAAGTGAAGCATCGGAATCTAAAACTGGACTCACAGGAGATGTTCAAATCACTGAAAGTAAGAGAGTCAGTATTCTTGTACTTAAGTCGCCATTGTGATTTTGGTATTAAATTCGAATGCAATTTCTGTGTTTCATCGTCAATAAGAAGGTCCAAGGGATACAGTAAACCTGAAGTGAAGCATCGGAATCTAAAACTGGACTCACAGAAGAGGTTCAAATTATAGAAAGTTAGAGTGTCAGTCCTACAGTACTTAAGTCGCCATTGTGATTTTGTATTAAATTCGGATGCAATTTCTGTGTTTCATCGTCAATAAGAAGGTCCAAGGGATACAGTAAACCTGAAGTGAAGCATCGGAATCAAAAACTGGACCTACAGGAGAGGTTCAAATCATAGAAAGTTAGAGTGTCAGTCCTTTTGTACTTAAGTCTGCATTGTGCCTTTTGTATTAAATTCGGATGCAAACTCTGTGTTTCGTCGTCAATAAGAAGGTCCAAGGGATACAGTAAATCTCAAGTGAAGCATCGAAATCTGAAACTGGACTCACAGGCGATGTTCAAATCATAGAAAATGAGAGTGTCAGTCCTCTTGTACTTAAGTCGCCATTGAGTTTTTTGTATTAAATTCGGATGCAATTTCTGTGTTTCATCGTCAATAAGAAGGTCCAAGGGATACAGTAAACCTGACGTGAGGCATCGGAATCTAAAACTGGACTCACTGGAGAGGTTCTAATCATAGAAAGTTAGAGTGTCAGTCCTCTTGTACGTAAGTCGGCATTGTACCTTTTGTATTAAATTCGGATGCAAACTCTGTGTTTCATCGTCAATTAGAAGGTCCAAGGGATACAGTAAACCTGAAGTGAAGCATCCGAATCTAAAACTGGACTCACAGGAGAGGTTCAAATCGTAGAAAGTTAGTGTGTCAGTTCTCCTGTACTTAAGTCGGCATTGTGCCTTTTGAATTTAATTCCGATGCTTTTTCTGTGTTTCATTGTCAATAAGAAGGTCCAAGGGATATAGTAAATCTGAAGTGTAGCATCGGAATGTAAAACTGTACTCACAGGAGAGGTTCAAATCATAGAAAGTTAGAATGTCAGTCCTCTTGCACTTAAGTCGGCATTGTGCCTTGTGTATTAAATTCGGATGCAATTTATGTGTTTCATCGTCAATAAGAAGGTGCAAGGTATACGGTAAACCTGAAGTGAAGCATCGGAATCTAAAACTGGACTCACAGGAGAGATTCAAATCATAGAAAGTGAGAGTGTCAGTCCTCTTGTACTTAAGTCGGCATTGTGCCATTTGTATTAAATTCGGATGCAATTTCTGTGTTTCGTCGTCAATAAGAAGGTCAAGGGATACAGTAAACCTGAAGTGAAGCATCGGAATCTAAAACTGGACTCACAGGAGAGGTTCAAATCATAGAAAGTGAGAGTGTCAGTCCTCTTGTACTTAAGTCGGCATTGTGCCACTTGTATTAAATTCGGTTGCAATATCTGTGTTTCATCGTCAATAAGAAGGTCTAAGGGATACAGTAAGCCTGAAGTGAGGCATCGGAATCTTAAACTGGAGTCACAGGAGAGGTTCCAATCATAGAAATTTAGAGTGTCAGTCCTCTTGTACTTAAGTCGGCATTGTGCCTTTTGAATTTCTTTCCGATGCAATTTCTGTGTTTCATCGTCAATAAGGAGGTGCAAGGTATACAGTAAACCTGAAGTGAAGCATCGGAATCTAAAACTGGACTCACAGGAGAGGTTCAAATCATAGAAAGTGAGAGTCTCAGTCCTCTTGTACTTAAGCCGGCATTGTGCCATTTGTATTAAATTCGGATGCAATTTCTGTGTTTCATCGTCAATAAGAAGGTCTAAGGGATACAGTAAACCTGAAGTGAAGCATCGGAATCTAAAACTGGACAAACAGGAGAGATTCAAATCATAGAAAATTAGAGTGTCACTCCGCTTGTTCTTAAGTCGGTATTGTGCCTTTTGCATTAAATTCGGATGCAATTTCTGTGTTTCATCGTCAATAAGAAGGTCCACGGGATACAGAAAACCTTATGTGATGCATCGGAATCTAAAACTGGACTCACAGGACAGGTTCAAAACATAGAATATTAGAGTGTCAGTCCTCTTTTACTTAAGACGGCATCGTGCATTTTGTATTAAATTCGGATGCCATTTCTGTGTTTTTCTTCGTCAATAAGAAGGTCCAAGGGATACAGTAAACCTGAAGTGAAGCATCGGAATCTAAAACTGGCCTCACAGGAGAGGTTCAAATCATAGAAAGTGAGAGTGTCAGTCATCTTGTAATTAAGTCGGCATTGTGCCTTTTGAATTTAATTCCGATGCAATTTCTGTGTTTCATCGACAATAAGAGGGTGGAAGGTATACTGTAAACCTGAAGTGAAGCATCGGAATCTACAACTGGACTCAAAGGAGATGTTCAAATTATAGAAAGTGAGAATGTCAGTCCTCTTTCAGTTAAGTTGGCGTTGTGCCTTTTCAATTTAATTGCGATTCAATTTCTGTGTTTCATCGTGAATTAGAAGTCCCAAGGGATACAGTAAACCTGAAGTGAAGCATCGGAATCTAAAACTGGACTCACAGGAGGGGTTCAAATCGTAGAAAGTGAGAGTGTCAGTCCTCTTGTACTTAAGTCGGCATTGTGATATTTGTATTAATTCCGGATGCAATTTCTGTGTTTCATCGTCAATAAGTAGGTCCAAGGGATACAGTAAACCTGAAGTGAAGCATCGGAATACAAAACTGGACTCACAGGAGAGGTTCAAATCATATAAAAGTGAGAGTTTCAGTCCTCTTGTACTTAAGTCGGCATTGTCCCGTTTGTATTTAATTCGGATGCAATTTCTGTGTTTCATCGTCAATAAGAAGGTGCTAGGTGTACAGTAAACCTGAAGTGAAGCATCGGAATCTAAAACTGGACTCACAGGAGAGGTTCAAATCATAGAAAGTGAGAGTGTCAGTCCTCTTGTTCTTAAGTTGGCATTGTGCCTTTTGTATTAAATTCGGATGCAATTTCTGTGTTTCATCGTCAATAAGAAGGTCCAAGGAATGCAGTAAACCTGAAGTGAAGCATCAGAATCTAAAACTGGACTCACAGGAGAGGTTCAAATCATAGAGAGTTAGAGTGTCACTCCTCATGTACTTAAGTCGGTATTGTCCCTTTTGTATTAAATTCGGATGCAATTTCTGTGTTTCATCGTAGATAAAAAGGTCCAAGGGATACAGTAAACCTGAAGTGAAGCATCGGAATCTGAAACTGAACTCACAGGAGAGGTTCAAATCATTGATAGTTAGAGTGTCAGTCCTCTTGTACTTAAGTCGGCGAGGTGCCTTTTGAATTTAATTCCGATGCAACTTCTGTGTTTCATCGTCAATAAGAAGGTCCAAGGTATACAGTAAACCTGAAGTGAAGCATCGGAATCTAAAACTGGACTCACAGGAGAGGTTCAAATCATAGAAAGTGAGAGTGTCAGTCCTCTAGTACTTAAGTCGCCATTGTGCCTTTTGTATTAAATTCGGATGCAATTTCTGTGTTTCATCGTCAATAAGTAGGTCCAAGGGATACTGTAAACCTGAAGTGAAGCATCGGAATCTAAAAGTGGACTCACAGGACAGGTCCAAATCATAGAAATTTAGAGTGGTAGTCCTCTTGTACTTAAGTCGGCATTGTGCCTTTTGTAATAAATTCGGATGCAAACTCTGTGTTTCATCGTCAATAAGAAGGTCCAAGGGATACAGTAAACCTGAAGTGAAGCATCGGAATCGAAAACTGGACTCACAGGAGAGGTTCACATCATAGAAAGTTTGAGAGTCAGTCCTCATGTACTTAAGTCATCATTGTGCCTTTTGAATTTAATTCCGATGCAATTTCTGTGTTTCATCGTCAATAAGAAGGTCCAAGGGTTACAGCAAACCTCAAGTAAAGCATCGGAATCTAAAATTGGACTCGTAGGAGAGGTTCAAATCATAGAAGTTGAGAGTGTCGGTCCTCTTGTCTTTAAGTCGTTATTGTACCATTTGTATTAAATACGGATGCAAGTTCTGTGTTTTTTCGTCAATAAGAAGGTCCAAGGGTTACAGTAAACCTGAAGTGAAGCATCCGAATCTAATACTGACCTCACAGGAGAGGTTCGAATCATAGAAAGTGAGAGAGTCACTCCTCTTGTACTTAAGTCGGCATTGTGCCATTTGTATTAAATTCGGATGGAATTTCTGTGTCTCATCGTCAATAAGAAGGTCCAAGGGATACAGTAAACCTGAAGTGAAGCATCGGAATTTAAAACTGGACTCACAGGAGAGGTTCAAATCATAGAAAGTTAGAGTGTCAGTCCTCTTGCACTTAAGTCGGCATTGTGCCTTTTGTATTAAATTCGGATGCCAACCCTGTGTTTCATCGTCAATAAGAAGGTCCAAGGGATACAGTAAACCTGAAGAGAATCATCGGAATCTAAAACTGGACTTACAGGAGAGGTTCAAATCATAGAAAGTTAGAGTGTCAGTCCTCTTGTACTTAAGTCGGCGTGGTCCTGTTTTAATTTAATTCCCATGCAACTTCTGTGTTTCATCGTCAATAAGAAGGTCCAAGGTATACAGTAAACCTGAAGTGAAGCATCGGAATGTAAAACTGGACTCACAGGAGAGGTTCAAATCATAGAAAGTGAGAGTGTCACTCCTCTTGTACTTAAGTCGATATTGTGCCTTTTGGATTAAATTCGGATGCAATTTCTGTGTTTCATCGTCAATAAAAAGGTCCAAGGGATACAGTAAACCTGAAGTGAAGCATCGGAATCCAAAACTGGACTCACAGGAGAGCTTCAAGTCATAGAAAAGTAGAGTGTCAGTCCTCTTGTACTTATGTCGGCGTGGTGCCTTTTGAATTTAATTCCGATGCAACTTCTGTGTTTCATCGTCTATAAGAAGGTGCAAGGTATACAGTAAACCTGAAGTGAAGCATCGGAATCTGAACCTGGACTCACAGGAGAGGTTCAAATCACAGAAAGTGAGAGTATCAGTCCTCTTGTACTTAAGTCGCCATTGTGCCATTTGTATTAAATTCGGATGCAATTTCTGTGTTTCATCGTCAATAAGAAGGTCCAAGGGATACAGTAATCCTGAAGTGAAGCATCGGAACCTAAAACTGGACTCAAAGGAGAGATTCAAATCATAGATAGTTAGAGTGTCGGTCCTCTTGTACGTAAGTCGGAATTGTGCCTTTTGTATTAAATTCGGATGCAATTTCAGTGTTTCATCGTCAATAAGAAGGTCCAAGGGATACAGTAAACCTGAAGTGAAGCATCGGAACCTAAAACTGGACTCACAGGAGAGATTCAAATCATAGATAATTAGAGTGTCAGTCCTCTTGTACTTAAGTCGGTATTGTGCCTTTTGGATTAAGTCCGGATGCAATTTCTGTGTTTCATCGTCAATAAAATGGTCCAAGGGATACAGTAAACCTGAAGTGAAGCATCATAATCCAAAACTGGACTCACAGGAGAGGTTCAAGTCATAGAAAGTTAGAGTGTCAGTCCTCTTGTACTTATGTCGGCGTGGTGCCTTTTGAATTTAATTCCGATGCAACTTCTGTGTTTCATCGTCAATAAGAAGGTGCAAGGTATACAGTAAACCTGAAGTGAAGCATCGAAACCTAAAACTGGACTCACAGGAGAGATTCAAATCATAGATAGTTAGAGTGTCAGTCCTCTTGTACTTAAGTGGGTATTGTGCCTTTTGTATTAAATCCGGATGCAATTTCTGTGTTTCATCGTCAATAAGAAGGTCCAAAGGATACAGTAAACCTGAAGTGAGGAATCGGAATCTAAAACTGGACCCACAGGAGAGGTTCAAATCATAGAATGTGAGAGTGTCAGTCCTCTTGTACTTAAGTCGGCATTGTGCCATTTGTATTAAATTCGGAGGCAATTCCTGTGATTCATAGTCAATAAGAAGGTCCAAGGGATACAGTAAACCTGAAGTGAAACATCGGAATCTAAAACTGGACTCACAGGAGAGGTTCAAATCATAGAAAGTTAGAGTGTCACTCATCTTGTATTTAAGTCGCTATTGTGCCACTTGTATTAAATACGCATGCAATTTCTGTGTTTTTTCGTCAATAAGAAGGTCCAAGGGATACAGTAAACCTGAAGTGAAGCATCGGAACCTAAAACTGGAATCACAGGAGAGGTTGAAATCATAGAAAGTTTGAGTGTCAGTCCTCTTGTACTTGTGTCGGCTTTGTGCCTTTTGAATTTAATTCCGATGCAATGTCTGTGTTTCATCGTCAATAAGATGGTCCAAGGGATACAGTAAGCCTCAAGCGACGCATCGGAATCTAAAACTGGACTCACAGGAGAGGTTCAAATCATAGAGAGTGAGAGTGTCAGTCCTCTTTTACTTAAGTCGGCATTGTGCCTTTTGAATTTAATCCCGGTGCAATTTCTGTGTTTCATCGTCAATAAGAAGGTCCAAGGGATACATTAAACCTCAAGTGAAGTATCGGAATCTAAAATTGTACACACAGGAGAGGTTCAAATCATAGAAAGTGAGAGTGTCGGTCCTCTTGTACTTAAGTCGGAATTGTGCCATGTGTATTACATTCGGATGCAATTTCTGTGTTTCATCGTCAATATGAAGGTCCAAGGGATACAGTAAACCTGAAGTGAAGCATCGGAATCTAAAACTGGACTCACAGGAGAGATTCAAATCATAGATATAGTGTCACTCCTCTGATACTTAAGTCGGTAATCTGCCTTTTGAATTAAATTCGGATGCAATTTTTGTGTTTAATCGTCAATAAGAAGGTCCAAGGGATACAGTAAACCTTAAGCGACGCATCGGAATCTAAAACTGGACTCACAGGAGAGGTTCAAATCATAGAAAGTGAGAGTGTCAGTCCTCTTGTACTTAAGTCGGCATTGTGCCATTTGTATTAAATTCGGATGCACTTTCTGCGTTTCATCGTCAATAACAAGGTCCTAAGGATACAGTAAACCTGAAGTGAAGCATCGGAACCTAAAACTGGACTAACAGGAGAGATTCAAATCATAGATAGTTAGGGTGTCAGTCCTCTTGTACTTAAGTCGCCATTGTGCCATTTGTATTAAATTCGGATGCAATTTCTGTGTTTCACCGTCAATAAGAAGGTCCAAGGGATACAGTAAACCTGAAGTGAAGCATCGGAACCTAAAACTGGACTCACAGGAGTGATTCAAATCATAGATAGTTAGAGTGTCAGTCCTCTTGTACTTAATTCGGTACTGAGCCTTTTGTATTAAATTCGGATGCAATTTCTGTGTTTCATCGTCAATAAGAAGGTCCAAAGGGATACAGTAAACCTGAAGTGAAACATCGAAATCTAAAACTGGACTCACAGGAGAGGTTCAAATCAAAGAAAGTTAGAGTGTCACTCCTCTTGTACTTATGTCGCTATTGTGCCACTTGTATTAAATACGGATGCAAATTCTGTGTTTTTTCGTCAATAACAAGGTCCAAGGGATATAGTTTGCCTGAAGTGAAGCATCCGAATCTAAAACTGACCTCACAGGAGAGGTTCGAATCATAGAAAGTAAGAGTGTCAGTCCTCTTGTACTTAAGTCGGCATTGTGCCATTTGTATTAAATTCGGATGCTATTTCGGTGTTTCATCGTCAATAAGAAGGTCCAAGGGATGCAGTAAACCTGAAGTGAAGCATCGGAATCTAAAACTGGACTCACAGGAGAAGTTCAAATCATAGAAAGTGAGACTGTCAGTCCTCTTGTACTTAAGTCGGCATTGTGCTATTTGTATTAAATTCGGAGGCAATTTCTGTGTTTCGTCGTCAATAAGAAGGTCCAAGGGATACAGTAAACCTGAAGTGAAGCATCGGAATCTAAAACTGGACTCACAGGAGAAGTTCAAATCATAGAAAGTGAGACTGTCAGTCCTCTTGTACTTAAGTCGGCATTGTGCTATTTGTATTAAATTCGGAGGCAATTTCTGTGTTTCGTCGTCAATAAGAAGGTCCAAGGGATACAGTAAACCTGAAGTATAGCATCGGTATCTAAAACTAGACTCACAGGAGAGGCTCAAATTATAGAAAGTAGAGTGTCAGTCCTCTTGTACTTAAGTCGGCGTGGTGCCTTTTGAATTTAATTCCGATGCAACTTCTGTGTTTCATCGTCAATAAGAAGGTGCAGGGTATACAGTAAACCTGAAGTGAAGCACCGGAATCTAAAACTGGGCTCACAGCAGAGGTTCAAATCATAGAAAGTGAGAGTGTCAGTCCTCTTGTACTTTAGTCGCCATTGTGCCGTTTGTATTAAATTCGGATGCAATTTCTGTGTTTCATCGTCAATAAGAAGGTCCAAGGGATACAGTAAACCTGAAGTATAGCATCGGAATCTAAAACTGGACTCACAGGAGAGGTTCAAATCATAGAAAGTTATAGTGTCAGTCCTCTTGTACTTAAGTCGGAATTGTCCCTTTTGTATTATATTCGGATGCAAACTCTGTGTCTCATCGTCAATAAGAAGGTCTAAGGGATACAGTAAACCTGAAGTGAAGCATCGGAATATAAAACTGGAATCACAGGAGAGGTTCAAATCATAGAAAGTTTGAGTGTCAATCCTCTTGTACTTAAGTCAGCATTGTAACTTTTGTATTAAAATCGGATGCAATTTCTGTGATTCTTCGTCAATAAGAAGGTCCAAGGGATACAGTAAACCTGAAGTGAAGCATCAGAAGTTAAAACTGGACTCACAGGAGAGGTTAAAATCATAGAAAGCGAGAGTGTCTGTCCTCTTTTACTTAAGTCGGCATTGTGCGTTTTGAATTTAATTCCGATGCAATTTCTGTGTTTCATCGTCAATAAGAAGGTCCAAGGGATACAGTAAACCTGAAGTGAAGCATCGGAATCTAAAACTGGACTCACAGGAGAGATTCAAATCATAGATATAGTGTCACTCCTCTTGTACTTAAGTCGGTGTTCTGCGCTTTGTATTAAAATCGGATGCAATTTCTGTGTTTCATTGATAATAATAAGGTCCAAGGGATACAGTAAACCTGAAGTGAAGCATCGGAATCTAAAACTGGACTTACCGGAGAGGTTCAAATCATCGAAAGTTAGAGTGTCAGTCCTCTTTTACTTAGGTCATAATTGTGCCTTTTGTATTAACTTCCGATGCAATTTCTATGTTTCATCGTCAATAAGAAGGTGCAAGTTATACAGTAAACCTGAAGTGAAGCATCGGAATCTAAAACCGGACTCACAGGAGAGGTTCAAATCATAGAAAGTGAGACTGTCAGTCCTCTTGTACTTAAGTCGGCATTGTGCTATTTGTATTAAATTCGGAGGCAATTTCTGTGTTTCGTCGTCAATAAGAAGGTCCAAGGGATACAGTAAACCTGAAGTGAAGCATCGAAATCTAAAAATGGACTCACAGGAGAGGTTCAAATCATAGAAAGCGAGAGTGTCAGTCCTCTTGTACTTAAGTCGGCATTGTGCCATTTGTATTATATTCGGATGCACTTTCTGTGTTTCATCTTCAATAAGAAGGTCCAAGGGATACAGTAAACCTGAAGTGAAGCATCGGAATCTAAAACGGAACTCACAGGAGAGGTTCCAATCATAGAAAGTGAGAGTGTCAGTCCACTTGTACTTAAGTCGGCATTGTGACTTTTGTATTAAAATCGGATGCAATTTCTGTGATTCTTCGTCAATAAGAAGGTCCAAGGGATACAGTAAACCTGAAGTGAAGCATTAGAAATTAAAACTGGACTCACAGGAGAGGTTCAAATCATAGAAAGCGAGAGTGTCTGTCCTCTTTTACTTAAGTCGGCATTGTGCGTTTTGAATTTAATTCCGATGCAATTTCTGTGTTTCATCGTCAATATGAAAGTCCAAGGGATACAGTAAACATGAAGTGAAGCATCGGATTCTAAAACTGGACTAACAGGAGAGGTTCAAATCATAGAAAGTGAGAGTGTCAGTCCTCTTGTTCTTATGTCGGCATTGTGCCATTTGTATTAAATTCGGATGCTATTTCGGTGTTTCATCGTCAATAAGAAGGTCCAAGGGATGCAGTAAACCTGAAGTGAAGCATCGGATTCTAAAACTGGACTCACAGGAGAAGTTCAAATCATAGAAAGTGAGAGTGTCAGTACTCTTGTACTTAAGTCGGCATTGTGCCATTTGTATTAAATTCGGGTGCAATTTCTGTGTTTCATCGTCAATAAGAAGGTCCAAGGAATACAGTAAACCTGAAGTGAAGCATCGGAATCTAAAACTGAACTCACTGGAAAGGTTCAAATCATAGAAACTGAGAGTGTCAGTCCTCTTGTACTTAAGTCGGCATTCTGGCATTTGTATAAAATTCGGATGCAATATCTGTGTTTCATCGTCAATAAGAAGGTCCAAGGGATACAGTAAACCTGAAGTGAAGCATCGGAATCTAAGACTGGACTCACAGGAGAGGTTCAAATCATAGAAAGTTAGAGTGTCAGTCCTCTTGTACTTAAGTCGGCGTGGTGCCTTTTGAATTTAATTCCCATGCAACTTCTGTGTTTCATCGTCAATAAGAAGGTGCAAGGTATACAGTAAACCTGAAGTGAAGAATCGGAATCTAAAACTGGACTCACAGGAGAGGTTCAAATCATAGAAAGTGAGAGTGTCAGTCCTCGTGTACTTAAGTCGCCATTGTGCCTTTTGTATTAAATTCGGATGCAATTTCTGTGTTTCATCGTCAATAAGAAGGTATAAGGGATACAGTAAACCTGAAGTGAAGCATCGGAATCTAAAAGTGGACTCAGAGAAGAGGTTCAAACCATAGAAAGTTAGAGTGGTAGTCCTCTTGTACTTAAGTCCGCATTGTGCCTTTTGTATTAAATTCGGATGCAAACTCTGTGTTTCATCGTCAATAAGAAGGTCCAAGGGATACAGTAAACCTGAAGTGAAGTATCGGAATTTAAAACTGTACTCACAGGAGAGGTTTAAATCATAGAAAGTGAGAGTGTCGGTCCTCTTGTACTTAAGTCGGCATTGTGCCATCTGTATTAAATTCGGATGCAATTTCTGTGTTTCATCGTCAATAAGAAGGTCCAAGGGATACAGTAAACCTGAAGTGAAGCATCGGAATCTAAAACTGGACACACAGGAGATATTCAAATCATAGATATAGTGTCACTCCTCTTGTACTTAAGTCGGTATTGTGCCTTTTGTATTAAATTCGGATGCAATTTCTGTATTTCATCGTCAATAAGAAAGTCCAAGGGATAAAGTAAACCTGAAGTGAAGCATCGGAATCTAAAACTGGACTCACCGGAGAGGCTCAAATAATAGAAAGTTAGAGTGTCAGTCCTCTTTTACTTAAGTCATCATTCTGCTTTTGTATTAAATTCGGATGCAATTTCTATGTTTCACCGTCAATAAGAAGGTGCAAGGTATACAGTAAACGTGAAGCGAAGCATTGGAATCTAAAACGGGCACACAGGAGAGGTTCAAACCATAGAAAGTGAGAGTGTCAGTCCTCTTGTACTTAAATCGGCATTGTGCCATTTGTATTAAATTCGGATGCACTTTATGTGTTTCATCTTCAATAAGAAGGTCCACGGAATACAGTAAACCTGAAGTGAAGCATCGGAATCTAAAACTGGATTCAAAGGAGAGGTTCCAATCATAAAAAGTTAGAGTGTCAGTCCTCTTGTACTTAAGTCGGGATTGTGCCTTTTGTATTAAATTCGGATGCAAACTCTGTGTTTCATCGTCAATAAGAAGGTCCAAGGGATACAGTGAACCTGAAGTGAAGCATCGGAATCTAAAACTGGACTCACAGGAGAGATTCAAATCATAGATATAGTGTCACTCCTCTTGTACTTAAGTCGGTATTGTGCCTTTTGTATTAAATTCGGATGCAATTTCTGTGTTTCATCGTCAATAAGAAGGTCCAAGAGATACAGTAAACCTGAAGTGAAGCATCGGAATTTAAAACTGGACTCACAGGAGAGATTTAATTCATAGAAAGTTAGAGTGTCAGTCCTCTTTTACTTAAGTCATCATTGTGCCTTTTGTATTAAATTCCGATGTAATTTCTATGTTTCATCGTCAATAAGAAGGTGCAAGGTATACAGTAAACCTGAAGTAAAGCATCGGAATCTAAAACCGGACTCACAGCTGAGGTTCAAATCATAGAAAGTGAGAGTGTCAATCCTCTTGTACTTAAGTCGGCATTGTGCTATTTGTATTAAATTCGGATGCAATTTCTGTGTCTCATCGTCAATAAGAAGGTCCAAGGGATACAGTAAACCTGAAGTGAAGCATCGGAATCTAAAAATGGACTCACAGTAGAGGTTCAAATCATAGAAAGTGAGAGTGTCAGTCCTCTTGTACTTAAGTCGGCATTGTGCCATTTGTATTAAATTCGGATGCACTTTCTGTGTTTCATCTTCAATAAGAAGGTCCAGGGGATACAGTAAACCTGAAGTGAAGCATCGGAATCTAAAACTGGACTCACAGGAGAGGTTCCAATCATAGAAAGTGAGAGTGTCAGTCCTCTTGTACTTAAGTCGGCATTGTGCCATTTGTATTAAATTCGGATGCAATTTCCGTGTTTAATCTCCAATAAGAATGTCCAAGTGATACAGTAAACCTGAAGTGAAGCATCGGAATCTAAAACTGGACTCACAGGGGAGGTTCAATTCATAGTGACTTAGAGTGTCTCTCCTCTTGTACTTAAGTCGGTATGTGCCTTTTGTATTACATTCGGATGCTATTTCTGTGCTTCCTCGTCAATAAGAAGGTCCAAGGGATACAGTAAACCTTAAGTGAAGCATCGGAATCTAAAACTGGACTCACAGGAGAGGTTCAAATCATAGAAAGTTAGAATGTGAGTCCTCTTGTACTTAAGTCGGCATTGTGCGTTTTGAATTTAATTCCGATGCAATATCTGTGTTTCATCGTCAATAAGAAGGTCCAAGGGATACAGAAAACCTGAAGTCAAGCATCGGAATCTAAAACTGGACTCACAGGAGAAGTTCAAATCATAGAAAGTGAGAGTGTCAGTACTCTTGTACTTAAGTCGGCATTGTGCCATTTGTATTAAATTCGGGTGCAATTTCTGTGTTTCATCGTCAATAAGAAGGTCCAAGGAATACAGTAAACCTGAAGTGAAGCATCGGAATCTAAAACTGAACTCACTGGAAAGGTTCAAATCATAGAAACTGAGAGTGTCAGTCCTCTTGTACTTAAGTCGGCATTCTGGCATTTGTATAAAATTCGGATGCAATATCTGTGTTTCATCGTCAATAAGAAGGTCCAAGGGATACAGTAAACCTGAAGTGAAGCATCGGAATCTAAAACTGGACTCACAGGAGAGGTTCAAATCATAGAAAGTTAGAGTGTCAGTCCTCTTGTACTTAAGTCGGCGTGGTGCCTTTTGAATTTAATTCCCATGCAACTTCTGTGTTTCATCGTCAATAAGAAGGTGCAAGGTATACAGTAAACCTGAAGTGAAGAATCGGAATCTAAAACTGGACTCACAGGAGAGGTTCAAATCATAGAAAGTGAGAGTGTCAGTCCTCGTGTACTTAAGTCGCCATTGTGCCTTTTGTATTAAATTCGGATGCAATTTCTGTGTTTCATCGTCAATAAGAAGTTATAAGGGATACAGTAAACCTGAAGTGAAGCATCGGAATCTAAAAGTGGACTCAGAGAAGAGGTTCAAACCATAGAAAGTTAGAGTGGTAGTCCTCTTGTACTTAAGTCCGCATTGTGCCTTTTGTATTAAATTCGGATGCAAACTCTGTGTTTCATCGTCAATAAGAAGGTCCAAGGGATACAGTAAACCTGAAGTGAAGTATCGGAATTTAAAACTGTACTCACAGGAGAGGTTCAAATCATAGAAAGTGAGAGTGTCGGTCCTCTTGTACTTAAGTCGGCATTGTGCCATCTGTATTAAATTCGGATGCAATTTCTGTGTTTCATCGTCAATAAGAAGGTCCAAGGGATACAGTAAACCTGAAGTGAAGCATCGGAATCTAAAACTGGACACACAGGAGATATTCAAATCATAGATATAGTGTCCCTCCTCTTGTACTTAAGTCGGTATTGTGCCTTTTGTATTAAATTCGGATGCAATTTCTGTATTTCATCGTCAATAAGAAAGTCCAAGGGATAAAGTAAACCTGAAGTGAAGCATCGGAATCTAAAACTGGACTCACCGGAGAGGCTCAAATAATAGAAAGTTACAGTGTCAGTCCTCTTTTACTTAAGTCATCATTCTGCTTTTGTATTAAATTCGGATGCAATTTCTATGTTTCACCGTCAATAAGAAGGTGCAAGGTATACAGTAAACGTGAAGTGAAGCATTGGAATCTAAAACCGGACACACAGGAGAGGTTCAAACCATAGAAAGTGAGAGTGTCAGTCCTCTTGTACTTAAATCGGCATTGTGCCATTTGTATTAAATTCGGATGCACTTTCTGTGTTTCATCTTCAATAAGAAGGTCCACGGAATACAGTAAACCTGAAGTGAAGCATCGGAATCTAAAACTGGAATCAAAGGAGAGGTTCCAATCATAAAAAGTTAGAGTGTCAGTCCTCTTGTACTTAAGTCGGGATTGTGCCTTTTGTATTAAATTCGGATGCAAACTCTGTGTTTCATCGTCAATAAGAAGGTCCAAGGGATACAGTGAACCTGAAGTGAAGCATCGGAATCTAAAACTGGACTCACAGGAGAGATTCAAATCATAGATATAGTGTCACTCCTCTTGTACTTAAGTCGGTATTGTGCCTTTTGTATTAAATTCGGATGCAATTTCTGTGTTTCATCGTCAATAAGAAGGTCCAAGAGATACAGTAAACCTGAAGTGAAGCATCGGAATCTAAAACTGGACTCACAGGAGAGGTTTAATTCATAGAAAGTTAGAGTGTCAGTCCTCTTTTACTTAAGTCATCATTGTGCCTTTTGTATTAAATTCCGATGTAATTTCTATGTTTCATCGTCAATAAGAAGGTGCAAGGTATACAGTAAACCTGAAGTAAAGCATCGGAATCTAAAACCGGACTCGCAGCTGAGGTTCAAATCATAGAAAGTGAGAGTGTCAATCCTCTTGTACTTAAGTCGGCATTGTGCTATTTGTATTAAATTCGGATGCAATTTCTGTGTCTCATCGTCAATAAGAAGGTCCAAGGGATACAGTAAACCTGAAGTGAAGCATCGGAATCTAAAAATGGACTCACAGTAGAGGTTCAAATCATAGAAAGTGAGAGTGTCAGTCCTCTTGTACTTAAGTCGGGATTGTGCCATTTGTATTAAATTCGGATGCACTTTCTGTGTTTCATCTTCAATAAGAAGGTCCAGGGGATACAGTAAACCTGAAGTGAAGCATCGGAATCTAAAACTGGACTCACAGGAGAGGTTCCAATCATAGAAAGTGAGAGTGTCAGTCCTCTTGTACTTAAGTCGGCATTGTGCCATTTGTATTAAATTCGGATGCAATTTCCGTGTTTAATCTCCAATAAGAAGGTCCAAGGGATACAGTAAACCTGAAGTGAAGCATCGGAATCTAAAACTGGACTCACAGGGGAGGTTCAATTCATAGTGACTTAGAGTGTCTCTCCTCTTGTACTTAAGTCGGTATGTGCCTTTTGTATTACATTCGGATGCTATTTCTGTGCTTCCTCGTCAATAAGAAGGTCCAAGGGATACAGTAAACCTTAAGTGAAGCATCGGAATCTAAAACTGGACTCACAGGAGAGGTTCAAATCATAGAAAGTTAGAATGTGAGTCCTCTTGTACTTAAGTCGGCATTGTGCGTTTTGAATTTAATTCCGATGCAATATCTGTGTTTCATCGTCAATAAGAAGGTCCAAGGGATACAGAAAACCTGAAGTCAAGCATCGGAATCTAAAACTGGACTAACAAGAGAGGTTCAAATCATAGAAAGTGAGAGTGTCAGTCCTCTTGTACTTAAGTCGGCATTGTGCCATTTGTACTAAATTCGGGTGCAATTTCTGTGTTTCATCGTCAATAGGAAGGTCCTAGGGATACAGTAAACCTGAAGTGAAGCATCGGAATCTAAAACTGGACTCACAGGAAAGGTTCAAATCATAGAAAGTGAAAGTGTCAGTCCTCTTGTACTTAAGCCGCCATTGTGCCTTTTGAATTAATTTCGGATGCAATTTCTGTGTTTCATCATCAATAAGAAGGTCCAAGGGATACAGTAAACCTGAAGTGAAGCATCGGAATCTAAAACTGGACTCACTTGATAAGTTCATATCATAGAAAGTTAGAGTGTCAGTCCTCTTGTACTTAAGTCGGCATTGTGCCCTTTGTATTAAATTCGAATGCAAACTCTGTGTTTCATCGTCAATAAGAATGTCCAAGGGATACAGTAAACCTTAAGTGAAGCATCGGAATCTAAAACTGGACTCTTAGGAGAGGTTCAAATCATAGAAAGTTAGAATGTCAGTCCTCTTGTACTTAAGTCGTCATTGTGCCTTTTGAATTTAATTCCTGATGCTTTTTCTGTGTTTCATTGTCAATAAGAAGGTCCAGGGGATACAGTAAACCTAAAGTAAAGCATCGGAATCTAAAACTGGTCTCACAGGAGAGGTTCAAAACATAGATAGAGTGTCACTCCTCTTGTACTTAAGTCGGTATTGTGCCTTTTGTATTAAATTCGGATGCAATTTCTGTGTTTCATCGTCAGTTAGAAGGTCCAAGGGATACAGTAAACCTGAAGAGAAGCATCGGAATCTAAAACCAGACTCACAGGAGAGGTTCAAATCATAGATAGTGAGGGTGTCAGTCCTCTTGTACTTAAGTCGGCATTGTGCCATTTGTATTTAATTCGGGTGCAATTTCTGTATGTCATCGTCAATCAGAAGGTCCAAGGGATACAGTAAACCTGAAGTGAAGCATCGGAATCTAAAACTGGACTCACAGGAGAGGTTCTAATCATAGAAAGTGAGAGAGTCAGTCCTCTTGTACTTAAGTCGGCATTGTGCCATTTGTATTAAATTCGGATGCAATTTCTGTGTTTCATCTTCAATACGAAGGTCCAAGGGATACAGTAAACCTGAAGTGAAGCATCAGAATCTAAAACTAGACTCACAGGAGAGGTTCAAATCACAGAAAGTTAGAGTGTCAGTCCTCTTGCACGTAAGTCGGCATTGTGCCTTTTGTATTAAAGTCGGATGCAAACTCTGTGTTTCATTGTCAATTAGAAGGTCCAAGGTATACAGTAAACCTGAAGTGAAGCATCGGAATCTAAAACTGGACTCACAGGAGAGGTTCAAAATATAGAATGTTAGAGTGTCAGTCCTCTTGTAGCTAAGTCGGCTTGGTGCATTTTGACTTTAATTCCGATGCAACTTCTGTGTTTCATCGTCAATAAGAAGGTGCAAGGTATACAGTAAACTGGGCTCACAGGAGAGGTTCAAATGTAGAAAGTGAGAGTGTCAGTCCTCTTGTACTTTAGTCGCCATTGGGCCGTTTGTACTAAATTCGGATGCAATTACTGTGTTTCATCGTCAATAAGAAGGTCCAAGGGTTACAGTAAACCTGATGTATAGCATCGGAATCGAAAACTGGACTCACAGGAGAGGTTCAAATCATAGAGAGTGAGAGTGTCAGTCCACTTTTACTTAAGTCGGCATTGTGCCTTTTGAATTTAATTCTGATGCAATTTCTGTGTTTCATCGTCAATAAGAAGATCCAAGTTATACAGTAAACCTGAAGTGAAGTATTGGAATTTAAAACTGTACTCACAGGAGAGGTTCAAATCATAGAAAGTGAGAGTGTCGGTCCTCTTGTACTTAAGTCGGCATTGTGCCATCTGTATTAAATTCGGATGCAATTTCTGTGTTTCATCGTCAATAAGAACGTCCAAGGGATACAGTAAACCTGAAGTGAAGCATCGGAATGTAAACCTGGACACACAGGAGATATTCAAATCATAGATATAGTGTCACTCCTCTTGTACTTAAGTTGGTATTGTGCCTTTTGTATTAAATTCGGATGCAATTTCTGTGTTTCATCGTCAATAAGAAGGTCCAAGGGATACAGTGCACCTGAAGTGAAGCATCGGAATCTAAAACTGGACTCACAGGAGAGGTTCAATTCATAGAAAGTTAGAGTGTCAGTCCTCTTTTACTTAAGTCATCATTGTGCCTTTTGTATTAAATTCCGATGCAATTTCTATGTTTCATCGTCAATAAGAAGGTGCAAGGTATACAGTAAACCTGAAGTGAAGCATCGGAATCTAAAACCGGACTCACAGGTGAGGTTCAAATCACAGAAAGTGAGAGTGTCAATCCTCTTGTACTTATGTCGGCATTGTGCTATTTGTATTAAATTCGGATGCAATTTCTGTGTTTCATCGTCAATAAGAAGTCCCAAGGGATACAGTAAACCTGAAGTGAAGCATCGGAATCTAAAAATGGACTCACAGTAGAGGTTAAAATCATAGAAAGTGAGAGTGTCAGTCCTCTTGTACTTAAGTCGGTATTGTGCCATTTGTATTAAATTCGGATGCACTTTCTGTGTTTCATCTTCAATAAGAAGGTCCAGGGGATACAGTAAACCTGAAGTGAAGCATCGGAATCTAAAACTGGACTCACAGGAGAGGTTCCAATCATAGAAAGTGAGAGTGTCAGTCCTCTTGTACTTAAGTCGGCATTGTGCCATTTGTATTAAATTCGGATGCAATTTCCGTGTTTCATCTTCAATAAGAAGGTCCAAGGGATACAGTAAACCTGAAGTGAAGCATCGGAATCTAAAACTAGACTCACAGGGGAGGTTCAATTCATAGTGAGTTAGAGTGCCTCTCCTCTTGTACTTAAGTCGGTATTGTGCCTTTTGTATTACATTCGGATGCTATTTCTGTGCTTCCTCGTCAATAAGAAGGTCCAAGGGATTTAGTAAACCTGAAGTGAAGCATCGGAATCCAAAACTGGACTCACAGGAGAGGTTCAAATCATACAAAGTGAGAGTATCAGTCCTCTTGTACTTAAGTCGGCATTGTGACTTTTGTATTAAAATCGGATGCAATTTCTGTGATTCTTCGTCAATAAGAAGGTCCAAGGGATACAGTAAACCTGAAGTGAAGCATCAGAAGTTAAAACGGGACTCACAGGAGAGGTTAAAATCATAGAATGTGAGAGTGTTAGTCCTCTTTTACTTAAGTCGGCATTGTGCGTTTTGAATTTAATTCCGATGCAATATCTGTGTTTCATCGTCAATAAGAAGGTCCAAGGGATACAGTAAACCTGAAGTCAAGCATCGGAATCTAAAACTGGACTAACAGGAGAGGTTCAAATCATAGAAAGTGAGAGTGTCAGTCCTCTTGTACTTAAGTCGGCATTGTGCCATTTGTATTAAATTCGGGTGCAATTTCTGTGTTTCATCGTCAATAGGAAGGTCCTAGGGATACAGTAAACCTGAAGTGAAGCATCGGAATCTAAAACTGGACTCTTAGGAGAGGTTCAAATCATAGAAAGTTAGAATGTCAGTCCTCTTGTACTTAAGTCGGCATTGTGCCTTTTGAATTTAATTCCTGATGCTTTTTCTGTGTTTCATTGTCAATAAGAAGGTCCAGGGGATACAGTAAACCTGAAGTGAAGCATCGGAATCTAAAACCGGACTCACAGGAGAGGTTCAAAACATAGATAGAGTGTCACTCCTCTTGTACTTATGTCGGTATTGTGCCTTTTGTATTAAATTCGGTTGCAATTTCTGTGTTTCATCGTCAGTTAGAAGGTCCAAGGGATACAGTAAATCTGAAGAGAAGCATCGGAATCTAAAACCGGACTCACAGGAGAGGTTCAAATCATAGAAAGTGAGGGTGTCAGTCCTCTTATACTTAAGTCGGCATTGTGCCATTTGTATTTAATTCGGGTGCAATTTCTGTGTGTCATCGTCAATAAGAAGGTCCAAGGGATACAGTAAACCTGAAGTGAAGCATCGGAATCTAAAACTGGACTCACAGGAGAGGTTCTAATCATAGAAAGTGAGAGAGTCAGTCCTCTTGTACTTAAGTCGGCATTGTGCCATTTGTATTAAATTCGGATGCAATTTCTGTGTTTCATCTTCAATACGAAGGTCCAAGGGATACAGTAAACCTGAAGTGAAGCATCGGAATCTAAAACTAGACTCACAGGAGAGGTTCAAATCATAGAAAGTTAGAGTGTCAGTCCTCTTGCACGTAAGTCGGCATTGTGCCTTTTGTATTAAATTCGGATGCAAACTCTGTGTTTCATTGTCAATTAGAAGGTCCAAGGGATACAGTAAACCTGAAGTGAAGCATCGGAATCTAAAACTGGGCTCACAGGAGAGGTTCAAATGTAGAAAGTGAGAGTGTCAGTCCTCTTGTACTTTAGTCGCCATTGGGCCGTTTGTACTAAATTCGGATGCAATTTCTGTGTTTCATCGTCAATAAGAAGGTCCAAGGGTTACAGTAAACCTGAAGTATAGCATCGGAATCTAAAACTGGACTCACAGGAGAGGTTCAAATCATAGAGAGTGAGAGTGTCAGTCCACTTTTACTTATGTCGGCATTGTGCCTTTTGAATTTAATTCTGATGCAATTTCTGTGTTTCATCGTCAATAAGAAGGTCGAAGGGATACAGTAAACCTGAAGTGAAGTATCGGAATTTAAAACTGTACTCACAGGAGAGGTTCAAATCATAGAAAGTGAGAGTGTCGGTCCTCTTGTACTTAAGTCGGCATTGTGCCATCTGTATTAAATTCGGATGCAATTTCTGTGTTTCATCGTCAATAAGAAGGTCCAAGGGATACAGTAAACCTGAAGTGAATCATCGGAATCTAAACCTGGACACACAGGAGATATTCAAATCATAGATATAGTGTCACTCCTCTTGTACTTAAGTCGGTATTGTGCCTTTTGTATTAAATTCGGATGCAATTTCTATGTTTCATCGTCAATAAGAAGGTGCAAGGTATACAGTAAACCTGAAGTGAAGCATCAGAATCTAAAACCGGACTCACAGGAGAGGTTCAAATCATAGAAAGTGAGAGTGTCAGTCCTCTTGTACTCAAATCGGCGTTGTGCCATTTGTATTAAATTCGGATCCAATTCCTGTGTTTCATCGTCAATAAGAAGGTCCAAGGGATACAGTAATCCTGAAGTGAAGCATCGGAATCTAAAAATGGACTCACAGGAGAGGTTCAAATCATAGAAAGTGAGAGTGTCAGTCCTCTTGTACTTAAGTCGGCATTGTGCCATTTGTATTAAATCCGGATGCACTTTCTGTGTTTCATCTTCAATAAGAAGGTCCACGGGATACAGTAAACCTGAAGTGAAGCATCGGAATCTAAAACTGGACCCACAGGAGA
This sequence comes from Schistocerca americana, assembly GCF_021461395.2. NCBI lineage: Eukaryota > Metazoa > Arthropoda > Insecta > Orthoptera > Acrididae > Schistocerca > Schistocerca americana. Next base: position 2,462,702 of record NW_025726126.1, read on the forward strand.
GGTTCCAATCATAGAAAGTTAGAGTGTCAGTCCTCTTGTACTTAAGTCGGAATTGTGCCTTTTGTATTAAATTCGGATGCAAACTCTGTGTTTCATCGTCAATAAGAAGGTCCAAGGGATACAGTAAACCTTAAGCGAAGCATCGGAATCTAAAACTGGACTCACAGGAGAGGTTCAAATCATAGAGAGTGAGAGTGTCAGTCCACTTTTACTTAAGTCATCATTGTGCCTTTTGTATTAAATTCCGATGCAATTTCTATGTTTCATCGTCAATAGGAAGGTGCAAGGTATACAGTAAACCTGAAGTGAAGCATCGGAATCTAATACTGGACTCACAGGTGAGGTTCAAATCATAGTGAGTTAGAGTATCTCTCCTCTTGTACTTAAGTCGGTATTGTGCCTTATGTATTACATTCGGATGCTATTTCTGTGCTTCCTCGTCAATAAGAAGGTCCAAGGGATATAGTAAACCTGAAGTGAAGCATCGGAATCTAAAACTAGACTCACAGGAGAGGTTCAAATCATACAAAGTTAGAGTATCAGTCCTCTTGTACTTAAGTCGGCATTCTGACTTTTGTATTAAAATCGGATGCAATTTCTGTGATTCTTCGTCAATAAGATGGTCCAAGAGATACAGTAAACCTGAAGTGAAGCATCAGAAGTTAAAACGGGACTCACAGGAGAGGTTAAAATCATAGAAAGTGAGAGTGTTAGTCCTCTTTTACTTAAGTCGGAATTGTGCGTTTTGAATTTAATTCCGATGCAATAACTGTGTTTCATCGTCAATAAGAAGGTCCAAGGGATACAGTAAACCTGAAGTCAAGCATCGGTATCTAAAACTGGACTAACATGAGAGGTTCAAATCATAGAAAGTGAGAGTGTCAGTCCTCTTGTACTTAAGTCGGCATTGTGCCTTTTGAATTTAATTCCTGATGCTTTTTCTGTGTTTCATTGTCAATACGAAGGTCCAGGGGATACAGTAAACCTGAAGTGAAGCATCGGAATCTAAAACTGGACTCACAGGAGAGGTTCAAAACATAGTTAGAGTGTCACTCCTCTTGTACTTAAGTCGGTATTGAGCCTTTTGTATTAAATTCGGATGCAATTTCTGTGTTTCATCGTCAGTTAGAAGGTCCAAGGGATACAGTAAACCTGAAGAGAAGCATCGGAATCTAAAACTGGACTCACAGGAGAGGTTCAAAACATAGAAAGTTAGCGTGTCGGTCCTCTTTTACTTAAGTCAGCATTTTGCCTTTTGTATTAAATTCCGATGCAATTTCTATGTTTCATCGTCAATAAGAAGGTGCAAGGTATACAGTAAACCTGAAGTGAAGCATCGGAATCTAAAACCGGACTCACAGGTGAGGTTCAAATCATAGAAAGTGAGATTGTCAATCCTCTTGTACTTAAGTCGGCATTGTGCCATTTGTATTAAATTCGGATGCAATTTCTGTGTTTCATCGTCAATAAGAAGGTCCAAGGGATACAGTAAACCTGAAGTGCAGCGTCGGAATCTAAAAATGGACTCACAGTAGAGGTTCAAATCATAGTAAGTGAGAGTGTCAGTCCTCTTGTACTTAAGTCGGCATTGTGCCATTTGTACTAAATTCGGATGCACTTTCTGTGTTTCATCTTCAATAAGAAGGTCCAGGGGATACAGTAAACCTGAAGTGAAGCATCGGAATCTAAAACTGGACTCACAGGAGAGGTTCCAATCATAGAAAGTGAGAGTGTCAGTCCTCTTGTACTTGAGTCGGCATTGTGCCATTTGTATTAAATTCGGATGCAATTTCCGTGTTTCATCTTCAATAAGAAGGTCCAAGGGATACAGTAAACCTGAAGTGAAGCATCGGAATCTAAAACTGGACTCACAGGAGAGGTTCAAAAAATAGAAAGTTAGAGTGTCAGTCCTCTTGTACTTAAGTCGGCTTGGTGCATTTTGAATTTAATTCCGATGCAACTTCTGTGTTTCATCGTCAATAAGAAGGTGCAAGGTATACAGTAAACCTGAAGTGAAGCACCGGATTCTTAAACTGGGCTCACAGGAGAGGTTCAAATGTAGAAAGTGAGAGTGTCAGTCCTCTTGTACTTTAGTCGCCATTGGGCCGTTTGTACTAAATTCGGATGCAATTTCTGTGTTTCATCGTCAATAAGCAGGTCCAAGGGTTACAGTAAACCTGAAGTATAGCATCGGAATCTAAAACTGGACTCACAGGAGAGGTTCAAATCATAGAGAGTGAGAGTGTCAGTCCACTTTTACTTAAGTCGGCATTGTGCCTTTTGAATTTAATTCTGATGCAATTTCTGTGTTTCATCGTCAATAAGAAGGTCCACGGGATACAGTAAACCTGAAGTGAAGCATCGGAATCTAAAACTGGACTCACAGCAGAGGTTCCAATCATAGAAAGTTAGAGTGTCAGTCCTCTTGTACTTAAGTCGGAATTGTGAATTTTGTATTAAATTCGGATCCAATTCCTGTGTTTCATCGTCAATAAGAAGGTCCAAGGGATACAGTAATCCTGAAGTGAACCATCGGAATCTAGAAATGGACTCACAGGAGAGGTTCAAATCATAGAAAGTAAGAGTGTCAGTCCTTTTGTACTTAAGTCGGCATTGTGCCATTTGTATTAAATTCGGATGCACTTTCTGTGTTTCATCTTCAATAAGAAGGTCCACGGGATACAGTAAACCTGAAGTGAAGCATCGGAATCTAAAACTGGACTCACAGGAGAGGTTCCAATCATAGAAAGTTAGAGTGTCAGTCCTCTTCTACTTAAGTCGGAATTGTGCCTTTTGTATTAAATTCGGATGCAAACTCTGTGTTTCATTGTCAATTAGAAGGTCCAAGGGATACAGTAAACCTGAAGTGAAGCATCGGAATCTAAAACTGGACTCACAGGAGAGGTTCAAAAAATAGAAAGTTAGAGCGTCAGTCCTCTTGTACTTAAGTCGGCTTGGTGCATTTTGAATTTAATTCCGATGCAACTTCTGTGTTCATCGTCAATAAGAAGGTGCAAGGTATACAGTAAACCTGAAGTGAAGCACCGGAATCTAAAACTGGGCTCACAGGAGAGGTTCAAATGTAGAAAATGAGAGTGTCAGTCCTCTTGTACTTTAGTCGTCATTGGGCCGTTTGTACTAAATTCGGATGCAATTTCTGTGTTTCATCGTCAATAAGAAGGTCCAAGGGTTACAGTAAACCTGAAGTATAGCATCGGAATCTAAAACTGGACTCACAGGAGAGGTTCAAATCATAGAGAGTGAGAGTGTCAGTCCACTTTTACTTATGTCGGCATTGTGCCTTTTGAATTTAATTCTGATGCAATTTCTGTGTTTCATCGTCAATAAGAAGGTCGAAGGGATACAGTAAACCAGAAGTGAAGTATCGGAATTTAAAACTGTACTCACAGGAGAGGTTCAAATCATAGAAAGTGAGAGTGTCGGTCCTCTTGTACTTAAGTCGGCATTGTGCCATCTGTATTAAATTCGGATGCAATTTCTGTGTTTCATCGTCAATAAGAAGGTCCAAGGGATACAGTAAACCTGAAGTGAATCATCGGAATCTAAACCTGGACACACAGGAGATATTCAAATCATAGATATAGTGTCACTCCTCTTGTACTTAAGTCGGTATTGTGCCTTTTGTATTAAATTCGGATGCAATTTCTATGTTTCATCGTCAATAAGAAGGTGCAAGTTATACAGTAAACCTGAAGTGAAGCATCGGAATCTAAAACCGGACTCACAGGAGAGGTTCAAATCATAGAAAGTGAGAGTGTCAGTCCTCTTGTACTTAAATCGGCGTTGTGCCATTTGTATTAAATTCGGATCCAATTCCTGTGTTTCATCGTCAATAAGAAGGTCCAAGGGATACAGTAATCCTGAAGTGAAGCATCGGAATCTAAAAATGGACTCACAGGAGAGGTTCAAATCATAGAAAGTGAGAGTGTCAGTCCTCTTGTACTTAAGTCGGCATTGTGCCATTTGTATTAAATTCGGATGCACTCTCTGTGTTTCATCTTCAATAAGAAGGTCCACGGTATACAGTAAACCTGAAGTGAAGCATCGGAATCTAAAACTGGACTCACAGGAGAGGTTCTAATCATAGAAAGTTAGAGTGTCAGTCCTCTTGTACTTAAGTCGGAATTGTGCCTTTTGCATTAAATTCGGATGCAAACTCTGTGTTTCATCGTCAATAAGAAGGTCCAAGGGATACAGTAAACCTTAAGCGAAGCATCGGAATCTAAAACTGGACTCACAGGAGAGGTTCAAATCATAGAGAGTGAGAGTGTCAGTCCACTTTTACTTAAGTCATCATTGTGCCTTTTGTATTAAATTCCGATGCAATTTCTATGTTTCATCGTCAATAGGAAGGTGCAAGGTATACAGTAAAAGTGAAGTGAAGCATCGGAATCTAAAACCGGTCTCACAGGTGAGGTTCCAATCATAGAAAGTGAGAGTGTTAGTCCTCTTTTACTTAAGTCGGAATTGTGCGTTTTGAATTTAATTCCGATGCAATAACTGTGTTTCATCGTCAATAAGAAGGTCCAAGAGATACAGTAAACCTGAAGTCATGCATCGGTATCTAAAACTGGACTAACATGAGAGGTTCAAATCATAGAAAGTGAGAGTGTCAGTCCTCTTCTACTTAAGTCGGCATTGTGCCATTTGTATTAAATTCGGGTGCAATTTCTGTGTTTCATCGTCAATAGGAAGGTCCTAGGGATACAGTAAACCTGAAGTGAAGCATCGGAATCTGAAACTGGACTCACAGGAAAGGTTCAAATCATAGAAAGTGAAAGTGTCAGTCCTCTTGTACTTAAGCCGCCATTGTGCCTTTTGAATTAATTTCGGGTGCAATTTCTGTGTTTCATCGTCAATAAGAAGGTCCAAGGGATACAGTAAACCTGAAGTGAAGCATCGGAATCTAAAACTGGACTCACAGGAGAGGTTCATATCATAGAAAGTTAGAGTGTCAGTCCTCTTGTACTTAAGTCGGCATTGTGCCCTTTGTATTAAATTCGAATGCAAACTCTGTGTTTCATCGTCAATAAGAAGGTCCAAGGGATACAGTATACCCTAAGTGAAGCATCGGAATCTAAAACTGGACTCTTAGGACAGGTTCAAATCATAGAAAGTTAGAATGTCAGTCCTCTTGTACTTAAGTCGGCATTGTGCCTTTTGAATTTAATTCCTGATGCTTTTTCTGTGTTTCATTGTCAATACGAAGGTCCAGGGGATACAGTAAACCTGAAGTGAAGCATCGGAATCTAAAACTGGACTCACAGGAGAGGTTCAAAACATAGATAGAGTGTCACTCCTCTTGTTCTTAAGTCGGTATTGTGCCTTTTGTATTAAATTCGGATGCAATTTGTGTGTTTCATCGTCAGTTAGAAGGTCCAAGGGATACAGCAAACCTGAAGTGAAGCATCGGAATCTAAAAATGGACTCACAGGAGAGGTTCAAAAAATAGAAAGTTAGAGTGTCAGTCCTCTTGTACTTAAGTCGGCTTGGTGCATTTTGAATTTAATTTCGATGCAACTTCTGTGTTTCATCGTCAATAAGAAGGTGCAAGGTATTCAGTAAACCTGAAGTGAAGCACCAGATTCTTAAACTGGGCTCACAGGAGAGGTTCAAATGTAGAAAGTGAGAGTGTCAGTCCTCTTGTACTTTAGTCGCCATTGGGCCGTTTGTACTAAATTCGGATGCAATTTCTGTGTTTCATCGTCAATAAGCAGGTCCAAGGGTTACAGTAAACCTGAAGTATAGCATCGGAATCTAAAACTGGACTCACAGGAGAGGTTCAAATCATAGAGAGTGAGAGTGTCAGTCCACTTTTACTTAAGTCGGCATTGTGCCTTTTGAATTTAATTCTGATGCAATTTCTGTGTTTCATCGTCAATAAGAAGGTCCACGGGATACAGTAAACCTGACGTGAAGCATCGGAATCTAAAACTGGACTCACAGGAGAGGTTCCAATCATAGAAAGTTAGAGTGTCACTCCTCTTGTACTTATGTCGGAATTGTGCCTTTTGTATTAAATTCGGATCCAATTCCTGTGTTTCATCGTCAATAAGAAGGTCCAAGGGATACAGTAATCCTGAAGTGAACCATCGGAATCTAGAAATGGACTCACAGGAGAGGTTCAAATCATAGAAAGTGAGAGTGTCAGTCCTTTTGTACTTAAGTCGGCATTGTGCCATTTGTATTAAATTCGGATGCACTTTCTGTGTTTCATCTTCAATAAGAAGGTCCACGGGATACAGTAAACCTGAAGTGAAGCATCGGAATCTAAAACTGGACTCACAGGAGAGATTCAAATCATAGATATAGTGTCACTCCTCTTGTACTTAAGTCGGTATTGTGCCTTTTGTATAAAATTCGGATGCAATTTCTGTGTTTCATCGTCAATAAGAAGGTCCAAGGGATACAGTAAACCTGAAGTGAAGCATCGGAATCTAAAACTGGACTCACAGGAGAGGTTCAATTCATAGAAAGTTAGAGTGTCAGTCCTCTTTTACTTAAGTCATCATTGTGCCTTTTGTATTAAATTCCGATGCAATTTCTATGTTTCATCGTCAATAAGAAGGTGCAAGGTATACAGTAAACCTGAAGTGAAGCATCGGAATCTAAAACCAGACTCACAGGTGGGGTTCAAATCACAGAAAGTGAGAGTGTCAATCCTCTTGTACTTAAGTCGGCATTGTGCTATTTGTATTAAATTCGGATGCAATTTCTGTGTTTCATCGTCAATAAGAAGGTCCAAGGGATACAGTAAACCTGAAGTGAAGCATCGGAATCTAAAAATGGACTCACAGTAGAGGTTCAAATCATAGAAAGTGAGAGTGTCAGTCCTCTTGTACTTAAGTCGGCATTGTGCCATTTGTATTAAATTCGGATGCACTTTCTGTGTTTCATCTTCAATAAGAAGGTCCAGGGGTTACAGTAAACCTGAAGTGAAGCATCGGAATCTAAAACTGGACTCACAGGAGAGGTGCCAATCATAAAAAATGAGAAAGTCAGTCCTCTTGTACTTAAGTTGGCATTGTGACTTTTGTATTAAAATAGGATGCAATTTCTGTGATTCTTCGTCAATAAGAAGGTCCAAGGGATACAGTAAACCCGAAGTGAAGCATCAGAATCTAAAACTGGACTCACAGGGGAGGTTCAAATCATAGTGAGTTAGAGTGTCTCTCCTCTTGTACTTAAGTCGGTATTGTGCCTTTTGTATTACATTCGAATGCTATTTCTGTGCTTCCTCGTCAATAAGAAGGTCCAAGGGATATAGTAAACCTGAAGTGAAGCATCAGAAGTTAAAACGGGACTCACAGGAGAGGTTAAAATCATAGAAAGTGAGAGTGTTAGTCCTCTTTTACTTAAGTCGGCATTGTGCGTTTTGAATTTAATTCCGATGCAATATCTGTGTTTCATCGTCAATAAGAAGGTCCAAAGGATACAGTAAACCTGAAGTCAAGCATCGGAATCTAAAACTGGACTAACAGGAGAGGTTCAAATCATAGAAAGTGAGAGTGTCAGTCCTCTTGTACTTAAGTCGGCATTGTGCCATTTGTATTAAATTCGGGTGCAATTTCCGTGATTCATCGTCAATAGGAAGGTCCTAGGAATACAGTAAACCTGAAGTGAAGCATCGGAATCTAAAACTGGACTCACAGGAAATGTTCAAATCATAGAAAGTGAAAGTGTCAGTCCTCTTGTACTTAAGCCGCCATTGTGCCTTTTGAATTAAATTCGGATGCAATTTCTGTGTTTCATCGTCAATAAGAAGGTCCAAGGGATACAGTAAACCTGAAGTGAAGCATCGGAATCTAAAACTGGACTCACAGGAGAAGTTCATATCATAGAAAGTTAGAGTGTCAGTCCTCTTGTACTTAAGTCGGCATTGTGCCCTTTGTATTAAATTCGAATGCAAACTCTGTGTTTCATCGTCAATAAGAAGGTCCAAGGGATACAGTAAACCTTAAGTGAAGCATCGGAATCCAAAACTGGACTCTTAGGATAGGTTCAAATCATAGAAAGTTAGAATGTCAGTCCTCTTGTACTTAAGTCGGCATTGTGGCTTTTGAATTTAATTCCTGATGCTTTTTCTGTGTTTCATTGTCAATAAGAAGGTCCAGGGGATACAGTAAACCTGAAGTGAAGCATCGGAATCTAAAACTGGACTCACAGGAGAGGTTCATAACATAGGTAGAGTGTCACTCCTCTTGTACTTAAGACGGTATTGTGCCTTTTGTATTAAATTCGGATGCAATTTCTGTGTCTCATCGTTAGTTAGAAGGTCCAAGGGATACAGTAAACCTGAAGAGAAGCATCGGAATCTAAAACTGGACTCACAGGAGAGGTTCAAAACATAGAAAGTTAGCGTGTCGGTCCTCTTTTACTTAAGTCAGCATTTGCCTTTTGTATTAAATTCCGATGCAATTTCTATGTTTCATCGACAATAAGAAGGTGCAAGGTATACAGTAAACCTGAAGTGAAGCATCTGAATCTAAAACCGGACTCACAGGAGAGGTTCAAATCATAGAAAGTGAGGGTGTCAGTCCTCTTGTACTTAACTCGGCATTGTGCCATTTGTATTTAATTCGGGTGCAATTTCTGTGTGTCATCGTCAATAAGAAGGTCCAAGGGATACAGTAAACCTGAAGTGAAGCATCGGAATCTAAAACTGGACTCACAGGAAAGGTTCAAATCATAGAAAGTGAGAGTGTCAGTCCTCTTGTACTTAAGTCAGCATTGTGGCATTTGTATTAAATTCGGATGCAATTTCTGTGCTTCATCGTCAATAAGAAGGTCCAAGGGATACAGTAAAACTGAAGTGAAGCATCGGAATCTGAAACTGGACTCACAGGAGAGATTTCAATCATAGAAAGTGAGAGTGTCAGTCCTCTTTTACTTAAGTCGGCACTGTGCATTTTGAATTTAATTCCGATGCAATTTCTGTGTTTCATCGTCAATAAGAAGGTCCAAGGGATACAGCAAACCTGAAGTGAAGCATCGGAATCTAAAACTGGACTCACAGGGGAGGTTCAAATCATAGTGAGTTAGAGTGTCTCTCCTCTTGTACTTAAGTCGGTATTGTGACTTTTGTATTACATTCGGATGCTATTTCTGTGCTTCCTCGTCAATAAGAAGGTCCAAGGGATATAGTAAACCTGAAGTGAAGCATCGGAGTCTAAAACTGGACTCACAGGAGAGGTTCAAATCATACAAAGTTAGAGTATCAGTCCTCTTGTACTTAAGTCAGCATTGTGACTTTTGTATTAAAATCGGATGCAATTTCTGTGATTCTTCGACAATAAGAAGGTCCAAGGGGTACAGTAAACCTGAAGTGAAGCATCAGAAGTTAAAACTGGACTCACAGGAGAGGTTAAAATCATAGAAAGTGAGAGTGTTAGTCCTCTTTTACTTAAGTCGGCATTGTGCGTTTTGAATTTAATTCCGATGCAATATCTGTGTTTCATCGTCAATAGGAAGGTCCTAGGGTTACAGTAAACCTGAAGTGAAGCATCGGAATCTAAAACTGGACTCACAGGAGAGGTTCATATATAGAAAGTTAGAGCGTCAGTCCTCTTGTACTTAAGTCGGCATTGTGCCCTTTGTATTATATTCGAATGCAAACTCTGTGTTTCATCGTCAATAAGAAGGTCCAAGGGATACAGTATACCTTAAGTGAAGCATCGGAATCTAAAACTGGACCCTTAGGAGAGGTTCAAATCATACAAAGTTAGAATGTCAGTCCTCTTGTACTTAAGTCGGCATTGTGACTTTTGAATTTAATTCCCGATGCTTTTACTGTGTTTCATTGTCAATAAGAAGGTCCAGGGGATACAGTAAACCTGAAGTGAAGCATCGGAATCTAAAACTGGACCCACAGGAGAGGTTCAAAACATAGATAGAGTGTCACTCCTCTTGTACTTAAGTTGGTATTGTGCCTTTTGTATTAAATTCGGATGCAATTTCTGTGTTTCATCGTCAGTTAGAAGGTCCAAGGGATACAGTAAACCTGAAGAGAAACATCGGAATCTAAAACTGGACTCACAGGAGAGGTTCAAAACATAGAAAGTTAGCGTGTCGGTCCTCTTTTACTTAAGTCAGCATTTTGCCTTTTGTATTAATTTCCGATGCAATTTCTATGTTTCATCGTCAATAAGAAGGTGCAAGGTATACAGTAAACCTGAAGTGAAGCATCGGAATCTAAAACCGGACTCACAGGAGAGGTTCAAATCATAGAAAGTGAGGGTGCCAGTCCTCTTGTACTTAAGTCGGCATTGTGCCATTTGTATTTAATTCGGGTGCAATTTCTGTGTGTCATCGTCAATAAGAAGGTCCAAGGGATACAGTAAACCTGAAGTGAAGCATCGGAATCTAAAACTGGACTCACAGGAAAGGATCAAATCATAGAAAGTGAGAGTGTCAGTCCTCTTTTACTTAAGTCGGCATTGTGCATTTTGAATTTAATTCCGATGCAATTTCTGTGTTTCATCGTCAATAAGAAGGTCCAAGGGATACAGCAAACCTGAAGTGAAGCAACGGAATCTAAAACTGGACTCGCAGGAGAGGTTCACATCAGAGAAAGTGAGAGTGTCAGTCCTCTTGTACTTAAGTCGGCATTGTGCCTTTTGTATTAAATTCGGATGCAATTTCTGTGTTTCATCGTCAATAAGAAGGTCCAAGGGATACGGTAAACCTGAAGTGAAGCATCGGAATCTAAAACTGGACTCACAGGAGATATCTAAATCATAGAAAGTGAGAGTGTCAGTCCTCTTTTACTTAAGCCGGCATTGTGCCTTTTTAATTTAATTCCGATGCAATTTCTGTGTTTCATCGTCAATAAGAAGGTGCAAGGTATACAGTAAACCTGAAGTGAAGCATCGGAATCTAAAACCGGACTCACAGGTGAGGTTCAAATCATAGAAAGTGAGAGTGTCAATCCTCTTGTACTTAAGTCGGCATTGTGCTATTTGTATTAAATTCGGATGCAATTTCTGTGTTTCATCGTCAATAAGAAGGTCCAAGGGATACAGTAAACCTGAAGTGAAGCATCGCAATCTAAAACTGGACTCACAGGAGATATCTAAATCATAGAAAGTGAGAGTGTCAGTCCTCTTTTACTTAAGTCGGCATTGTGCCTTTTTAATTTAATTCCGTTGCAATTTCTGTGTTTCATCGTCAATAAGAAGGTGCAAGGTATACAGTAAACCTGAAGTGAAGCATCGGAATCTAAAACCGGACTCACAGGTGAGGTTCAAATCATAGAAAGTGAGAGTGTCAATCCTCTTGTACTTAAGTCGGCATTGTGCTATTTGTATTAAATTCGGATGCAATTTCTGTGTTGCATCGTCAATAAGAAGGTCCAAGGGATACAGTAAACCTGAAGTGAAGCATCGGAATCTAAAACTGGACTCACAGGAGAGGTTCATAACATAGATAGAGTGTCACTCCTCTTGTACTTAAGTCGGTATTGTGCCTTTTGTATTAAATTCGGATGCAATTTCTGTGTTTCATCGTCAGTTAGAAGGTCCAAGGGATACAGTAAACCTGAAGAGAAGCATCGGAATCTAAAACCGGACTCACAGGAGAGGTTCAAATCATAGAAAGTGAGAGTGTCAGTCCTCTTGTACTTAAGTCAGCATTGTGGCATTTGTTTAAATTTGGATGCAATTTTTGTGCTTCATCGTCAATACGAAGGTCCAAGGGATACAGTAAAACTGAAGTGAAGCATCGGAATCTGAAACTGGACTCACAGGAGAGATTTCAATCATAGAAAGTGAGAGTGTCAGTCCTCTTTTACTTAAGTCGGCATTGTGCATTTTGAATTTAATTCCGATGCAATTTCTGTGTTTCATCGACAATAAGAAGGTCCAAGGGATACAGCAAACCTGAAGTGAAGCATCGGAATCTAAAACTGGACTCACAGGGGAGGTTCAAATCATAGTGAGTTAGAGTGTCTCTCCTCTTGTACTTAAGTCGGTATTGTGCCTTTTGTATTACATTCGGATGCTATTTCTGTGCTTCCTCGTCAATAAGAAGGTCCAAGGGATATAGTAAACCTGAAGTGAAGCATCGGAATCTAAAACTGGACTAACAGGAGAGGTTCAAATCATACAAAGTTAGAGTATCAGTCCTCTTGTACTTAAGTCGGCATTGTGACTTATGTATTAAAATCGGATGCAATTTCTGTGATTCTTCGACAATAAGAAGGTCCAAGGGATACAGTAAACCTGAAGTGAAGCATCAGATGTTAAAACTGGACTCACAGGAGAGGTTAAAATCATAGAAAGTGAGAGTGTTAGTCCTCTGTTACTTAAGTTGGCATTGTGCGTTTTGAATTTAATTCCGATGCAATATCTGTGTTTCATCGTCAATAAGAAGGTCCAAGGGATACAGTAAACCTGAGGTCAAGCATCGGAATCTAAAACTGGACTCACAGGAGAGGTTCAAATCATACAAAGTTAGAGTATCAGTCCTCTTGTACTTAAGTCAGCATTGTGACTTTTGTATTAAAATCGGATGCAATTTCTGTGATTCTTCGACAATAAGAAGGTCCAAGGGATACAGTAAACCTGAAGTGAATCATCAGAAGTTAAAACTGGACTCACAGGAGAGGTTAAAATCATAGAAAGTGAGAGTGTTAGTCCTCTTTTACTTAAGTCGGCATTGTGCGTTTTGAATTTAATTCCGATGCAATATCTGTGTTTCATCGTCAATAGGAAGGTCCTAGGGTTACAGTAAACCTGAAGTGAAGCATCGGAATCTAAAACTGGACTCACAGAAGAGGTTCATATCATAGAAAGTTAGAGCGTCAGTCCTCTTGTACTTAAGTCGGCATTGTGCCCTTTGTATTATATTCGAATGCAAACTCTGTGTTTCATCGTCAATAAGAAGGTCCAAGGGATACAGTATACCTTAAGTGAAGCATCGGAATCTAAAACTGGACCCTTAGGAGAGGTTCAAATCATACAAAGTTAGAATGTCAGTCCTCTTGTACTTAAGTCGGCATTGTGACTTTTGAATTTAATTCCCGATGCTTTTACTGTGTTTCATTGTCAATAAGAAGGTCCAGGGGATACAGTAAACCTGAAGTGAAGCATCGGAATCTAAAACTGGACCCACAGGAGAGGTTCAAAACATAGATAGAGTGTCACTCCTCTTGTACTTAAGTTGGTATTGTGCCTTTTGTATTAAATTCGGATGCAATTTCTGTGTTTCATCGTCAGTTAGAAGGTCCATGGGATACAGTAAACCTGAAGAGAAACATCGGAATCTAAAACTGGACTCACAGGAGAGGTTCAAAACATAGAAAGTTAGCGTGTCGGTCCTCTTTTACTTAAGTCAGCATTTTGCCTTTTGTATTAATTTCCGATGCAATTTCTATGTTTCATCGTCAATAAGAAGGTGCAAGGTATACAGTAAACCTGAAGTGAAGCATCGGAATCTAAAACCGGACTCACAGGAGAGGTTCAAATCATAGAAAGTGAGGGTGCCAGTCCTCTTGTACTTAAGTCGGCATTGTGCCATTTGTATTTAGTTCGGGTGCAATTTCTGTGTGTCATCGTCAATAAGAAGGTCCAAGGGATACAGTAAACCTGAAGTGAAGCATCGGAATCTAAAACTGGACTCACAGGAAAGGATCAAATCATAGAAAGTGAGAGTGTCAGTCCTCTTTTACTTAAGTCGGCATTGTGCATTTTGAATTTAATTCCGATGCAATTTCTGTGTTTCATCGTCAATAAGAAGGTCCAAGGGATACAGCAAACCTGAAGTGAAGCAACGGAATCTAAAACTGGACTCGCAGGAGAGGTTCACATCAGAGAAAGTGAGAGTGTCAGTCCTCTTGTACTTAAGTCGGCATTGTGCCTTTTGTATTAAATTCGGATGCAATTTCTGTGTTTCATCGTCAATAAGAAGGTCCAAGGGATACAGTAAACCTGAAGTGAAGCATCGGAATCTAAAACTGGACTCACAGGAGATATCTAAATCATAGAAAGTGAGAGTGTCAGTCCTCTTTTACTTAAGCCGGCATTGTGCCTTTTTAATTTAATTCCGATGCAATTTCTGTGTTTCATCGTCAATAAGAAGGTGCAAGGTATACAGTAAACCTGAAGTGAAGCATCGGAATCTAAAACCGGACTCACAGGTGAGGTTCAAATCATAGAAAGTGAGAGTGTCAATCCTCTTGTACTTAAGTCGGCATTGTGCTATTTGTATTAAATTCGGATGCAATTTCTGTGTTTCATCGTCAATAAGAAGGTCCAAGGGATACAGTAAACCTGAAGTGAAGCATCGGAATCTAAAACTGGACTCACAGGAGATATCTAAATCATAGAAAGTGAGAGTGTCAGTCCTCTTTTACTTAAGTCGGCATTGTGCCTTTTTAATTTAATTCCGTTGCAATTTCTGTGTTTCATCGTCAATAAGAAGGTGCAAGGTATACAGTAAACCTGAAGTGAAGCATCGGAATCTAAAACCGGACTCACAGGTGAGGTTCAAATCATAGAAAGTGAGAGTGTCAATCCTCTTGTACTTAAGTCGGCATTGTGCTATTTGTATTAAATTCGGATGCAATTTCTGTGTTGCATCGTCAATAAGAAGGTCCAAGGGATACAGTAAACCTGAAGTGAAGCATCGGAATCTAAAACTGGACTCACAGGAGAGGTTCATAACATAGATAGAGTGTCACTCCTCTTGTACTTAAGTCGGTATTGTGCCTTTTGTATTAAATTCGGATGCAATTTCTGTGTTTCATCGTCAGTTAGAAGGTCCAAGGGATACAGTAAACCTGAAGAGAAGCATCGGAATCTAAAACTGGACTCACAGGAGAGGTTCAAAACATAGAAAGTTAGCGTGTCGGTCCTCTTCTACTTAAGTCAGCATTTTGCCTTTTGTATTAAATTCCGATGCAATTTCTATGTTTCATCGTCAATAAGAAGGTGCAAGGTATACAGTAAACCTGAAGTGAAGCATCGGAATCTAAAACCGGACTCACAGGAGAGGTTCAAAACATAGAAAGTAGCGTGTCGGTCCTCTTTTACTTAAGTCAGCATTTTGCCTTTTGTATTAATTTCCGATGCAATTTCTATGTTTCATCGTCAATAAGAAGGTGCAAGGTATACAGTAAACCTGAAGTGAAGCATCGGAATCTAAAACCGGACTCACAGGAGAGGTTCAAATCATAGAAAGTGAGAGTGTCAGTCCTCTTGTACTTAAGTCAGCATTGTGGCATTTGTTTAAATTCGGATGCAATTTTTGTGCTTCATCGTCAATACGAAGGTCCAAGGGATACAGTAAAACTGAAGTGAAGCATCGGAATCTGAAACTGGACTCACAGGAGAGATTTCAATCATAGAAAGTGAGAGTGTCAGTCCTCTTTTACTTAAGTCGGCATTGTGCATTTTGAATTTAATTCCGATGCAATTTCTGTGTTTCATCGTCAATAAGAAGGTCCAAGGGATACAGCAAACCTGAAGTGAAGCATCGGAATCTAAAACTGGACTCACAGGGGAGGTTCAAATCATAGTGAGTTAGAGTGTCTCTCCTCTTGTACTTAAGTCGGTATTGTGCCTTTTGTATTACATTCGGATGCTATTTCTGTGCTTCCTCGTCAATAAGAAGGTCCAAGGGATATAGTAAACCTGAAGTGAAGCATCGGAATCTAAAACTGGACTCACAGGAGAGGTTCAAATCATACAAAGTTAGAGTATCGGTCCTCTTGTACTTAAGTCGGCATTGTGACTTATGTATTAAAATCGGATGCAATTTCTGTGATTCTTCGACAATAAGAAGGTCCAAGGGATACAGTAAACCTGAAGTGAAGCATCAGATGTTAAAACTGGACTCACAGGAGAGGTTAAAATCATAGAAAGTGAGAGTGTTAGTCCTCTGTTACTTAAGTTGGCATTGTGCGTTTTGAATTTAATTCCGATGCAATATCTGTGTTTCATCGTCAATAAGAAGGTCCAAGGGATACAGTAAACCTGAGGTCAAGCATCGGAATCTAAAACTGGACTAACAGGAGAGGTTCAAATCATAGAAAGTGAGAGTGTCAGTCCTCTTGTACTTAAGTCGGCATTGTGCCATTTGTATTAAATTCGGGTGCAATTTCTGTGTTTCATCGTCAATAGGCAGGTCCTAGGGATACAGTCAACCTGAAGTGAAGCATCGGAATCTAAAACTGGACTCACAGGAAAGGTTCAAATCATAGAAAGTGAAAGTGTCAGTCCTCTGGTACTTAAGCCGCCATTGTGCCTTTTGAATTAAATTCGGATGCAATTTCTGTGTTTCATCGTCAATAAGAAGGTCCAAGGGATACAGTAAACCTGAAGTGAAGCATCGGAATCTAAAACTGGACTCACAGGAGAGGTTCATATCATAGAAAGTTAGAGTGTTAGTCCTCTTGTACTTAAATCAGCATTGTGGCATTTGTATTAAATTCGGATGCAATTTCTGTGCTTCATCGTCAATAAGAAGGTCCAAGGGATACAGTAAACCTGAAGTGAAGCATCGGAATCTGAAACTGGACTCACAGGAGGGACTTCAATCATAGAAAGTGAGAGTGTCAGTCCTCTTTTACTTAAGTCGGCATTGTGCATTTTGAATTTAATTCCGATGCAATTTCTGTGTTTCATCGTCAATAAGAAGGTCCAAGGGATACAGCAAACCTGACGTGAAGCATCGAAATCTAAAACTGGACTCGCAGGAGAGGTTCAAATCAGAGATAGTGAGAGTGTCAGTCCTCTTGTACTTAAGTCGGCATTGTGCCTTTTGTATTAAATTCGGATGCAATTTCTGTGTTTCATCGTCAATAAGAAGGTCCAAGGGATACAGTAAACCTGAAGTGAAGCATCTGAATCTAAAACTGGACTCACAGGAGATATCTAAATCATAGAAAGTGAGAGTGTCAGTCCTCTTTTACTTAAGTCGGCATTGTGCCTTTTTAATTTAATTCCCATGCAATTTCTGTGTTTCATCGTCAATAAGAAGGTGCAAGGTATACAGTAAACCTGAAGTGAAGCATCGGA
Source organism: Schistocerca americana (assembly GCF_021461395.2). Taxonomy (NCBI): domain Eukaryota; kingdom Metazoa; phylum Arthropoda; class Insecta; order Orthoptera; family Acrididae; genus Schistocerca; species Schistocerca americana. The sequence goes on from NW_025726126.1 coordinate 2,479,738, forward strand.
ATCTAAAACCGGAGTCACAGGTGAGGTTCAAATCATAGAAAGTGAGAGTGTCAATCCTCTTGTACTTAAGTCGGCATTGTGCTATTTGTATTAAATTCGGATGCAATTTCTGTGTTTCATCGTCAATAAGAAGGTCCAAGGGATACAGTAAACCTGAAGTGAAGCATCGGAATCTAAAAATGGACTCACAGTAGAGGTTCAAATCATAGAAAGTGAGAGTGTCAGTCCTCTTGTACTTAAGTCGGCATTGTGCCATTTGTATTAAATTCGGATGCACTTTCTGTGTTTCATCTTCAATAAGAAGGTCCAAGGGATACAGTAAACCTGAAGTGAAGCATCGGAATGTAAAACTGGACTCACAGGAGAGGTTCATATCATAGAAAGTTAGAGTGTCAGTCCTCTTGTACTTAAGTAAGCATTGTGCCCTTTGTATTAAATTCGAATGCAAACTCTGTGTTTCATCGTCAATAAGAAGATCCAAGGGATACAGTAAACCTTAAGTGAAGCATCGGAATCTAAAACTGGACTCTTAGGAGAGGTTCAAATCATAGAAAGTTAAAATGTCAGTCCTCTTGTACTTAAGTCGGCATTGTGCCTTTTGAATTTAATTCCTGATGTTTTTTCTGTGTTTCATTGTCAATACAAAGGTCCAGGGGATACAGTAAACCTCAAGTGAAGCATCGGAATCTAAAACTGGACTCACAGGAGAGGTTCAAAACATAGATAGAGTGTCACTCATCTTGTACTTAAGTCGGTATTTTGCCTTTTGTATTAAATTCGGATGCAATTTCTGTGTTTCATCGTCAGTTAGAAGGTCCAAGGAATACAGTAAACCTGAAGAGAAGCATCTGAATCTAAAACTGGACTCACAGGAGAGGTTCAAAACATAGAAAGTTAGCGTGTCGGTCCTCTTTTACTTAAGTCAGCATTTTGCCTTTTGTATTAAATTCCGATGCAATTTCTATGTTTCATCGTCAATAAGAAGGTGCAAGGTATACAGTAAACCTGAAGTGAAGCATCGGAATCTAAAACCGGACTCACAGGAGAGATTCAAATCATAGAAAGTGAGGGTGTCAGTCCTCTTGTACTTAAGTCGGCATTGTGCCTTTTGTATTTAATTCCGGTGCAATTTCTGTGTGTCATCGTCAATAAGAAGGTCCAAGGGATACAGTAAACCTGAAGTGAAGCATCGGAATCTAAAACTTGACTCACAGGAAAGGTTCAAATCATAGAAAGTGAGAGTGTCAGTCCTCTTGTACTTAAGTCAGCATTGTGGCATTTGTATTAAATTCGGATGCAATTTCTGTGCTTCATCGTCAATAAGAATGTCCAAGGGATACAGTAAACGTGAAGTGAAGCATCGGAATCTGAAACTGGACTCACAGGAGAGACTTCAATCATAGAAAGTGAGAGTGTCAGTCCTCTTTTACTTAAGTCGGCATTGTGCATTTTGAATTTAATTCCGATGCAATTTCTGTGTTTCATCGTCAATAAGAAGGTCCAAGGGATACAGCAAACCTGAAGTGAAGCATCGGAATCTAAAACTGGACTCGCAGGAGAGGTTCAAATCAGAGAAAGTGAGAATGTCAGTCCTCTTGTACTTAAGTCGGCATTGTGCCATTTGTATTAAATTCGGATGCAATTTCTGTGTTTCATCGTCAATAAGAAGGTCCAAGGGATACAGTAAACCTGAAGTGAAGCATCGGAATCTGAAACTGGACTCACAGGAGAGACTTCAATCATAGAAAGTGAGAGTGTCAGTCCTCTTTTACTTAAGTCGGCATTGTGCATTTTGAATTTAATTCCGATGCAATTTCTGTGTTTCATCGTCAATAAGAAGGTCCAAGGGATACAGCAAACCTGACGTGAAGCATCGGAATCTAAAACTGGACTCGCAGGAGAGGTTCAAATCAGAGATAGTGAGAGTGTCAGTCCTCTTGTACTTAAGTCGGCATTGTGCCTTTTGTATTAAATTCGGATGCAATTTCTGTGTTTCATCGTCAATAAGAAGGTCCAAGGGATACAGTAAACCTGAAGTGAAGCATCTGAATCTAAAACTGGACTCACAGGAGATATCTAAATCATAGAAAGTGAGAGTGTCAGTCCTCTTTTACTAAAGTCGGCATTGTGCCTTTTTAATTTATTTCCGATGCAATTTCTGTGTTTCATCGTCAATAAGAAGGTGCAAGGTATACAGTAAACCTGAAGTGAAGGATCGGAATCTAAAACCGGACTCACAGGTGAGGTTCAAATCATAGAAAGTGAGAGTGTCAATCCTCTTGTACTTAAGTCGGCATTGTGCTATTTGTATTAAATTCGGATGCAATTTCTGTGTTTCATCGTCAATAAGAAGGTCCAAGGGATACAGTAAACCTGAAGTGAAGCATCGGAATCTAAAAATGGACTCACAGTAGTTGTTCAAATCATAGAAAGTGAGAGTGTCAGTCCTCTTGTACTTAAGTCGGCATTGTGCCATTTGTATTAAATTCGGATGCACTTTCTGTGTTTCATCTTCAATAAGAAGGTCCAAGGGATACAGTAAACCTGAAGTGAAGCATCGGAATGTAAAACTGGACTCACAGGAGAGGTTCATATCATAGAAAGTTAGAGTGTCAGTCCTCTTGTACTTAAGTAAGCATTGTGCCCTTTGTATTAAATTCGAATGCAAACTCTGTGTTTCATCGTCAATAAGAAGATCCAAGGGATACAGTAAACCTTAAGTGAAGCATCGGAATCTAAAACTGGACTCTTAGGAGAGGTTCAAATCATAGAAAGTTAGAATGTCAGTCCTCTTGTACTTAAGTCGGCATTGTGCCTTTTGAATTTAATTCCTGATGCTTTTTCTGTGTTTCATTGTCAATACAAAGGTCCAGGGGATACAGTAAACCTCAAGTGAAGCATCGGAATCTAAAACTGGACTCACAGGAGAGGTTCAAAACATAGATAGAGTGTCACTCCTCTTGTACTTAAGTCGGTATTGTGCCTTTTGTATTAAATTCGGATGCAATTTCTGTGTTTCATCGTCAGTTAGAAGGTCCAAGGGATACAGTAAACCTGAAGAGAAGCATCTGAATCTAAAACTGGACTCACAGGAGAGGTTCAAAACATAGAAAGTTAGCGTGTCGGTCCTCTTTTACTTAAGTCAGCATTTTGCCTTTTGTATTCAATTCCGATGCAATTTCTATGTTTCATCGTCAATAAGAAGGTGCAAGGTATACAGTAAACCTGAAGTGAAGCACCGGAATCTAAAACCGGACTCACAGGAGAGATTCAAATCATAGAAAGTGAGGGTGTCAGTCCTCTTGTACTTAAGTCGGCATTGTGCCTTTTGTATTTAATTCGGGTGCAATTTCTGTGTGTCATCGTCAATAAGAAGGTCCAAGGGATACAGTAAACCTGAAGTGAAGCATCGGTATCTAAAACTTGACTCACAGGAAAGGTTCAAATCATAGAAAGTGAGAGTGTCAGTCCTCTTGTACTTAAGTCAGCATTGTGGCATTTGTATTAAATTCGGATGCAATTTCTGTGCTTCATCGTCAATAAGAAGGTCCAAGGGATACAGTAAACGTGAATTGAAGCATCGGAATCTGAAACTGGACTCACAGGAGAGACTTCAATCATAGAAAGTGAGAGTGTCAGTCCTCTTTTACTTAAGTCGGCATTGTGCCTTTTGTATTTAATTCGGGTGCAATTTCCGTGTGTCATCGTCAATAAGAAGGTCCAAGGGATACAGTAAACCTGAAGTGAAGCATCGGAATCTAAAACTTGACTCACAGGAAAGGTTCAAATCATAGAAAGTGAGAGTGTCAGTCCTCTTGTACTTAAGTCAGCATTGTGGCATTTGTATTAAATTCGGATGCAATTTCTGTGCTTCATCGTCAATAAGAAGGTCCAAGGGATACAGTAAACGTGAAGTGAAGCATCGGAATCTGAAACTGGACTCACAGGAGAGACTTCAATCATAGGAAGTGAGAGTGTCAGTCCTCTTTTACTTAAGTCGGCATTGTGCATTTTGAATTTAATTCCGATGCAATTTCTGTGTTTCATCGTCAATAAGAAGGTCCAAGGGATACAGCAAACCTGAAGTGAAGCATCGGAATCTAAAACTGGACTCGCAGGAGAGGTTCAAATCAGAGAAAGTGAGAATGTCAGTCCTCTTGTACTTAAGTCGGCATTGTGCCATTTGTATTAAATTCGGATGCAATTTCTGTGTTTCATCGTCAATAAGAAGGTCCAAGGGATACAGTAAACCTGAAGTGAAGCATCGGAATCTAAAACTGGACTCACAGGAGATATCTAAATCATAGAAAGTGAGAGTGGCAGTCCTCTTTTACATAAGTCGGCATTGTGCCTTTTTAATTTAATTCCGATGCAATTTCTGTGTTTCATCGTCAATAAGAAGGTGCAAGGTGTACAGTAAACCTGAAGTGAAGAATCGGAATCTAAAACCGGACTCACAGGTGAGGTTCAAATCATAGAAAGTGAGAGTGTCAATCCTCTTGTACTTAAGTCGGCATTGTGCTATTTGTATTAAATTCGGATGCAATTTCTGTGTTTCATCGTCAATAAGAAGGTCCAAGGGATACAGTAAACCTGAAGTGAAGCATCGGAATCTAAAAAAGGACTCACAGTAGAGGTTCAAATCATAGAAAGTGAGAGTGTCAGTCCTCTTGTACTTAAGTCGGCAGTGCGCCATTTGTATTAAATTCGGATGCAATTTCTGTGTTTCATCGTCAATAAGAAGGTCCAAGGGATACAGTAAACCTGAAGTGAAGCATCAGAATCTAAAACTGGACTCACAGGGGAGGTTCAATTCATAGTGAGTTAGAGTGTCTCTCCTCTTGTACTTAAGTCGGTATTGTGCCTTTTGTATTACATTCGGATGCTATTTCTGTGCTTCCTCGTCAATAAGAAGGTCCAAGGGATATAGTAAACCTGAAGTGAAGCATCGGAATCTAAAACTGGACTCACAGGAGATGTTCAAATCATACAAAGTTAGAGTATCAGTCCTCTTGTACTTAAGTCGGCATTGTGACATTTGTATTAAAATCGGATGCAATTTCTGTGATTCTTCGTCAATAAGAAGGTCCAAGGGATGCAGTAAACCTGAAGTGAAGCATCAGAAGTTAAAACTGGACTCAAAGGAGAGGTTAAAATCATAGAAAGTGAGAGTGTTAGTCGTCTTTTACTTAAGTCGGCATTGTGCGTTTTGAATTTAATGCCGATGCAATATCTGTTTTTCATCGTCAATAAGAAGGACCAAGGGATACAGTAAACCCGAAGTCAAGCATCGGAATCTAAAACTGGACTAACAGGAGAGGTTCAAATCATAGAAAGTGAGAGTGTCAGTCCTCTTGTACTTAAGTCGGCATTGTGCTATTTGTATTAAATTCGGGGGCAATTTCTGTGTTTCGTCGACAATAGGAAGGTCCTAGGGATACAGTAAACATGAAGTGAAGCATCGGAATCTAAAACTGGACTCAAAGGAAAGGTTCAAATCATAGAAAGTGAAAGTGTCAGTCCTCTTGTACTTAAGCCGCCATTGTGCCTTTTGAATTAAATTCGGATGCAATTTCTGTGTTTCATCGTCAATAAGAAGGTCCAAGGGATACAGTAAACCTGAAGTGAAGCATCGGAATCTAAAACTGGACTCACAGGAGAGGTTCATATCATAGAAAGTTAGAGCGTCAGTCCTCTTGTACTTAAGTCGGCATAGTGCCCTTTGTATTAAATTCGAATGCAAACTCTGTGCTTCATCGTCAATAAGAAGGTCCAAGGGATACAGAAACCTTAAGTGAAGCATCGGAATCTAAAACTGGACCCTTAGGAGAGGTTCAAATCATACAAAGTTAGAATGTCAGTCCTCTTGTACTTAAGTCGGCATTGTGACTTTTGAATTTAATTCCCGATGCTTTTTCTGTGTTTCATTGTCAATAAGAAGGTCCAGGGGATACAGTAAACCTGAAGTGAAGCATCGGAATCTAAAACTGGACTCACAGGAGAGGTTCAGAACATAGATAGAGTGTCACTCCTCTTGTACTTAAGTCGGTATTGTGCCTTTTGTATTAAATTCGGATGCAATTTCTGTGTTTCATCGTCAGTTAGAACGTCCAAGGGATACAGTAAACCTGAAGAGAAGCATCGGAATCTAAAACTGGACTCACAGGAGAGGTTCAAAACATAGAAAGGTAGCGTGTCGGTCCTCTTTTGCTTAAGTCAGCATTTTGCCTTTTGTATTAATTTCCGATGCAATTTCTATGTTTCATCGTCAATAAGAAGGTGCAAGGTATACAGTAAACCTGAAGTGAAGCATCGGAATCTAAAACCGGACTCACAGGAGAGGTTCAAATCATAGAAAGTGAGGGTGTCAGTCCTCTTGTACTTAAGTCGGCATTGTGCCATTTGTATTTAATTCGGGTGCAATTTCTGTGTGTCATCGTCAATAAGAAGGTCCAAGGGATACAGTAAACCTGAAGTGAAGCATCGGAATCTAAAACTGGACTCACAGGAAAGGTTCAAATCATAGAAAGTGAGAGTGTCAGTCCTCTTGTACTTAAGTCAGCATTGTGGCATTTGTATTAAATTCGGATGCAATTTCTGTGCTTCATCGTCAATAAGAAGGTCCAAGGGATACAGTAAAACTGAAGTGAAGCATCGGAATCTGAAACTGGACTCACAGGAGAGATTTCAATCATAGAAAGTGAGAGTGTCAGTCCTCTTTTACTTAAGTCGGCATTGTGCATTTTGAATTTAATTCCGATGCAATGTCTGTGTTTCATCGTCAATAAGAAGATCCAAGGGATACAGTAAACCTGAAGTCAAGCATCGGAATCTAAAACTGGACTAACAGGAGAGGTTCAAATCATAGTAAGTGAGAGTGTCAGTCCTCTTGTACTTAAGTCGGCATTGTGCCATTTGTATTAAATTCGGGTGCAATTTGTGTGATTCATCGTCAATAGGAAGGTCCTAGGGATACAGTAAACCTGAAGTGAAGCATCGGAATCTAAAACTGGACTCACTGGAAAGGTTCCAATCATAGAAAGTGAAAGTGTCAGTCCTCTTGTACTTAAGCCGCCATTGTGCCTTTTGAATTAAATTCGGATGCAATTTCTGTGTTTCATCGTCAATAAGAAGGTCCAAGGGATACAGTAAACTTGAAGTGAAGCATCGGAATCTAAAACTGGACTCACAGGAGAAGTTCATATCATAGAAAGTTAGAGTGTCAGTCCTCTTGTACTTAAGTCGGCATTGTGCCCTTTGTATTAAATTCGAATGCAAACTCTGTGTTTCATCGTCAATAAGAAGGTCCAAGGGATACAGTAAACCTTAAGTGAAGCATCGGAATCTAAAACTGGACTCTTAGGAGAGGTTCAAATCATAGAAAGTTAGAATGTCAGTCCTCTTGTACTTAAGTCGGCATTGTGGCTTTTGAATTTAATTCCTGATGCTTTTTCTGTGTTTCATTGTCAATAAGAAGGTCCAGGGGATACAGTAAACCTGAAGTGAAGCATCGGAATCTAAAACTGGACTCACATGAGAGGTTCAAAACATAGATAGAGTGTCACTCCTCTTGTACTTAAGTTGGTATTGTGCCTTTTGTATTAAATTCGGATGCAATATCTGTGTTTCATCGTCAGTTAGAAGGTCCAAGGGATACAGTAAACCTGAAGAGAAGCATCGGAATCTAAAACTGGACTCACAGGAGAGGTTCAAAACATAGAAAGTTAGCGTGTCGGTCCTCTTTTACTTAAGTCAGCATTTTGCCTTTTGTATTAAATTCCGATGCAATTTTATGTTTCATCGTCAATAAGAAGGTGCAAGGTATACAGTAAACCTGAAGTGAAGCATCGGAATCTAAAACCGGACTCACAGGAGAGGTTCAAATCATAGAAAGTGAGGGTGTCAGTCCTCTTGTACTTAAGTCGGCATTGTGCCATTTGTATTTAATTCGGGTGCAATTTCTGTGTGTCATCGTCAATAAGAAGGTCCAAGGGATACAGTGAACCTGAAGTGTAGCATCGGAATCTAAAACTGGACTCACAGGAAAGGTTCAAATCATAGAAAGTGAGAGTGTCAGTCCTCTTGTACTTAAGTCAGCATTGTGGCATTTGTATTAAATTCGGATGCAATTTCTGTGCTTCATCGTCAATAAGAAGGTCCAAGGGATACAGTAAAACTGAAGTGAAGCATCGGAATCTTAAACTGGACTCACAGGAGAGATTTCAATCATAGAAAGTAAGAGTGTCAGTCCTCTTTTACTTAAGTCGGCATTGTGCATTTTGAATTTAATTCCGATGCAATGTCTGTGTTTCATCGTCAATAAGATGGTCCAAGGGATACAGCAAACCTGAAGTGAAGCATCGGAATCTAAAACTGGACTCACAGGGGAGGTTCAAATCATAGTGAGTTAGAGTGTCTCTCCTCTTGTACTTAAGTCGGTATTGTGCCTTTTGTATTACATTCGGATGCTATTTCTGTGCTTCCTCGTCAATAAGAAGGTCCAAAGGATATAGTAAACCTGAAGTGAAGCATCGGAATCTAAAACTGAACTCACAGGAGAGGTTCAGATCATACAAAGTTAGAGTATCGGTCCTCTTGTACTTAAGTCGGCATTGTGACTTTTGTATTAAAATCGGGTGCAATTTCTGTGATTCTGCGTCAATAAGAAGGTCCAAGGGATACAGTAAACCTGAAGTGAAGCATCAGAAGTTAAAACTGGACTCACAGGAGAGGTTAAAATCATAGAAAGTGAGAGTGTTAGTCCTCTTTAACTTAAGTCGGCAGTGTGCGTTTTGAATTTAATTCCGATGCAATATCTGTGTTTCATCGTCAATAAGAAGGTCCAAGGGATACAGTAAACCTGAAGTCAAGCATCGGAATCTAAAACTGGACTAACAGGAGAGGTTCAATTCATAGAAACTGAGAGTGTCAGTCCTCTTGTACTTAAGTCGGCATTGTGCCATTTGTATTAAATTCGGGTGCAATTTCTGTGTTTCATCGTCAATAGGAAGGTCCTAGGGATACAGTAAACCTGAAGTGAAGCATCGGAATCTAAAACTGGACTCACAGGAAAGGTTCAAATCATAGAAAGTGAAAGTGTCAGTCCTCTTGTACTTAAGCCGCCATTGTGCCTTTTGAATTAAATTCGGATGCAATTTCTGTGTTTCATCGTCAATAAGAAGGTCCAAGGGATACAGTAAACCTGAAGTGAAGCATCGGAATCTAAAACTGGACTCACAGGAGAGGTTCATATCATAGAAAGTTAGAGTGTCAGTCCTCTTGTACTTAAGTCGGCATTGTGCCTTTGTATTAAATTCGATTGCAAACTCTGTGTTTCATCGTCAATAAGAACATCCAAGGGATACAGTAAACCTTAAGTGAAGCATCGGAATCTAAAACTGGACTCTTAGGAGAGGTTCAAATCATAGAAAGTTAGAATGTCAGTCCTCTTGTACTTAAGTCGGCATTGTGCCTTTTGAATTTAATTCCTGATGCTTTTTCTGTGTTTCATTGTCAATACGAAGGTCCAGGGGATACAGTAAACCTGAAGTGAAGCATCGGAATCTAAAAATGGACTCACAGTAGATGTTCAAATCATAGAAAGTGAGAGTGTCAGTCCTCTTGTACTTAAGTCGGCATTGTGCCATTTGTATTAAATTCGGATGCACTTTCTGTGTTTCATCTTCAATAAGAAGGTCCAAGGGATACAGTAAACCTGAAGTGAAGCATCGGAATCTAAAAGTGGACTCACAGGAGAGGTTCCAATCATAAAAAATGAGTGTCAGTCCTCTTGTACTTAAGTCGGCATTGTGACTTTTGTATTAAAATAGGATGCAATTTTTGTGATTCTTCGTCAAGAAGAAGGTCCAAGGGATACAGTAAACCTGAAGTGAAGCATCAGAATCTAAAACTGGACTCACAGGGGAGGTTCAAATCATAGTGAGTTAGAGTGTCTCTCCTCTTGTACTTAAGTCGGTATTGTGCATTTAGTATTACATTCGGATGCTATTTCTGTGCTTCCTCGTCAATAAGAAGGTCCAAGGGATATAGTAAACCTGAAGTGAAGCATCGGAATCTAAAACTGGACTCACAGGAGAGGTTCAAATCATACAAAGTTAGAGTATCAGTCCTCTTGTACTTAAGTCGGCATTGTGACTTTTGTATTAAAATCGGATGCAATTTCTGTGATTCTTCGTCAATAAGAAGGTCCAAGGGATACAGTAAACCTGAAGTGAAGCATCAGAAGTTAAAACTGGACTCACAGGAGAGGTTAAAATCATAGAAAGTGAGAGTGTTAGTCCTCATTTACTTAAGTCGGCATTGTGCGTTTTGAATTTAATTCCGATGCAATATCTGTTTTTCATCGTCAATAAGAAGGTCCAAGGGATACAGTAAACGCGAAGTCAAGCATCGGAATCTAAAACTGGACTAACAGGAGAGGTTCAAATCATAGAAAGTGAGAGTGTCAGTCCTCTTGTACTTAAGTCGGCATTGTGCCATTTGTATTAAATTCGGGTGCAATTTCTGTGTTTCATCGTCAATAGGAAGGTCCTAGGGATACAGTAAACCTGAAGTGAAGCATCGGAATCTAAAACTGGACTCACAGGAGAGGTTCATATCATAGAAAGTTAGAGTGTCAGTCCTCTTGTACTTAAGTCGGCATTGTGCCCTTTGTATTAAATTCGAATGCAAACTCTGTGTTTCATCGTCAATAAGAAGGTGCAAGGTATACAGTAAACCTGAAGTGAAGCATCAGAATCTAAAACCGGACTCACAGGTGAGGTTCAAATCATAGAAAGTGAGAGTGTCAATCCTCTTGTACTTAAGTCGGCATTGTGCTATTTGTATTAAATTCGGATGCTATTTCTGTGTTTCATCGTCAATAAGAAGGTCCAAGGGATACAGTAAACCTGAAGTGAAGCATCGGAATCTAAAAATGGACTCACAGTAGAGGTTCAAATCATAGAAAGTGAGAGTGTCAGTCCTCTTGTACTTAAGTCGGCATTGTGCCATTCGTATTAAATTCGGATGCACTTTCTGTGTTTCATCTTCAATAAGAAGGTCCAAGGGATACAGTAAGCCTGTAGTGAAGCATCGGAATCTAAAACTGGACTCACAGGAGAGGTTCCAATCATAAAAAATGAGTGTCAGTCCTCTTGTACTTAAGTCGGCATTGTGACTTTTGTATTAAAATAGGATGCAATTTCTGTGATTCTTCGTCAAGAAGAATGTCCAAGGGATCCAGTAAACCTGAAGTGAAGCATCAGCATCTAAAACTGGACTCACAGGGGAGGTTCAAATCATAGTGAGTTAGAGTGTCTCTCCTCTTGTACTTAAGTCGGTATTGTGCCTTTTGTATTACATTCGGATGCTATTTCTGTGCTTCCTCGTCAATAAGAAGGTCCAAGGGATACAGTAAACCCGAAGCCAAGCATCGGAATCTAAAACTGGACTAACAGGAGAGGTTCAAATCATAGAAAGTGAGAGTGTCAGTCCTCTTGTACTTAAGTCGGCATTCTGCCATTTGTATTAAATTCGGGTGCAATTTCTGTGTTTCATCGTCAATAGGAAGGTCCTAGGGATACAGTAAACCTGAAGTGAAGCATCGGAATATAAAACTGGACTCACAGGAAAGGTTCAAATCATAGAAAGTAAAAGTGTCAGTCCTCTTGTACTTAAGCCGGCATTGTGCCTTTTGAATTAAATTCGGATGCAATTTCTGTGTTTCATCGTCATTAAGAAGGTCCAAGGGATACAGTAAACCTTAAGTGAAGCATCGGAATCTAAAACTGGACTGTTAGGAGAGGTTCAAGTCACAGAAAGTTAGAATGTCAGTCCTCTTGTACTTAAGTCGGCATTGTGCCTTTTGAATTTAATTTCCGATACTTTTTCTGTGTTTCATTGTCAATAAGAAGGTCCAGGGGATACAGTAAACCTGAAGTGAAGCATCGGAATCTAAAACTGGACTCACAGGAGAGGTTCAAAACATAGATAGAGTGTCACTCCTCTTGTACTTAAGTCGGTATTGTGCCTTTTGTATTAAATTCGGATGCAATTTCTGTGTTTCATCGTCAGTAAGAAGGTCCAAGGGATACAGTAAACCTGAAGAGAAGCATCGGAATCTAAAACTGGTCTCACAGGAGAGGTTCAAAACATAGAAAGTTAGCGTGTCGGTCGTCTTTTACTTAAGTCAGCATTTTGCCTTTTGTATTAAATTCCGATGCAATTTCTATGTTCAATCGTCAATAAGAAGGTGCAAGGTATACAGTAAACCTGAAGTGAAGCATCGGAATCTAAAATCGGACTCACAGGAGAGGTTCAAATCATAGAAAGTGAGGGTGTCAGTCCTCTTGTACTTAAGTCGGCATTGTGCCATTTGTATTTAATTCGGGTGCAATTTCTGTGTGTCATCGTCAATAAGAAGGTCCAAGGGATACAGTAAACCTGAAGTGGAGCATCGGAATCTAAAACTGGACTCACAGGAGAGGTTCCAATCATAGAAAGTTAGAGTGTCAGTCCTCTTGTACAGATGTCGGCATTGTGCCTTTTGTATTAAATTCTGATGCAAACTCTGTGTTTCATCGTCAATAAGAAGGTCGAAGGGATACAGTAAACCTGAGTGTAGCATCGGAATCTAAAACTGAACTCACAGGAGAGGTTCAATTCATAGAAAGTTAGAGTGTCAGTCCTCTTTTACTTAAGTCATCATTGTGCCTTTTGTATTAAATTTTGATGAAATTTCTATGTTTCATCGTCAATAAGAAGGTGCAAGGTATACAGTAAACCTGAAGTGAAGCATCGGAATCTAAAACCGGACTCACAGGTGATGTTCAAATCATAGAAAGTGAGAATGTCAATCCTCTTGTACTTAAGTCGGCATTGTGCTATTTGTATTAAATTCGGATGCCATTTCTGTGTTTCATCGTCAATAAGAAGGTCCAAGGGTACAGTAAACCTGATGTGAAGCATCGGAATCTAAAAATGGACTCACAGTAGAGGTTCAAATCATAGAAAGTGAGAGTGTCAGTCCTCTTGTACTTAAGTCGGCATTGTGCCATTTGTATTAAATTTGGATGCACTTTCTGTGTTTCATCTTCAATAAGAAGGTCCAATGGATACAGTAAACCTGAAGTGAAGCATCGGAATCTAAAACTGGACTCACAGAAGAGGTTCCAATCATAAAAAATGAGAGTTTCAGTCCTCTTGTACTTAAGTCGGCATTGTGACTTTTGTTTAAAAATAGGATGCAATTTCTGTGATTCTTCGTCAATAAAAAGGTCCAAGGGATATAGTAAACCTGAAGTGAAGCATCGGAATCTAAAACTGGACTCACAGGAGAGGTTCAAATCATACAAAGTTAGAGTATCAGTCCTCTTGTACTTAAGTCGGCATTGTGACTTTTGTATTAAAACCGGATGCAATTTCTGTGATTCTTCGTCAATAAGAAGGTCCAAGGGATACAGTAAACCTTAAGTGAAGCATCAGAAGTTAAAACTGGACTCACAGGAGAGGTTAAAATCATAGAAAGTGAGAGTGTTAGTCCTCTTTTACTTAAGTCGGCATTGTCCGTTTTGAATTTAATTCCGATGCAATATCTGTGTTTCATCGTCAATAAGAAGGTCCAAGGGATACAGTAAACCTGAAGTCAAGCATCGGAATCTAAAACTGGACTCACAGGAGAGGTTCATATCATAGAAAGTTAGAGTGTCAGTCCTCTTGTACTTAAGTCGGCATTGTGCCCTTTGTATTAAATTCGAATGCCAACTCTGTGTTTCATCGTCAATAAGAAGGTCCAAGGGATACAGTAAACCTTAAGTGAAGCATCGGAATCTAAAACTGGACTCTTAGGAGAGGTTCAAATCATAGAAAGTTAGAATGTCAGTCCTCTTGTACTTAAGTCGGCATTGTGCCTTTTGAATTTAATTCCCGATGCTTTTTCTGTGTTTCATTGTCAATAAGAAGGTCCAGGGGATACAGTAAACCTGAAGTGAAGCATCGGAATGTAAAACTGGACTCACAGTAGAGGTTCAAAACATAGATAGAGTGTCACTCCTCTTGTACTTATGTCGGTTTTGTGTATTTTGTATTAAATTCGGATGCAATTTCTGGGTTTCATCGTCAGTTAGAAGGTCCAAGGGATACAGTAAACCTGAAGAGAAGCATCGGAATCTAAAACTAGACTCACAGGAGAGGTTCAAAACATAGAAAGTTAGCGTGTCGGTCCTCTTTTACTTAAGTCAGCATTTTGCCTTTTGTATTAAATTCCGATGCAATTTCTATGTTTCATCGTCAATAAGAAGGTGCAAGGTATACAGTAAATCTGAAATGAAGCATCGGAATCTAAAACCGGACTCACAGGAGAGGTTCAAATCATAGAAAGTGAGGGTGTCAGTCCTCTTGTACTTAAGTCGGCATTGTGCCATTTGTATTTAATTTGGGTGCAATTTCTGTGTGTCATCGTCAATAAGAAGGTCCAAGGGATACAATGAACCCGAAGTGAAGCATCGGAATCTAAAACTGGACTCACAGGAAAGGTTCAAATCATAGAAAGTGAGAGTGTCAGTCCTCTTGTACTTAAGTCAGCATTGTGGCATTTGTATTAAATTCGGATGCAATTTCTGTGCTTCATCGTCAATAAGAAGGTCCAAGGGATACAGTAAACCTGAAGTGAAGCATCGGAATCTGAAACTAGACTCACAGGAGAGATTTTAATCATAGAAAGTGAGAGTGGCAGTCCTCTTTTACTTAAGTCGGCATTGTGCATTTTGAATTTAATTCCGATGCAATTTCTGTGTTTCATCGTCAATAAGAAGGTCCAAGGGATACAGAAAACCTGAAGTGAAGCATCGGAATCTAAAACTGGACTCGCAGGAGAGGTTCAAATCAGAGAAAGTGAGAGTGTCAGTCCTCTTGTACTTAAGTCGGCATTGTGCCATTTGTATTAAATTCGGATGCAATTTCTGTGTTTCATCGTCAATAAGAAGGTCCAAGGGATACAGTAAACCTGAAGTGAAGCATCGGAATCTAAAACTGGACTCGCAGTAGAGGTTCAAATCATAGGAAGTTAGAGTGTCAGTCCTCTTGTACTTAAGTCGGCGTGGTGCCTTTTGAATTTAATTCCGAAGCAACTTCTGTGTTTCATCGTCAATAAGAAGGTGCAAGGTATACAGGAAACCTGAAGAGAAGCATCGGAATCTAAAACTGGACACACACGAGAGGTTCAAGTCATTGAAAGTGAGAGTGTCAGTCCTCTTGTACTTAAGCCGCCATTGTGCTTTTTGCATTAAATTCGGATGCAATTTCTGTGTTTCATCGTCAATAAGATGGTCCAAGGGATACAGTAAACCTGAAGCGAAGCTTTGGAATCTCAAACTGGACTCACAGGAGAGGATCAAATCATAGAAAATGAGAGTGTCAGTCCTCTTTTAGTTAAGTCGGCATTGTGCCTTTTCAATTTAATTCCGATGCAATTTCTGTGATTCATCGTCAATAAGAAGGTCCAAGGGATACAGTAAACCTGAAGTGAAGCATCGGAATCTAAAACTGGACTCACAGGAGAGGTTCAAATCATAGAAAGTGAGAGTGTCGGTCCTCTTGTACTTAAGTCGGCATTGTGCCATTTGTATTAAATTCGGATGCAATTTCTGTGTTTCATCGTCAATAAGAACGTCCAAGGGATACAGTAAACCTGTAGTGTAGTATCGGAATCTAAAACTGGACCCACAGGAGAGATTCAAATCATAGATAGTTAGAGTGTCACTCCTCTTGTACTTAAGTCGGTATTGTGCCTTTTGTATTAAATTCGGATGCAATTTCTGTGTTTCATCGTCAGTTAGAAGGTCCAAGGGATACAGTAAACCTGAAGAGAAGCATCGGAATCTAAAACTGGACTCACAGGAGAGGTTCAAAACATAGAAAGTTAGCGTGTCGGTCGTCTTTTACTTAAGTCAACATTTTGCCTTTTGTATTAAATTCCGATGCAATTTCTATGTTCAATCGTCAATAAGAAGGTGCAAGGTATACAGTAAACCTGAAGTGAAGCATCGGAATCTAAAATCGGACTCAAAGGGAGGTTCAAATCATAGAAAGTGAGGGTGTCAGTCCTCTTGTACTTAAGTCGGCATTGTGCCATTTGTATTCAATTCGGGTGCAATTTCTGTGTGTCATCATCAATAAGAAGGTCCAAGGGATACAGTAAACCTGAAGTGGAGCATCGGAATCTAAAACTGGACTCACAGGAAAGGTTCAAATCATAGAAAGTGAGAGTGTCAGTCCTCTTGCACTTAAGTCAGCATTGTGGCATTTGTATTAAATTCGGATGCAATTTCTGTGCTTCATCGTCAATAAGAAGGTCCAAGGGATGCAGTAAACCTGAAGTGAAGCATCGGAATCTGAAACTGGACTCGCAGGAGAGGTTCAAATCAGAGAAAGTGAGAGTGTCAGTCCTCTTGTACTTAAGTCGGCATTGTGCCATTTGTATTAAATTCGGATGCAATTTCTGTGTTTCTTTGTCAATAAGAAGGTCCAAGGGATACAGTAAACCTGAAGTGAAGCATCGGAATCTAAAACTGGACTCACAGGAGATATCTAAATCATAGAAAGTGAGAGTGTCAGTATTCTTTTACTTAAGTCGGCATTGTGCCTTTTGAATTTAATTCCGATGCAATTTATGTGTTTCATCGTCAATACGAAGGTCCAAGGGATACAGTAAACCTGAAGTGAAGCATCGGAATCTAAAACTGGACTCACAGGAGATATCTAAATCATAGAAAGTGAGAGTGTCAGTATTCTTTTACTTAAGTCGGCATTGTGCCTTTTGAATTTAATTCCGATGCAATTTATGTGTTTCATCGTCAATAAGAAGGTCCAAGGGATACAGAAAACCTGAAGCGAAGCATCGGAATCAAAAACTGGACAGCATGCGAGGTTCAAATCAGAGAAAGTGAGAGTGTCGGTCCTGTTGTACTTGAGTCGGCATTGTGCCATTTGTATTAAGTTCGGATGCAATTTCTGTGTTTCATCGTCTATAAGAAGGTCCAAGGGATACAGTGAAACTGAAGTGAAGCATCGGAATCTAAAACTGGAGTCACAGGAGAGGTTCCAATCATAGAAAGTTAGAGTGTCAGTCCTCTTGTACAGTTGTCGGCATTGTGCCTTTTGTATTAAATTCTGATGCAAACTCTGTGTTTCATCGTCAATAAGAAGGTCCAAGGGATACAGTAAACCTGAGTGTAGCATCGGAATCTAAAACTGAACTCACAGGAGAGGTTCAATTCATAGAAAGTTAGAGTGTCAGTCCTCTTTTACTTAAGTCATCATTGTGCCTTTTGTATTAAATTTTGATGCAATTTCTATGTTTCATCGTCAATAAGAAGGTGCAAGGTATACAGTAAACCTGAAGTGAAGCATCGGAATCTAAAACCGGACTCACAGGTGATGTTCAAATCATAGAAAGTGAGAATGTCAATCCTCTTGTACTTAAGTCGGCATTGTGCTATTTGTATTAAATTCGGATGCCATTTCTGTGTTTCATCGTCAATAAGAAGCTCCAAGGGTACAGTAAACCTGATGTGAAGCATCGGAATCTAAAAATGGACTCACAGTAGAGGTTCAAATCATAGAAAGTGAGAGTGTCAGTCCTCTTGTACTTAAGTCAGCATTGTGCCATTTGTATTAAATTTGGATGCAGTTTCTGTGTTTCATCTTCAATACGAAGGTCCAATGGATACAGTAAACCTGAAGTGAAGCATCGGAATCTAAAACTGGACTCACAGGAGAGGTTCCAATCATAAAAAATGAGAGTTTCAGTCCTCTTGTACTTAAGTCGGCATTGTGACTTTTGTATTAAAATAGGATGCAATTTCTGTGATTCTTCGTCAATAAAAAGGTCCAAGGGATATAGTAAACCTGAAGTGAAACATCGGAATCTAAAACTGGACTCACAGGAGAGGTTCAAATCATACAAAGTTAGAGTATCAGTCCTCTTGTACTTAAATCGGCATTGTGACTTTTGTATTAAAACCGGATGCAATTTCTGTGATTCTTCGTCAATAAGAAGGTCCAAGGGATACAGTAAACCTTAAGTGAAGCATCAGAAGTTAAAACTGGACCCACAGGAGAGGTTAAAATCATAGAAAGTGAGAGTGTTAGTCCTCTTTTACTTAAGTCGGCATTGTCCGTTTTGAATTTAAATCCGATGCAATATCTGTGTTTCATCGTCAATAAGAAGGTCCAAGGGATACAGTAAACCTGAAGTCAAGCATCGGATTCTAAAACTGGACTAACAGGAGAGGTTCAAATCATAGAAAGTGAGAGTGTCAGTCCTCTTGTACTTAAGTTGGCATTTTGCCATTTGTATTAAATTCAGGTGCAATTCCTGTGTTTCATCGTCTTTAGGAAGGTCCTAGGGATACAGTAAACCTGAAGTGAAGCATCGGAATCTAAAACTGGACTCAAAGGAAAGGTTCAAATCATAGAAAGTGAAAGTGTCGGTCCTCTTGTACTTAAGCCGCCATTCTGCCTTTTGAATTAAATTCGGATGCGATTTCTGTGTTTCATCGTCAATAAGAAGGTCCAAGGGATACAGTAAACCTGAAGTGAAGCATCGGAATCTAAAACTGGACTCACAGGAGAGGTTCATATCATAGAAAGTTAGAGTGTCAGTCCTCTTGTACTTAAGTCGGCATTGTGCCCTTTGTATTAAATTCGAATGCCAACTCTGTGTTTCATCGTCAATAAGAAGGTCCAAGGGATACAGTAAACCTTAAGTGAAGCATCGGAATCTAAAACTGGACTCTTAGGAGAGGTTCAAATCATAGAAAGTTAGAATGTCAGTCCTCTTGTACTTAAGTCGGCATTGTGCCTTTTGAATTTAATTCCCGATGCTTTTTCTGTGTTTCATTGTCAATAAGAAGGTCCAGGGGATACAGTAAACCTGAAGTGAAGCATCGGAATCTAAAACTGGACTCACAGTAGAGGTTCAAAACATAGATAGAGTGTCACTCCTCTTGTACTTATGTCGGTTTTGTGTATTTTGTATTAAATTCGGATGCAATTTCTGGGTTTCATCGTCAGTTAGAAGGTCCAAGGGATACAGTAAACCTGAAGAGAAGCATCGGAATCTAAAACTAGACTCACAGGAGAGGTTCAAAACAGAGAAAGTTAGCGTGTCGGTCCTCTTTTACTTAAGTCTGCATTTTGCCTTTTGTATTAAATTCCGATGCAATTTCTATGTTTCATCGTCAATAAGAAGGTGCAAGGTATACAGTAAACCTGAAGTGAAGCATCGGAATCTAAAACCGGACTCACAGGAGAGGTTCAAATCATAGAAAGTGAGGGTGTCAGTCCTCTTGTACTTAAGTCGGCATTGTGCCATTTGTATTTAATTCGGGTGCAATTTCTGTGTGTCATCGTCAATAAGAAGGTCCAAGGGATACAGTGAACCCAAAGTGAAGCATCGGAATCTAAAACTGGACTCACAGGAAAGGTTCAAATCATAGAAAGTGAGAGTGTCAGTCCTCTTGTACTTAAGTCGGCATTGTGCCATTTGTATTAAATTCGGATGCAATTTCTGTGTTTCATCGTCAATAAGAAGGTCCAAGGGATACAGTAAACCTGAAGTGAAGCATCGGAATCTAAAACTGGACTCGCAGTAGAGGTTCAAATCATAGGAAGTTAGAGTGTCAGTCCTCTTGTACTTATATCGGCGTGGTGCCTTTTGAATTTAATTCCGAAGCAACTTCTGTGTTTCATCGTCAATAAGAAGGTGCAAGGTATACAGGAAACCTGAAGAGAAGCATCGGAATCTAAAACTGGACACACACGAGAGGTTCAAGTCATTGAAAGTGAGAGTGTCAGTCCTCTTGTACTTTAGCCGCCATTGTGCTTTTTGCATTAAATTCGGATGCAATTTCTGTGTTTCATCGTCAATAAGATGGTCCAAGGGATACAGTAAACCTGAAGCGAAGCTTTGGAATCTCAAACTGGACTCACAGGAGAGGATCAAATCATAGAAAATGAGAGTGTCAGTCCTCTTTTAGTTAAGTCGGCATTGTGCCTTTTCAATTTAATTCCGATGCAATTTCTGTGATTCATCGTCAATAAGAAGGTCCAAGGGATACAGTAAACCTGAAGTGAAGCATCGGAATCTAAAACTGGACTCACAGGAGAGGTTCAAATCATAGAAAGTGAGAGTGTCGGTCCTCTTGTACTTAAGTCGGCATTGTGCCATTTGTATTAAATTCGGATGCAATTTCTGTGTTTCATCGTCAATAAGAACGTCCAAGGGATACAGTAAACCTGTAGTGTAGTATCGGAATCTAAAACTGGACTCACAGGAGAGATTCAAATCATAGATAGTTAGAGTGTCACTCCTCTTGTGCTTAAGTCGGTATTGTGCCTTTTTTATTAAATTCGGATGCAATTTATGTGTTTCATCGTCAATAAGAAGGTCCAAGGAATACAAAAAACCTAAAGTGAAGCATCGGAATCTAAAGCTGGACTCACAGGAGTGGTTCAAATCATAGAAAGTTAAAGTGTCAGTCCTCTTTTACTTACGTCAGCATTGTGCCTTTTGTATTAAATTCCGATGCAATTTCTATGTTTCATCGTAAATAAGAAGGTGCAAGGTATACAGTAAACCTGAAGTGAAGCATCGTAGTCCAAAACCGGACTCACAGGAGAGGTTCAAATCATAGAAAGTGGGAGTGTCAGTCCTCTTGTACTTAAGTCGGCATTGTGCCATTTGTATTAAATTCGGATGTAATTTCTGTGTTTCATCGTCAATAAGAAGGTCCAAGGGATACAGTAAACCTGAAGTGAAGCATCGGAATCTAAAACTGGACTCACAGGAAAGGTTCAAATCATAGAAAGTGAGAGTGTCAGTCCTCTTGCACTTAAGTCAGCATTGTGGCATTTGTATTAAATTCGGATGCAATTTCTGTGCTTCATCGTCAATAAGAAGGTCCAAGGGATACAGTAAACCTGAAGTGAAGCATCGGAATCTGAAACTGGACTCACAGGAGAGATTTCAATCATAGAAAGTGAGAGTGTCAGTCTTCTTTTACTTAAGTCGGCATTGTGCATTTTGAATTTAATTCCGATGCAATTTCTGTGTTTCATCGTCAATAAGAAAGTCCAAGGGATACAGCAAACCTGAAGTGAAGCATCGGAATCTAAAACTGGACTCGCAGGAGAGGTTCACATCAGAGAAAGTGAGAGTGTCAGTCCTCTTGTACTTAAGTCGGCATTGTGCCATTTGTATTAAATTCGGATGCAATTTCTGTGTTTCATCGTCAATAAGAAGGTCCAAGGGATACAGTAAACCTGAAGTGAAGCATCGGAATCTAAAACTGGACTAACAGGAGATATCTAAATCATAGAAAGTGAGAGTGTCAGTCCTCTTTTACTTAAGTCGGCATTGTGCCTTTTGAATTTAATTCCGATGCAATTTATGTGTTTCATCGTCAATAAGAAGGTCCAAGGGATACAGAAAACCTGAAGTGAAGCATCGGAATCTAAAACTGGACAGCAGGAGAAGTTCAAATCAGAGAAAGTGAGAGTGTCGGTCTTCTTGTACTTGAGTCGGCATTGTGCCATTTGTATTAAGTTCGGATGCAATTTCTGTGTTTCATCGTCTATAAGAAGGTCCAAGGGATACAGTGAAACTGAAGTGAAGCATCGGAATCTAAAACTGGACTCACAGGAGAGGTTCAAATCATAGAAAGTTAGAGTGTCAGTCCTCTTGTACATATGTCGGCATTGTGCCTTTTGTTTTAAAATCTGATGCAATCTCTGTGTTTCATCGTCAATCAGAAGGTCGAAGGGATACAGTAAACCTGAAGTGAAGCATCGGAATCTAAAACTGAACTCACAGGAGAGGTTCAATTCATAGAAAGTTAGAGTGTCAGTCCTCTTTTACTTAAGTCATCATTGTGCCTTTTGTATTAAATTTTGATGCAATTTCTATGTTTCATCGTCAATAAGAAGGTGCAAGGTATACAGTAAACCTGAAGTGAAGCATCGGAATCTAAAACCGGACTCACAGGTGATGTTCAAATCATAGAAAGTGAGAATGTCAATCCTCTTGTACTTAAGTCGGCATTGTGCTATTTGTATTAAATTCGGATGCCATATCTGTGTTTCATCGTCAATAAGAAGGTCCAAGGGATACAGTAAACCTGATGTGAAGCATCGGAATCTTAAAATGGACTCACAGTAGAGGTTCAAATCATAGAAAGTGAGAGTGTCAGTCCTCTTGTACTTAAGTCGGCATTGTGCCATTTGTATTAAATTTGGATGCACTTTCTGTGTTTCATCTTCAATAAGAAGGTCCAATGGATACAGTAAACCTGAAGTGAAGCATCGGAATCTAAAACTGGACTCACAGGAGAGGTTCCAATCATAAAAAAAGAGAGTTTCAGTCCTCTTGTACTTAAGTCGGCATTGTGACTTTTGTATTAAAATAGGATGCAATTTCTGTGATTCTTCGTCAATAAAAAGGTCAAAGGGATATAATAAACCTGAAGTGAAGCATCGGAATCTAAAACTGGACTCACAGGAGAGGTTCAAATCATACAAAGTTAGAGTATCAGTCCTCTTGTACTTAAGTCGGCATTGTGACTGTTGTATTAAAACCGGATGCAATTTCTGTGATTCTTCGTCAATAAGAAGGTCCAAGGGATACAGTAAACCTTAAGTGAAGCATCAGAAGTTAAAACTGGACTCACAGGAGAGGTTAAAATCATAGAAAGTGAGAGTGTTAGTCCTCTTTTACTTAAGTCGGCATTGTCCGTTTTGAATTTAATTCCGATGTAATATCGGTGTTTCATCGTCAATAAGAAGGTCCAAGGGATACAGTAAACCTGAAGTCAAGCATCGGATTCTAAAACTGGACTAACAGGAGAGGTTCAAATCATAGAAAGTGAGAGTGTCAGTCCTCTTGTACTTAAGTCGGCAATTTGCCATTTGTATTAAATTAAGCTGCAATTCCTGTGTTTCATCGTCAATAGGAAGGTCCTAGGGATACAGTAAACCTGAAGTGAAGCATCGGAATCTAAAACTGGACTCAAAGGAAAGGTTCAAATCATAGAAAGTGAAAGTGTCAGTCCTCTTGCACTTAAGCCGCCATTCTGCCTTTTGAATTAAATTCGGATGCGATTTCTGTGTTTCATCGTCAATAAGAAGGTCCAAGGGATACAGCAAACCTGAAGTGAAGCTTCGGAATCTAAAACTGGACTCGCAGGAGAGGTTCAAATCAGAGAAAGTGAGAGTGTCAGTCCTGTTGTACTTTAGTCGGCTTTGTGCCTTTTGTATTAAATTCGGATGCAATTTCTGTGATTCTTCGTTAATACGAAGGTTTAAGGAATACAGGAAACCTGAAGTGAAGCATCAGAATCTAAAACTGGACTCACAGGAGGGGTTCAAATCATAGAGAGTTAGAGTGTCAGTCCTCTTGTACTTAAGTCGGCATTGTGCCTTTTGAATTTAATTCCTGATGCTTTTTCTGTGTTTCATTGTCAATACGAAGGTCCAGGGGATACAGTAAACCTGAAGTGAAGCATCGGAATCTAAAAATGGACTCACAGTAGATGTTCAAATCATAGAAAGTGAGAGTGTCAGTCCTCTTGTACTTAAGTCGGCATTGTGCCATTTGTATTAAATTCGGATGCACTTTCTGTGTTTCATCTTCAATAAGAAGGTCCAAGGGATACAGTAAACCTGAAGTGAAGCATCGGAATCTAAAAGTGGACTCACAGGAGAGGTTCCAATCATAAAAAATGAGTGTCAGTCCTCTTGTACTTAAGTCGGCATTGTGACTTTTGTATTAAAATAGGATGCAATTTTTGTGATTCTTCGTCAAGAAGAAGGTCCAAGGGATACAGTAAACCTGAAGTGAAGCATCAGAATCTAAAACTGGACTCACAGGGGAGGTTCAAATCATAGTGAGTTAGAGTGTCTCTCCTCTTGTACTTAAGTCGGTATTGTGCATTTAGTATTACATTCGGATGCTATTTCTGTGCTTCCTCGTCAATAAGAAGGCCCAAGGGATATAGTAAACCTGAAGTGAAGCATCGGAATCTAAAACTGGACTCACAGGAGAGGTTCAAATCATACAAAGTTAGAGTATCAGTCCTCTTGTACTTAAGACGGCATTGTGACTTTTGTATTAAAATCGGATGCAATTTCTGTGATTCTTCGTCAATAAGAAGGTCCAAGGGATACAGTAAACCTGAAGTGAAGCATCAGAAGTTAAAACTGGACTCACAGGAGAGGTTAAAATCATAGAAAGTGAGAGTGTTAGTCCTCATTTACTTAAGTCGGCATTGTGCGTTTTGAATTTAATTCCGATGCAATATCTGTTTTTCATCGTCAATAAGAAGGTCCAAGGGATACAGTAAACGCGAAGTCAAGCATCGGAATCTAAAACTGGACTAACAGGAGAGGTTCAAATCATAGAAAGTGAGAGTGTCAGTCCTCTTGTACTTAAGTCGGCATTGTGCCATTTGTATTAAATTCGGGTGCAATTTCTGTGTTTCATCGTCAATAGGAAGGTCCTAGGGATACAGTAAACCTGAAGTGAAGCATCGGAATCTAAAACTGGACTCACAGGAGAGGTTCATATCATAGAAAGTTAGAGTGTCAGTCCTCTTGTACTTAAGTCGGCATTGTGCCCTTTGTATTAAATTCGAATGCAAACTCTGTGTTTCATCGTCAATAAGAAGGTGCAAGGTATACAGTAAACCTGAAGTGAAGCATCAGAATCTAAAACCGGACTCACAGGTGAGGTTCAAATCATAGAAAGTGAGAGTGTCAATCCTCTTGTACTTAAGTCGGCATTGTGCTATTTGTATTAAATTCGGATGCTATTTCTGTGTTTCATCGACAATAAGAAGGTCCAAGGGATACAGTAAAGCTGAAGTGAAGCATCGGAATCTAAAAATGGACTCACAGTAGAGGTTCAAATCATAGAAAGTGAGAGTGTCAGTCCTCTTGTACTTAAGTCGGCATTGTGCCATTCGTATTAAATTCGGATGCACTTTCTGTGTTTCATCTTCAATAAGAAGGTCCAAGGGATACAGTAAGCCTGTAGTGAAGCATCGGAATCTAAAACTGGACTCACAGGAGAGGTTCCAATCATAAAAAATGAGTGTCAGTCCTCTTGTACTTAAGTCGGCATTGTGACTTTTGTATTAAAATAGGATGCAATTTCTGTGATTCTTCGTCAAGAAGAATGTCCAAGGGATACAGTAAACCTGAAGTGAAGCATCAGCATCTAAAACTGGACTCACAGGGGAGGTTCAAATCATAGTGAGTTAGAGTGTCTCTCCTCTTGTACTTAAGTCGGTATTGTGCCTTTTGTATTACATTCGGATGCTATTTCTGTGCTTCCTCGTCAATAAGAAGGTCCAAGGGATATAGTAAACCTGAAGTGAAGCATCGGAATCTAAAACTGGACTCACAGGAGAGGTTCAAATCATACAAAGTTAGAGTATCAGTCCTCTTGTATTTAAGTCGGCATTGTGACTTTTGTATTAAAATCGGATGCAATTTCTGTGATTCTTCGTCAATAAGAAGGTCCAAGGGATACAGTAAACCTGAAGTGAAGCATCAGAAGTTAAAACTGGACTCACAGGAGAGGTTAAAATCATAGAAAGTGAGAGTGTTAGTCCTCTTTTACTTAAGTCGGCATTGTGCGTTTTGAATTTAATTCCGATGCAATGTCTGTTTTTCATCGTCAATAAGAAGGTCCAAGGGATACAGTAAACCCGAAGCCAAGCATCGGAATCTAAAACTGGACTAATAGGAGAGGTTCAAATCATAGAAAGTGAGAGTGTCAGTCCTCTTGTACTTAAGTCGGCATTCTGCCATTTGTATTAAATTCGGGTGCAATTTCTGTGTCTCATCGTCAATAGGAAGGTCCTAGGGATACAGTAAACCTGAAGTGAAGCATCGGAATATATAACTGGACTCACAGGAAAGGTTCAAATCATAGAAAGTAAAAGTGTCAGTCCTCTTGTACTTAAGCCGGCATTGTGCCTTTTGAATTAAATTCGGATGCAATTTCTGTGTTTCATTGTCAATAAGAAGGTCCAGGGGATACAGTAAACCTGAAGTGAAGCATCGGAATCTAAAACTGGACTCACAGGAGAGGTTCAAAACATAGATAGAGTGTCACTCCTCTTGTACTTAAGTCGGTATTGTGCCTTTTGTATTAAATTCGGATGCAATTTCTGTGTTTCATCGTCAGTTAGAAGGTCCAAGGGATACAGTAAACCTGAAGAGAAGCATCGGAATCTAAAACTGGACTCACAGGAGAGGTTCAAAACATAGAAAGTTAGAGTGTCGGTCGTCTTTTACTTAAGTCAGCATTTTGCCTTTTGTATTAAATTCCGATGCAATTTCTATGTTCAATCGTCAATAAGAAGGTGCAAGGTATACAGTAAACCTGAAGTGAAGCATCGGAATCTAAAATCGGACTCACAGGAGACGTTCAAATCATAGAAAGTGAGGGTGTCAGTCCTCTTGTACTTAAGTCGGCATTGTGCCATTTGTATTAAATTTGGATGCACTTTCTGTGTTTCATCTTCAATAAGAAGGTCCAATGGATACAGTAAACCTGAAGTGAAGCATCGGAATCTAAAACTGGACTCACAGAAGAGGTTCCAATCATAAAAAATGAGAGTTTCAGTCCTCTTGTACTTAAGTCGGCATTGTGACTTTTGTTTAAAAATAGGATGCAATTTCTGTGATTCTTCGTCAATAAAAAGGTCCAAGGGATATAGTAAACCTGAAGTGAAGCATCGGAATCTAAAACTGGACTCACAGGAGAGGTTCAAATCATACAAAGTTAGAGTATCAGTCCTCTTGTACTTAAGTCGGCATTGTGACTTTTGTATTAAAACCGGATGCAATTTCTGTGATTCTTCGTCAATAAGAAGGTCCAAGGGATACAGTAAACCTTAAGTGAAGCATCAGAAGTTAAAACTGGACTCACAGGAGAGGTTAAAATCATAGAAAGTGAGAGTGTTAGTCCTCTTTTACTTAAGTCGGCATTGTCCGTTTTGAATTTAATTCCGATGCAATATCTGTGTTTCATCGTCAATAAGAAGGTCCAAGGGATACAGTAAACCTGAAGTCAAGCATCGGATTCTAAAACTGGACTAACAGGAGAGGTTCAAATCATAGAAAGTGAGAGTGTCAGTCCTCTTGTACTTAAGTCGGCAATTTGCCTTTTGAATTAAATTCGGATGCGATTTCTGTGTTTCATCGTCAATAAGAAGGTCCAAGGGATACAGTAAACCTGAAGTGAAGCATCGGAATCTAAAACTGGACTCACAGGAGAGGTTCATATCATAGAAAGTTAGAGTGTCAGTCCTCTTGTACTTAAGTCGGCATTGTGCCCTTTGTATTAAATTCGAATGCCAACTCTGTGTTTCATCGTCAATAAGAAGGTCCAAGGGATACAGTAAACCTTAAGTGAAGCATCGGAATCTAAAACTGGACTCTTAGGAGAGGTTCAAATCATAGAAAGTTAGAATGTCAGTCCTCTTGTACTTAAGTCGGCATTGTGCCTTTTGAATTTAATTCCCGGTGCTTTTTCTGTGTTTCATTGCCAATAAGAAGGTCCAGGGGATACAGTAAACCTGAAGTGAAGCATCGGAATGTAAAACTGGACTCACAGTAGAGGTTCAAAACATAGATAGAGTGTCACTCCTCTTGTACTTATGTCGGTTTTGTGTATTTTGT
Source organism: Schistocerca americana (assembly GCF_021461395.2). Lineage (NCBI taxonomy): Eukaryota > Metazoa > Arthropoda > Insecta > Orthoptera > Acrididae > Schistocerca > Schistocerca americana. The sequence continues at coordinate 2,507,485 of NW_025726126.1, forward strand.
ATTAAATTCGGATGCAATTTCTGGGTTTCATCGTCAGTTAGAAGGTCCAAGGGATACAGTAAACCTGAAGAGAAGCATCGGAATCTAAAACTAGACTCACAGGAGAGGTTCAAAACATAGAAAGTTAGCGTGTCGGTCCTCTTTTACTTAAGTCAGCATTTTGCCTTTTGTATTAAATTCCGATGCAATTTCTATGTTTCATCGTCAATAAGAAGGTGCAAGGTATACAGTAAATCTGAAATGAAGCATCGGAATCTAAAACCGGACTCACAGGAGAGGTTCAAATCATAGAAAGTGAGGGTGTCAGTCCTCTTGTACTTAAGTCGGCATTGTGCCATTTGTATTTAATTTGGGTGCAATTTCTGTGTGTCATCGTCAATAAGACGGTCCAAGGGATACAATGAACCCGAAGTGAAGCATCGGAATCTAAAACTGGACTCACAGGAAAGGTTCAAATCATAGAAAGTGAGAGTGTCAGTCCTCTTGTACTTAAGTCAGCATTGTGGCATTTGTATTAAATTCGGATGCAATTTCTGTGCTTCATCGTCAATAAGAAGGTCCAAGGGATACAGTAAACCTGAAGTGAAGCATCGGAATCTGAAACTAGACTCACAGGAGAGATTTTAATCATAGAAAGTGAGAGTGGCAGTCCTCTTTTACTTAAGTCGGCATTGTGCATTTTGAATTTAATTCCGATGCAATTTCTGTGTTTCATCATCAATAAGAAGGTCCAAGGGATACAGCAAACCTGAAGTGAAGCATCGGAATCTAAAACTGGACTCGCAGGAGAGGTTCAAATCAGAGAAAGTGAGAGTGTCAGTCCTCTTGTACTTAAGTCGGCATTGTGCCATTTGTATTAAATTCGGATGCAATTTCTGTGTTTCATCGTCAATAAGAAGGTCCAAGGGATACAGTAAACCTGAAGTGAAGCATCGGAATCTAAAACTGGACTCGCAGTAGAGGTTCAAATCATAGGAAGTTAGAGTGTCAGTCCTCTTGTACTTAAGTCGGCGTGGTGCCTTTTGAATTTAATTCCGAAGCAACTTCTGTGTTTCATCGTCAATAAGAAGGTGCAAGGTATACAGGAAACCTGAAGAGAAGCATCGGAATCTAAAACTGGACACACACGAGAGGTTCAAGTCATTGAAAGTGAGAGTGTCAGTCCTCTTGTACTTAAGCCGCCATTGTGCTTTTTGCATTAAATTCGGATGCAATTTCTGTGTTTCATCGTCAATAAGATGGTCCAAGGGATACAGTAAACCTGAAGCGAAGCTTTGGAATCTCAAACTGGACTCACAGGAGAGGATCAAATCATAGAAAATGAGAGTGTCAGTCCTCTTTTAGTTAAGTCGGCATTGTGCCTTTTCAATTTAATTCCGATGCAATTTCTGTGATTCATCGTCAATAAGAAGGTCCAAGGGATACAGTAAACCTGAAGTGAAGCATCGGAATCTAAAACTGGACTCACAGGAGAGGTTCAAATCATAGAAAGTGAGAGTGTCGGTCCCCTTGTACTTAAGTCGGCATTGTGCCATTTGTATTAAATTCGGATGCAATTTCTGTGTTTCATCGTCAATAAGAACGTCCAAGGGATACAGTAAACCTGTAGTGTAGTATCGGAATCTGAAACTGGACTCACAGGAGAGATTCAAATCATAGATAGTTAGAGTGTCACTCCTCTTGTACTTAAGTCGGTATTGTGCCTTTTGTATTAAATTCGGATGCAATTTCTGTGTTTCATCGTCAGTTAGAAGGTCCAAGGGATACAGTAAACCTGAAGAGAAGCATCGGAATCTAAAACTGGACTCACAGGAGAGGTTCAAAACATAGAAATTTAGCGTGTCGGTCGTCTTTTACTTAAGTCAACATTTTGCCTTTTGTATTAAATTCCGATGCAATTTCTATGTTCAATCGTCAATAAGAAGGTGCAAGGTATACAGTAAACCTGAAGTGAAGCATCGGAATCTAAAATCGGACTCAAAGGGAGGTTCAAATCATAGAAAGTGAGGGTGTCAGTCCTCTTGTACTTAAGTCGGCATTGTGCCATTTGTATTTAATTCGGGTGCAATTTCTGTGTGTCATCATCAATAAGAAGGTCCAAGGGATACAGTAAACCTGAAGTGGAGCATCGGAATCTAAAACTGGACTCACAGGAAAGGTTCAAATCATAGAAAGTGAGAGTGTCAGTCCTCTTGCACTTAAGTCAGCATTGTGGCATTTGTATTAAATTCGGATGCAATTTCTGTGCTTCATCGTCAATAAGAAGGTCCAAGGGATGCAGTAAACCTGAAGTGAAGCATCGGAATCTGAAACTGGACTCACAGGAGAGATTTCAATCATAGAAAGTGAGAGTGTCAGTCTTTATTTACTTAAGTCGGCATTGTGCATTTTGAATTAAATTCCGATGCAATTTCTGTGTTTCATCGTCAATAAGAAAGTCCAAGGGATACAGCAAACCTGAAGTGAAGCATCGGAATCTAAAACTGGACTCGCAGGAGAGGTTCAAATCAGAGAAAGTGAGAGTGTCAGTCCTCTTGTACTTAAGTCGGCATTGTGCCATTTGTATTAAATTCGGATGCAATTTCTGTGTTTCATCGTCAATAAGAAGGTCCAAGGGATACAGTAAACCTGAAGTGAAGCATCGGAATCTAAAACTGGACTCGCAGTAGAGTTTCAAATCATAGGAAGTTAGAGTGTCAGTCCTCTTGTACTTAAGTCGGCGTGGTGCCTTTTGAATTTAATTCCGAAGCAACTTCTGTGTTTCATCGTCAATAAGAAGGTGCAAGGTATACAGGAAACCTGAAGAGAAGCATCGGAATCTAAAACTGGACACACACGAGAGGTTCAAGTCATTGAAAGTGAGAGTGTCAGTCCTCTTGTACTTAAGCCGCCATTGTGCTTTTTGCATTAAATTCGGATGCAATTTCTGTGTTTCATCGTCAATAAGATGGTCCAAGGGATACAGTAAACCTGGAGCGAAGCTTTGGAATCTCAAACTGGACTCACAGGAGAGGATCAAATCATAGAAAATGAGAGTGTCAGTCCTCTTTTAGTTAAGTCGGCATTGTGCCTTTTCAATTTAATTCCGATGCAATTTCTGTGATTCATCGTCAATAAGAAGGTCCAAGGGATACAGTAAACCTGAAGTGAAGCATCGGAATCTAAAACTGGACTCACAGGAGAGGTTCAAATCATAGAAAGTGAGAGTGTCGGTCCCCTTGTACTTAAGTCGGCATTGTGCCATTTGTATTAAATTCGGATGCAATTTCTGTGTTTCATCGTCAATAAGAACGTCCAAGGGATACAGTAAACCTGTAGTGTAGTATCGGAATCTGAAACTGGACTCACAGGAGAGATTCAAATCATAGATAGTTAGAGTGTCACTCCTCTTGTACTTAAGTCGGTATTGTGCCTTTTGTATTAAATTCGGATGCAATTTCTGTGTTTCATCGTCAGTTAGAAGGTCCAAGGGATACAGTAAACCTGAAGAGAAGCATCGGAATCTAAAACTGGACTCACAGGAGAGGTTCAAAACATAGAAAGTTAGCGTGTCGGTCGTCTTTTACTTAAGTCAACATTTTGCCTTTTGTATTAAATTCCGATGCAATTTCTATGTTCAATCGTCAATAAGAAGGTGCAAGGTATACAGTAAACCTGAAGTGAAGCATCGGAATCTAAAATCGGACTCAAAGGGAGGTTCAAATCATAGAAAGTGAGGGTGTCAGTCCTCTTGTACTTAAGTCGGCATTGTGCCATTTGTATTTAATTCGGGTGCAATTTCTGTGTGTCATCATCAATAAGAAGGTCCAAGGGATACAGTAAACCTGAAGTGGAGCATCGGAATCTAAAACTGGACTCACAGGAAAGGTTCAAATCATAGAAAGTGAGAGTGTCAGTCCTCTTGCACTTAAGTCAGCATTGTGGCATTTGTATTAAATTCGGATGCAATTTCTGTGCTTCATCGTCAATAAGAAGGTCCAAGGGATGCAGTAAACCTGAAGTGAAGCATCGGAATCTGAAACTGGACTCACAGGAGAGATTTCAATCATAGAAAGTGAGAGTGTCAGTCTTTATTTACTTAAGTCGGCATTGTGCATTTTGAATTAAATTCCGATGCAATTTCTGTGTTTCATCGTCAATAAGAAAGTCCAAGGGATACAGCAAACCTGAAGTGAAGCATCGGAATCTAAAACTGGACTCGCAGGAGAGGTTCAAATCAGAGAAAGTGAGAGTGTCAGTCCTCTTGTACTTAAGTCGGCATTGTGCCATTTGTATTAAATTCGGATGCAATTTCTGTGTTTCATCGTCAATAAGAAGGTCCAAGGGATACAGTAAACCTGAAGTGAAGCATCGGAATGTAAAACTGGACTCACAGGAGATATCTAAATCATAGAAAGTGAGAGTGTCAGTATTCTTTTACTTAAGTCGGCATTGTGCCTTTTGAATTTAATTCCGATGCAATTTATGTGTTTCATCGTCAATAAGAAGGTCCAAGGGATACAGAAAACCTGAAGTGAAGCATCGGAATCTAAAACTGGACAGCATGCGAGGTTCAAATCAGAGAAAGTGAGAGTGTCGGTCCTGTTGTACTTGAGTCGGCATTGTGCCATTTGTATTAAGTTCGGATGCAATTTCTGTGTTTCATCGTCTATAAGAAGGTCCAAGGGATACAGTGAAACTGAAGTGAAGCATCGGAATCTAAAACTGGACTCACAGGAGAGGTTCCAATCATAGAAAGTTAGAGTGTCAGTCCTCTTGTACAGTTGTCGGCATTGTGCCTTTTGTATTAAATTCTGATGCAAACTCTGTGTTTCATCGTCAATAAGAAGGTCGAAGGGATACAGTAAACCTGAGTGTAGCATCGGAATCTAAAACTGAACTCACAGGAGAGGTTCAATTCATAGAAAGTTAGAGTGTCAGTCCTCTTTTACTTAAGTCATCATTGTGCCTTTTGTATTAAATTTTGATGCAATTTCTATGTTTCATCGTCAATAAGAAGGTGCAAGGTATACAGTAAACCTGAAGTGAAGCATCGGAATCTAAAACCGGACTCACAGGTGATGTTCAAAACATAGAAAGTGAGAATGTCAATCCTCTTGTACTTAAGTCGGCATTGTGCTATTTGTATTAAATTCGGATGCCATTTCTGTGTTTCATCGTCAATAAGAAGCTCCAAGGGTACAGTAAACCTGATGTGAAGCATCGGAATCTAAAAATGGACTCACAGTAGAGGTTCAAATCATAGAAAGTGAGAGTGTCAGTCCTCTTGTACTTAAGTCGGCATTCTGCCATTTGTATTAAATTTGGATGCACTTTCTGTGTTTCATCTTCAATAAGAAGGTCCAATGGATACAGTAAACCTGAAGTGAAGCATCGGAATCTAAAACTGGACTCACAGGAGAGGTTCCAATCATAAAAAATGAGAGTTTCAGTCCTCTTGTACTTAAGTCGGCATTGTGACTTTTGTATTAAAATAGGATGCAATTTCTGTGATTCTTCGTCAATAAAAAGGTCCAAGGGATATAGTAAACCTGAAGTGAAACATCGGAATCTAAAACTGGACTCACAGGAGAGGTTCAAATCATACAAAGTTAGAGTATCAGTCCTCTTGTACTTAAATCGGCATTGTGACTTTTGTGTTAAAACCGGATGCAATTTCTGTGATTCTTCGTCAATAAGAAGGTCCAAGGGATACAGTAAACCTTAAGTGAAGCATCAGAAGTTAAAACTGGACCCACGGGAGAGGTTAAAATCATAGAAAGTGAGAGTGTTAGTCCTCTTTTACTTAAGTCGGCATTGTCCGTTTTGAATTTAATTCCGATGCAATATCTGTGTTTCATCGTCAATAAGAAGGTCCAAGGGATACAGTAAACCTGAAGTCAAGCATCGGATTCTAAAACTGGACTAACAGGAGAGGTTCAAATCATAGAAAGTGAGAGTGTCAGTCCTCTTGTACTTAAGTTGGCATTTTGCCATTTGTATTAAATTCAGGTGCAATTCCTGTGTTTCATCGTCTTTAGGAAGGTCCTAGGGATACAGTAAACCTGAAGTGAAGCATCGGAATCTAAAACTGGACTCAAAGGAAAGGTTCAAATCATAGAAAGTGAAAGTGTCGTCCTCTTGTACTTAAGCCGCCATTCTGCCTTTTGAATTAAATTCGAATGCGATTTCTGTGTTTCATCGTCAATAAGAAGGTCCAAGGGATACAGTAAACCTGAGGTGAAGCATCGGAATCTAAAACTGGACTCACAGGAGAGGTTCATATCATAGAAAGTTAGAGTGTCAGTCCTCTTGTACTTAAGTCGGCATTGTGCCCTTTGTATTAAATTCGAATGCCAACTCTGTGTTTCATCGTCAATAAGAAGGTCCAAGGGATACAGTAAACCTTAAGTGAAGCATCGGAATCTAAAACTGGACTCTTAGGAGAGGTTCAAATCATAGAAAGTTAGAATGTCAGTCCTCTTGTACTTAAGTCGGCATTGTGCCTTTTGAATTTAATTCCCGATGCTTTTTCTGTGTTTCATTGTCAATAAGAAGGTCCAGGGGATACAGTAAACCTGAAGTGAAGCATCGGAATCTAAAACTGGACTCACAGTAGAGGTTCAAAACATAGATAGAGTGTCACTCCTCTTGTACTTATGTCGGTTTTGTGTATTTTGTATTAAATTCGGATGCAATTTCTGGGTTTCATCGTCAGTTAGAAGGTCCAAGGGATACAGTAAACCTGAAGAGAAGCATCGGAATCTAAAACTGGACTCACAGGAAAGGTTCAAATCATAGAAAGTGAGAGTGTCAGTCCTCTTGTACTTAAGTCGGCATTGTGCCTTTTGTATTAAATTCGGATGCAATTTCTGTGTTTCATCGTCAATAAGAAGGTCCAAGGGATACAGTAAACCTGAAGTGAAGCATCGGAATCTAAAACTGGACTCGCAGTAGAGGTTCAAATCATAGGAAGTTAGAGTGTCAGTCCTCTTGTACTTATATCGGCGTGGTGCCTTTTGAATTTAATTCCGAAGCAACTTCTGTGTTTCATCGTCAATAAGAAGGTGCAAGGTATACAGGAAACCTGAAGAGAAGCATCGGAATCTAAAACTGGACACACACGAGAGGTTCAAGTCATTGAAAGTGAGAGTGTCAGTCCTCTTGTACTTAAGCCGCCATTGTGCTTTTTGCATTAAATTCGGATGCAATTTCTGTGTTTCATCGTCAATAAGATGGTCCAAGGGATACAGTAAACCTGAAGCGAAGCTTTGGAATCTCAAACTGGACTCACAGGAGAGGATCAAATCATAGAAAATGAGAGTGTCAGTCCTCTTTTAGTTAAGTCGGCATTGTGCCTTTTCAATTTAATTCCGATGCAATTTCTGTGATTCATCGTCAATAAGAAGGTCCAAGGGATACAGTAAACCTGAAGTGAAGCATCGGAATCTAAAACTGGACTCACAGGAGAGGTTCAAATCATAGAAAGTGAGAGTGTCGGTCCTCTTGTACTTAAGTCGGCATTGTGCCATTTGTATTAAATTCGGATGCAATTTCTGTGTTTCATCGTCAATAAGAACGTCCAAGGGATACAGTAAACCTGTAGTGTAGTATCGGAATCTAAAACTGGACTCACAGGAGAGATTCAAATCATAGATAGTTAGAGTGTCACTCCTCTTGTACTTAAGTCGGTATTGTGCCTTTTTTATTAAATTCGGATGCAATTTATGTGTTTCATCGTCAATAAGAAGGTCCAAGGAATACAAAAAACCTAAAGTGAAGCATCGGAATCTAAAGCTGGACTCACAGGTGTGGTTCAAATCATAGAAAGTTAAAGTGTCAGTCCTCTTTTACTTACGTCAGCATTGTGCCTTTTGTATTAAATTCCGATGCAATTTCTATGTTTCATCGTAAATAAGAAGGTGCAAGGTATACAGTAAACCTGAAGTGAAGCATCGTAGTCCAAAACCGGACTCACAGGAGAGGTTCAAATCATAGAAAGTGGGAGTGTCAGTCCTCTTGTACTTAAGTCGGCATTGTGCCATTTGTATTAAATTCGGATGTAATTTCTGTGTTTCATCGTCAATAAGAAGGTCCAAGGGATACAGTAAACCTGAAGTGAAGCATCGGAATCTAAAACTGGACTCACAGGAAAGGTTCAAATCATAGAAAGTGAGAGTGTCAGTCCTCTTGCACTTAAGTCAGCATTGTGGCATTTGTATTAAATTCGGATGCAATTTCTGTGCTTCATCGTCAATAAGAAGGTCCAAGGGATACAGTAAACCTGAAGTGAAGCATCGGAATCTGAAACTGGACTCACAGGAGAGATATCAATCATAGAAAGTGAGAGTGTCAGTCTTCTTTTACTTAAGTCGGCATTGTGCATTTTGAATTTAATTCCGATGCAATTTATGTGTTTCATCGTCAATAAGAAAGTCCAAGGGATACAGCAAACCTGAAGTGAAGCATCGGAATCTAAAACTGGACTCGCAGGAGAGGTTCACATCAGAGAAAGTGAGAGTGTCAGTCCTCTTGTACTTAAGTCGGCATTGTGCCATTTGTATTAAATTCCGATGCAATTTCTGTGTTTCATCGTCAATAAGAAGGTCCAAGGGATACAGTAAACCTGAAGTGAAGCATCGGAATCTAAAACTGGACTCACAGGAGATATCTAAATCATAGAAAGTGAGAGAGTCAGTCCTCATTTACTTAAGTCGGCATTGTGCCTTTTGAATTTAATTCCGATGCAATTTATGTGTTTCATCGTCAATAAGAAGGTCCAATGGATACAGAAAACCTGAAGTGAAGCATCGGAATCTAAAACTGGACAGCAGGAGAAGTTCAAATCAGAGAAAGTGAGAGTGTCGGTCCTCTTGTACTTGAGTCGGCATTGTGCCATTTGTATTAAGTTCGGATGCAATTTCTGTGTTTCATCGTCTATAAGAAGGTCCAAGGGATACAGTGAAACTGAAGTGAAGCATCAGAATCTAAAACTGGACTCACAGGAGAGGTTCAAATCATAGAAAGTTAGAGTGTCAGTCCACTTGTACATATGTCGGCATTGTGCCTTTTGTTTTAAAATCTGATGCAATCTCTGTGTTTCATCGTCAATAAGAAGGTCGAAGGGATACAGTAAACCTGAAGTGAAGCATTGGAATCTAAAACTGAACTCACAGGAGAGGTTCAATTCATAGAAAGTTAGAGTGTCAGTCCTCTTTTACTTAAGTCATCATTGTGCCTTTTGTATTAAATTTTGATGCAATTTCTATGTTTCATCGTCAATAAGAAGGTGCAAGGTATACAGTAAACCTGAAGTGAAGCATCGGAATCTAAAACCGGACTCACAGGTGATGTTCAAATCATAGAAAGTGAGAATGTCAATCCTCTTGTACTTAAGTCGGCATTGTGCTATTTGTATTAAATTCGGATGCCATATCTGTGTTTCATCGTCAATAAGAAGGTCCAAGGGATACAGTAAACCTGATGTGAAGCATCGGAATCTTAAAATGGACTCACAGTAGAGGTTCAAATCATAGAAAGTGAGAGTGTCAGTCCTCTTGTACTTAAGTCGGCATTGTGCCATTTGTATTAAATTTGGATGCACTTTCTGTGTTTCATCTTCAATAAGAAGGTCCAATGGATACAGTAAACCTGAAGTGAAGCATCAGAAGTTAAAACTGGACTCACAGGAGAGGTTAAAATCATAGAAAGTGGGAGTGTTAGTCCTCTTTTACTTAAGTCGGCATTGTCCGTTTTGAATTTAATTCCGATGTAATATCTGTGTTTCATCGTCAATAAGAAGGTCCAAGGGATACAGTAAACCTGAAGTCAAGCATCGGATTCTAAAACTGGACTAACAGGAGAGGTTCAAATCATAGAAAGTGAGAGTGTCAGTCCTCTTGTACTTAAGTCGGCAATTTGCCATTTGTATTAAATTAAGCTGCAATTCCTGTGTTTCATCGTCAATAGGAAGGTCCTAGGGATACAGTAAACCTGAAGTGAAGCATCGGAATCTAAAACTGGACTCAAAGGAAAGGTTCAAATCATAGAAAGTGAAAGTGTCAGTCCTCTTGCACTTAAGCCGCCATTCTGCCTTTTGAATTAAATTCGGATGCGATTTCTGTGTTTCATCGTCAATAAGAAGGTCCAAGGGATACAGCAAACCTGAAGTGAAGCTTCGGAATCTAAAACTGGACTCGCAGGAGAGGTTCAAATCAGAGAAAGTGAGAGTGTCAGTCCTGTTGTACTTAAGTCGGCTTTGTGCCTTTTGTATTAAATTCGGATGCAATTTCTGTGATTCTTCGTTAATACGAAGGTTTAAGGGATACAGGAAACCTGAAGTGAAGCATCAGAATCTAAAACTGGACTCACAGGAGGGGTTCAAATCATAGAGAGTTAGAGTGTCAGTCCTCTTGTACTTAAGTCGGCATTGTGCCTTTTGAAATTAATTCCGATGTAACTTCTGTGTTTCATCGTCAATAAGAAGGTACAAGGTATACAGTTAACCTGAAGTGAAGCATCAGAATCTAAAACTGGACTCACAGGAAAGGTTCAAATCACAGAAAGTGAAAGTGTCAGTCCTCTTGTACTTAAGTCGGCATTGTGGCATTTGCATTAAATTCGGATGCAATTTCTGTGTTTCATTGTCAATAAGAAGGTCCAAGGGAATGAGTAAACCTGAAGTGAAGCATCGGAATCTAAAACTGGACTCACAGGAAAAGTTCAAATCATAGACAGTGAGAGTATCAGTGCTCTTTTACTTAAGTCGGCATTGTGCCATTTGTATTAAATTCGGGTGCAATTTCTGTGTTTCATCATCAATAAGAAGGTCCAAGGGATACAGTAAACCTGAAGTGAAGCATCGGAATCAAAAACTGGACTCACAGGAGAGATTCAAATCATAGAAAGTTAGAGTGTCAGTCCTCTTGTACTTAAGTCGGCATTGTGCCTTTTATATTAAATTCGGATGCAAACTCTGTGTTTCATCGTCAATAAGAAGGTCGAAAGGATACAGTAAACCTGAAGTGAAGCATCGGAATCTAAAACCGGACTCACAGGAGAGGTTCAAATCATAGAAAGTTTGAGTGTCAGTCCTGTTGTACTTAAGTCGGCATTGTGCCTTTTGAATTTAATTCCGATGCAATTTCTGTGTTTCATCGTCAATAAGATGGTGCAAGGGATACAGTAAACCTGAAGCGAAGCTTCGGAATCTAAAACTGGACTCACAGGAGAGGTTCAAATCATAGAAAATGAGAGTGTCAGTCCTCTTTTACTTAAGTCGGCATTGTGCCTTTTCAATTTAATTCCGATGCAATTTCTGTGATTCATCGTCAATAAGAAGGGCCAAGGGATACAGTAAACCTGAAGTGAAGCATCGGAATCTAAAACTGGACTCACAGGAAAGGTTCAAATCATAGAATGTGAGAGTGTCAGTCCTCTTGTACTTAAGTCAGCATTGTGGCATTTGTATTAAATTCGGATGCAATTTCTGTGCTTCATTGTCAATAAGAAGGTCCAAGGGATACAGTAAACCTGAAGTGAAGCATCGGAATCTGAAACTGGACTCACAGGAGAGATTTTAATCATAGAAAGTGAGAGTGTCAGTCCTCTTTTACTTAAGATAGTCCGAGGGATACAGTACACCTGAAGTGAAGCATCGGAATCTAAAACTGGTCTCACAGGAAAGGTTCAATTCATAGACAGTAAGACGTGTCAGCCTTCTTGTACTTGAGCCTGCATTGGTCCTTTTTTATTTAATTCCAATGTAATTTCTGTGTTTCATCGTCAATTTGAAAGTCCAAGGGATACAGTAAACCTAAAGTGAAGCATCGGAAACCAAAACTGGACTCACAGGAAAGGTTCAAATCATAGAATGTAAGAAATGTCAGTCCTCTTCTACTTATGTCGGCATGGTGCTTTATGTATCTAATTCCGATGCAATTTCTGTGTTTCATCGACAATATGAAGGTCCAAGGGATACCGTAAACCTGAAGTGATGCATCGGAATCTAAAACTGGTCTCACAGGAAAGCATCAAAGCATAGATTGTAAGAAGATTCAGTCTACTTGTATTTAAGTCCTCATTGTGCCTTTTGTATGTAAATCCGATGCAATTTCTGTGTTTCATCATCTATAAGATGGTCCAAGCAATACAGTAAACTAGAAGTGAAGCATCGGAATCTAAAACTCGTCTCACAGGAAAGGTTCAAAACATAGTCACTAAGAAGAGCCTGTCTACTTGCTTTTAAGTCGACATTGTGCCTTTTATATTTAATAAAGATGCAATTTCTGTGTTTCATCGTAAATAAGATGGACCAAGGGATACTGTAAACCTGAAGTGAAGCATCGGAATCAAAAACTGGTGTCACAGGAAAGGTTCATTTCATAGACAGTAAGAAGTGTCAGCCTTCTTGTACTTGAGCCTGCATTGGTCCTTTTTTATTTAATTCCAATGTAATTTCTGTGTTTCATCGTCAATTTGAAAGTCCAAGGGATACAGTAAACCTAAAGTGAAGCATCGGAAACTAAAACTGGACTCACAGGAAAGGTTCAAATCATAGAATGTAAGAAATGTCAGTCCTCTTCTACTTATGTCGGCATTGTGCCTTTTGTATATAATTCTGATGCAATTTCTGTGTTTTATCGTCAATAAGAAGGTCCAAGGGATACAGTAAATCTAAAGAGAAATTTGGCATCTATAACTGGTCTCACAGGAGAGGTTCAAATCATAGACAGTAAGAAGAGTCAGTCTTCTTGCACTTAAGACGGAATTGTAACTTACGTATTTAATTCCAATGCAATTTCTGTGTTTCATCGTCAATAAGATGGTCTTAGGGATGCAGTGCACCTGAAGTGAAGCATCGGAATCTAAGACTGGTCTCACAGGAAAGGCTCAAATCATAGAATGCAAGAAGAGTCAGACTTCTTGTACCTAAGTCGGCATTGTGCCTTTTGTATTACTTCCAATGCAATTTCTGTGTTTCATCGTCAATAAGAAAGTCCAAGGGATTCAGTAAACCTGATGTTAAGCATCGGAATCTAAAACTGGTCTCACAGGAAAGCTTCAAAACAAAGACAGTAAGAAGATTCAGTCTCCTTGTACTTAAGTCGGCATTCTGCCTTTTGTATGCAATTCCGATGCAATTTCAGTGTGTCATCGTCAATAAGAAAGTCCAAGGGATACAGTGAAATTTAAGTGAAGCATCGGATTCTAAAACTGGTCTCACAGGAAAGGTTCAAAACATAGACAGTAAGAAGAGTCAGTCTTCGAGTACTTAAGTCGGCATTTTGCCCTTTGTATTTAATTTCGATGCAATTTCTGTGTTTAATCGGCAACAAGGAGGACCAAGGGATGCAGTAAACCTGAAGTGAAGCTCCGGAATCTAAAACTGGTCTCCCAGGAAAGGCTAAACTCATAGAATGTAAGAAGAGTCAGTCTTCTTGTACTTATGTCGGCATTGTGCATTTTGTACTTAATTCCGATTCAATTTATGTGTTTCATCGTCAACAAGAAGGTGCAAGGGATACAGTAAACCAGAAGTGAAGCATCGGAAACTAAAACAGGTCTCACAGGAACGGTTCAAATCATAGACAGTAAGAAGAGTTAGTGTTCTTGTACTTAGGTCGGCATTGTGCCTCTTGTATTTAATACCGATGCAATTTCTGTGTTTCATCGTCAACAAGAACGTCAAAGGGATAAGAAAACCTGAAGTGAAGCATCGGAATCTATAACTGGTCTCACAGGAAAGGGTCAAAACATAGACTGTAAGAAGAGTCAGTCTTCTTGTATTTAAGTCGGCATGGTGCCTTTTGTATTTAATTCCTATGCTATTTCTGTGTTTCATCGACAATATGAACGTCCAAGGGATACCGTAAACCTGAAGTGATGCATCGGAATCTAAAACTCGTATCACAAGAAAGGTTCAAAACATCGACGGTAAGAAGAGTCAGTCTTCTTGTACTTAAGTCGGCATTATGCTTTTTGTATTTACTTACGATGCAATTTCTGTGTTTCATCGTCTGTAAGAAGGTCCAAGCGATACAGTAAACCTAAAGTGAACCATCGGAATCTTAAACTGGTCTCACAGGTTGGTTCAAATGGCTCTGAGCGCTATGGGACTCAACTGCTGAGGTCATTAGTCCCCTAGAACTTAGAACTAGTTAAACCTAACTAACCTAAGGACATCACAAACATCTATGCCCGAGGCAGGATTCGAACCTGCGACCATAGCGGTCTTGCGGTTCCAGACTGGTAACGCCTATAACTGCACGGCCACTTCGGAAGGCAGTCTCACAGGAATGGTTCAAAACATAGACAGTAAGGAGAGTAAGTCTTCTTGTACTTAAGTCGGCATTGTGCCTTTTGTATTTTATTCCGATGCAATTTCTGTGCTTCATCGTGAATAAGAACGTCCAAGGGATACAGTAAACCGGAAGTGAAGCATCGGAATCTAAAACTAATCTCACACGAAAGGTTCAAAACATAGTCGGTAAGAAAAAACAGACTTCTTGTACTTAAGTTGGCATTGCGCCTTTTGTATTTTAAACCGTTGCAATTTCTGTGTTTCATCGTCAATAAGAATGTCCCAGGGATACTGTAAACCTGAAGTGAAGCATCGGAATCTACAACTGATCTCACTGGAAATGCTCGAATCATAGAATGTAAGAAGAGTCAGTCTTCTTGTACGTAATTCGGCGTTGTGCATTTTGTATTAAGTCCGATTCAATTTCTTTGTTTCATCGTCAACAAGAACGTCCAAGGGATACAGAAAACCTGAAGCAAAACATCGGAATCTATAACTGGTCTCACAGGATAGTGTCAAAAAGTAGACAGTATGAAGAGTCAGTCTTCTTGTATTTAAGTCGGCATGGTGCCTTTTGTATTTATTTCCGATGCAATTTCTGTGTTTCATCGACAATATGAAGGTCCAAGGGGTACCGTAAACCTGAAGTTATGCATCGGTATCTAAAACTCGGCTCACAGGAAAGGTTCAAAACATAGACGATAAGAAGGGGCAGTCTACTTGTTTTTAAGTCGACATTGTGCCCTTTGTATTTAATAACGATGCAATTTCTGTGTTTCATCGTAAATAAGATGGACCAAGGGTTACTGTAAACCTGAAGTGAAGCATCGGAATCTAAAACTCGTTTCACAGGAAAGGTTCAAAACATAGCCAGTAAGAAGTGTCAGTCTTATTGTACTTAAGTCGGCATTGTGCCTTTTGTATTTTATTCCGATGCAATTTCTGTGCTTCATCGTCAATAAGAACGTCCAAGTGTTTCAGTAAACCTGAAGTGAAGCATCGGAATCTAAAACTAATCTCACACGAAAGGTTCAAAACATAGACGGTAAGAAGAGTCAGTCTTCTTGTACTTAAGTCGACATTCTGCCTTTTGTATTTAATAACGATGCAATTTCTGTGTTTCATCATAAATAAGATGGACCAAGGGATACTGTAAACCTGAAGTGAAGCATCGGAATCTAAAACTGGTCATAAAGGAAAGGTTCAAAACAAAGACAGTAAGAAGATTCAGTCTTCTAGTACGTAAGTCGGCATTGTGCCTTTTGTATTTAATTCCGATGCAATTTCTGTGTTTCATCGTCAACAAGAAGGTGCAAGGGATACGGTATACCTGAAGTGGAGCATCGGAATCTATAACTGGTCTCACAAAAAAGGTTGAAATCATAGACAGTAAGAAGGGGCTGTCTTCTTGTACTTAAGTCGGCAGTGTGCCTTTTGTATTTTATTCCGATGCAATTTCTGTGTTTCATCGTCAATAAGAACATCCAAGATATACAGTAAACCTGAAGTGAAGCATCGGAATCTAAAACTAATCTCACAGGAAAGGTTCAAAACATAGACAGTAAGAAGAGTCAGTCATCTTGTACTTATGTCGGCATTGTGCCTTTTTGTATTTATTTCTGATGCCATTTCTGTGTTTCATCGTCAATAAGGAGGTCCAAGAGATGCAGTAAACCGGACGTGAAGCATGGGAATCTTGAACTGGTCTCACAGGAAAGGCTCAAATCATATAATGTAAGATGAGTCAGACTTCTTGTACTTATGTCTTCATTGTGCCTTTTGTATTTGATTCCAATGCAATTTCTGTCTTTCATCGTAGATAATAAGGTCCAAGGGATACAGTAAACCAGAAGTGATGCATCGGAAACTAAAACTGGTCTCACAGGGACGGTTCAAATCGTAGACAGTAAGAAGAGTTAGTCTTCTTGTACTTAAGTCGGCATTGTGCCTTTTGTATTTAATTCCGATGCAATTTCTGTGTTTCATCGTCAATAAGAAGGTCCAAGGGATACAGTAAACCTGACGGGAAGCATCGGAATCTAAAACTGGTCTCACTGGAAAGGTTCAAATCATAGCCAGTAAGAAGAGTCAGTCTTTATGTACTTAAGTCGGCATTGTGCCTTTTGTATTTAATTCCGTTGCAATTTCTGTGTTTCATCGTCAATAAGAATGTCCAAGGGATACTGTAAACCTGAAGTCAAGCATCGGAATCTAAAACTGGTCTCACAGGAAGGGCTCGAATCATAGAATGTAAGAAGAGTCAGTCTTCTTGTACTAAATTCGGCATTGTGTATTTTGTACATAATACCGATTCAATTTCTGTGTTTTATCGTCAACAAGAACGTCCAAGGGATGCAGAAAACTTGAAGTGAAGCATCGGAATCTATAAATGGTCTCACTGGAAAGGTCCAAATCATAGCCAGTAAGAAGATTCAGTCTTCTTGTACTTAAGACGGCATTGTGCCTTTTGTATGTAAATCCGATGCAATTTCTGTGTTTCATCGTCAATAAGAAGGTCCAAGGGATACAGTAAACCTGAAGTGAAGCATCGGAATGTTAAACTGGTCTCACAGGAAAAGTTAAAACATAGGCAGTAAGAACAGTTAGTCTTCTTGTACTTAAGTCGTTATTGTGTCTTTTGTATCTAATTCCGATGCAATTTCTGTGTTTCATCGTCAATAAGATGGTCCAAGGGATACAGTAAACTTGAAGTGAAGCATCGGAATCTAAAACTGGTCTCACAGGAAAGGTTCAAAGCATAGACAGTATGAAAAGTCAGTCTTCTTTTAATTATGTCGGCATTTTGCCGTGTCAGTTGAATTCCGATACAACTTCTGTGTTTAATCGTCAATAAGAAAGTCCAAGCGATGCAGTAAACCTGAAGTGAAACATCGAAATCTAAAACTGAACTCACACGAAAGGTTCAAATCATAGAATGTAGGAAGAGTCAGTCCTCTTGTACTTAAGTCAGCATTGTGCCTTTGGTATTTAATTCCGATGCAATTTCTGTGTTTCATTGTCAATGGGACGGTCCAAGCGATACAGTAAACCTGAAGTGAAGCATCGTATTCTAAAACTGGTCTCACAAGAAAGGTTCAAACATAGGCAGTAGGAAGAGTCTCTCTTCTTGGACTTAAGTCAGCATTGTGCCTTTTGTATGTAAATCCGATGCAATTTCTGTGTTTCATCGTCAATAAGAAGGGTCCAAGCAATACAGTAAACTTGAAGTGAAGCATCGGAATCTTAAACTGGTCCCACAGGAAGGTCAAAACATAGACAGTAAGATGATTCAGTCTTCTTGTACTTATGTCGGCATTTTGCCCTTTGTATTGAATTTCGACGCAATATCTGTGTTTCATCGGCACCAAAAAGGACCAAGGGATACAGTAAACGTGAAGTGAAGCAACGGTATCTAAAACTGGTCTCACAGGAAAGTTTCGAATCATAGAATGTGAGAAGAGCCAGCCCTCTTGTACTTAAGTCGGCATTGTGTCTTTTGTACTTAATTCCGATTCTATTTCTGTGTTTCATCGTCAAAATGAAGGTCCAAGGGATGCAGTAAACCTGAAGTGAAGCATCGGAATCTATAACTGGTCTCGCAGCAAAGGCTCAAATCATAGAAAGTAAGAAGAGTCAGCCTACTTGTACTTAAGTCGGCATTGTGCCTTTTGTATTTAATTCTGATGCAATTTCTGTGTTTCATCGTCAATAAAAAGGTTCAAGGGATACCGTTAACCTGAAGTGAAGCATCGGAATCTAAAACTGGTCTCACAGGAAAGGCTCAAATCATTGAATGTAAGAAGAGTCCGTCCTCTTATCCGTATGACGGCATTGTGCATTTTGTATTTAATTAATATGCAATATCTGTGTTTCATCGTCAATAAGAAGGTCCAAGGGATACAGTAAACCTGAAGTAAAGCATCGGAATCTAAAACTGGTCTCACAGGCGCTGTTCAAATTATAGATTGTTAGAAGTGTCAGTCCTCTTGTACTTAAGTCGGCATTGTGCCTTTTGTATTTAATTCCGATGCAATATCTGTGTTTCATCGTCATAAAGAAGGTCCAAGGGATACAGTAAACCTGAAATCAAGCATCGGAATGCTAAACTGGTCTCACAGGAATGGTTCATAACATAGACAGTAAGAAGACTCAGTCTTCTTGTACTTAAGTCGACATTGTGTCTTTTGTATTTACTTCCGATGCAATTTCTGTGTTTCATCGTCAATAATATGGTCCAAGGGATACAGTAAACCTGAAGTGAAGCATTGGAATCTAAAACTGGTCTCACAGGAAGGGTTCAAAGCATAGATAGTAAGAAAAGTCAGTCTTCTTGTACTTATGTCGGCCTTTTGCCTTTTCTATTGAATGCCGATGCAACTTCTGTGTTTAATCGTGAATACGAAAGTCAAGGGATACAGTAAACCTGAAGTGAAGCATCGGAATCTAAAACTGAACACATACGAAAGTTTCAAATCATAGAATGTAAGAAGAGTCAGTCGACTTGTACTTAAGTCTGCATTCTGCTTATTGTATTTAATGCCGATGCAATTTCTGTGTTTCATCGACAATATGAAAGTCCAAGGGATACCGTAAACCTGAAGTGAAGCATCGGAATCTAAAACTGGTCTCACAGGAAAGGTTCACATCATAGAATGTAATAAGAGTCAGTCTTCTTGTACTTAAGTCGGCATTGTGACTTTTGTACTTAATTCCGATGTCATTTCTGTGATTCATCGTCAATAGGAAGGTCCAAGGAATACAGTAAACCTGAAGTGAAGCATCGGAATCTAAAACTGGTCTCACAGGGAAGCTTCAAACACATAGACAGTAAGAAGATTCAGTCTTCTTGTACTTAAGTCGGCATTGTGCCTTTTGTATGTAATTCCGATACAATTTCTGTGTTTCATCGTCAATAAGAAGGTCCAAGCGATACAGTAAACTTGAAGTGAACCATCGGAATCTAAAACTGGTCTCAAAGGGAATTTTCAAATCATAGACAGTATCAAGAGTTAGTCCTCTTGTTCTTAATCGGCATTGTGCCTTTTGTATTTAATTCCGATGCAATTTCTGTGTTTCATCGTCAATAAGAAGGTCCAAGCGATACAGTAAACTTGAAGTGAACCATCGGAAACTAAAACTGGTCTCAATGGGAATTTTCAAATCATAGACAGTATCAAGAGTTAGTCCTCTTGTTCTTAATCGGCATTGTGCCTTTTGTATTTAATTACAATGCAATTTCTGTGTTTCATTGTCAAAAAGATGGACCAAGGGATACAGTAAACCTAAAGTGAAGCATCGGAATCTAAATCTGGTCTCACACTAAAGGTTCTTATCATAGACAGTAAGGAGAGTCAGTCTTCTTGTACTTAAGTCGGCATTGTGTCTTTTGTATTTAATTACGATGCAATTTCTGAGTCGCATCATCAATAACAAGGTCTAAGGAATACAGTACACCTGAAGTGAAACATTGGAATTCAAAACTGTTCTCACAGGAATGGTTCAAATCATAGACAGTAAGAAGAGTCAGTCCTCTTGTACTTAATCGGCATTGTGCCTTTTGTATTTAATTCCGATGTAATATCTGTGTTTCATCGTCAATAAGAAGGTCCAAGGGATACAGTAAACCTGAAGTGAAGCTTAGGAATCGAAAACTGGTCTCACAGGAGAGGTTCAAATTATAGATTGTTAGAAGTGTCAGTCCTCTTGTACTTAAGTCGGCATTGTGCCTTTTGTATTTAATTCCGATGCAATATCTGTGTTTCATCGTCAATAAGAAGGTCCAAGGGATACGGTAAACCTGAAATCAAGGATCGGAATGTTTAACTGGTCTCACAGGAAAGGTTCATAACATAGACAGTAAGAAGACTCAGTCTTCTTGTACTTGTGCCTTTTGTATTTAATTCCGATGCAATATCTGTGATTCATCGTCAATAAGAAGGTCCAAGGGATACAGTAAACCTGAGGGGAAGCATCGCAATCTAAAACTAGTCTCACAGGAAAGGTTCAATACATAGCCAGTAAGAAGTGTCAGTCTTCATGTACTTAAGTCGGCATTTTGCTTTTTGGATTGAATTCCGATGCAATTTCTGCGTTTCATCTTCAAAACTAAGGTCCAAGGGATACAGTAAACCTGAAGTGAAGCATCGGAATCTAAAACTGGTCTCACAGGAAAGGCTCAAATCGTAGACAGTAAGAAGAGTCAGTCTACTTGTACTTAAGTCGGCATTGTGACTTTTGAATTTAATTCCGATGCAATTTCTGTGTTTCATCGTCAATAAGATGGTCCAAGGGATACAGTAAACCTGAAGTGAAGCATCGGAATCTAAAACTGGTCTCACAGGAGAGGTTCAAATCATAGAATGTTAGAGGTGTCAGTTCTCTTGTACTTAAGTTTGCATTGTGCCTTTTGTATTTAATTCCGATGCAATATCTGTGTTTCATCGTCAATAAGAAGGTCGAAGGGATACAGTAAATCTAAAATCAAGCATCGGAATGTTAAACTGGTCTCAGAGGAAAGGTTTAAAACATTGACAGTAAGAAGAGACAGTCTTCTTGTACTTATGTCAACATTGTGTCTTTTGTATTTAATTCCGTGACAATTTCTGTGTTTCATCGTCAATAATATGGTCCAAGGGATAAAGTAAACATAAAGTGAAGCATCGGAATCTAAATCTGGTCTCACACTAAAGGTTCTTATCATAGAGAGTAAGAAGAGTCAGTCTTCTTGTACTTAAGTCGGCATTGTGCCTTTTGTATTTAATTCCGATGCAATATCTGTGTTTCATCGTCAATAAGAAGGTCCAAGGGATACAGTAAACCTGAAATCAAGCATCGGAATGTTAAACTGGTCTCACAGGAAAGGTTCAAAACATATACAGTAAGAAGAGCCAGTCTATTTGTTTTTAAGTCGACATTGTGCTTTTTGTATTTAATTACGATGCAATATCTGTGTCGCATCATCAATAACAAGGTCTAAGTGATACAGTACACCTGAAGTGAAGCATTGGAATTTAAAACTGTTCTGACAGGAATGGTTCAAATCATAGACAGTAAGAAGAGTCAGTCCTCTTGTACTTAATCGGCATTGTGCCTTTTGTATTTAATTCCGATGTAATATCTGTGTTTCATCGTCAATAAGAAGGTCCAAGGGATACAGTAAACCTGAAGTGAAGCATAGGAATCTAAAACTGGTCTCACAGGAGAGGTTCAAATTATAGATTGTTAGAAGTGTCAGTCCTCTTGTACTTAAGTCCCCATTGTGCCTTTTGTATTTAATTCCGATGCAATATCTGTGTTTCATCGTCAATAAGAAGGTCCAAGGGATACGGTAAACCTGAAATCAAGCATCGGAATGTTTAACTGGTCTCACAGGAAAGGTTCATAACATAGACAGTAAGAAGACTCAGTCTTCTTGTACTTGTGCCTTTTGTATTTAATTCCGATGCAATATCTGTGATTCATCGTCAATAAGGAGGTCCAAGGGATACAGTAAACCTGAGGGGAAGCATCGGAATCTAAAACTAGTCTCACAGGAAAGGTTCAATACATAGCCAGTAAGAAGTGTCAGTCTTCATGTACTTAAGTCGGCATTTTGCCTTTTGGATTGAATTCCGATGCAATTTCTGCGTTTCATCGTCAAAACGAAGGTCCAAGGGATACAGTAAACCTGAAGTGAAGCATCGGAATCTAAAACTGGTCTCACAGGAAAGGCTCAAATCGTAGACAGTAAGAAAAGTCAGTCTACTTGTACTTAAGTCGGCATTGTGCCTTTTGAATTTAATTCCGATGCAATTTCTGTGTTTCATCGTCAATAAGATGGTCCCAGGGATACAGTAAACCTGAAGTGAAGCATAGGAATCTAAAACTGGTCTCACAGGAGAGGTTCAAATTATAGATTGTTAGAAGTGTCAGTCCTCTTGTACTTAAGTCCCCATTGTGCCTTTTGTATTTAATTCCGATGCAGTATCTGTGTTTCATCGTCAATAAGAAGGTCCAAGGGATACGGTAAACCTGAAATCAAGCGTCAAAATGTTTAACTGGTCTCACAGGAAAGGTTCATAACATAGACAGTAAGAAGACTCAGTCTTCTTGTACTTCTGCTTTTTGTATTTAATTACGATGCAATTTCTGTGATTCATCGTCAATAACATGGACCAAGGGATACAGTAAACCTAAAGTGAATTATCGAAATCTATAACTGGTCTCACAGGAAAGGTAGATAACATTGACTGTAAAAAGAGGCAGTCCTCTTGTACTTAAGTCGGCATTATGACTTTTGTTTTTAATTCCGATGCAATTTCTGTGTTTCATCGACAATATGAAGGTCCAAGGGATACCGAAAACCTGAAGTGAAGCATCGGAATCTAAAACTGGTCTCACAGTAAAGGCTCAAATCATAGAATGTAATAAGAGTCAGTCTTCTTGTACTTAAGTCGGCATTATGACTTTTGTATTTAATTCCGATGGCATTTATGTGATTCATCGTCTATAAGAAGGTCCAAGGAATACAGTAAACCTGAAGTTAAGCATCGGAATCTAAAACTTGTCTCACAGGAATGTTTCAAAATTTAGACAGTAAGAAGATTCAGTCTTCTTGTACTTAAGTCGGCATTGTGCCTTTTGTATGTAATTCCGATGCAGTTTCTCTGTTTCATAGCCAATAAGATGGTCCAGGGGATACAGTAAACCTGAAGTGAAGCATCAGAATCGAAAACAGGTCTCACAGGAAAGGTTGAAACAGAGACAGTAAGAAGAGTCAGTGTTCTTGTACTAAAGTTGGCATTGTGCTTTTTGTATTTAATTCTGATGCAATTTCTGTGTTTCATCGTCAAACAGAAGATCCAAGTTATACAGTAAACCTGAAGTGAAGCGTAGGAATCTAAAACTGGTCTCACAGGAAAGGTTCAAATCATAGACAGTCTGAAGAGTCAGTCTTCTTGTACTTAAGTCGGCATAGTGCCTTTTGAATTTAATTCCGATGCAATTTCTGAGCTTCATCGTCAATACGAAGGTCCAATGTAATCAGTAAACCTAAAGTGAAGCATCGGAATCTAAAACTGGTCTTACACTAAAGGTTCGTAACATAGACAGTATGAAGAGTCAGTCTTCTTGTACTTAAGCCGACATTGTGCCTTTTGTATTTAATTACGATTCAATTTCTGAGTTTCTTAGTCAATAAGAAGGTGCAAGGGATACAGTAAACCTGAAGTGAAGCATCGGAATTTAAAACTAATCTCACAGGATAGGTTCAAAACTTAGACAGTAAGGAGAGTCAGACTTCTTGTACTTAAGTCGGCATTGTGCATTTTTGTATTTATTTCCGATGCAATTTCTGTGTTTCATCGTCAATAAGAAGGTCCAAGCGATATAGTAAACCTGAAGTGAAACATCGGAATCTAAATCTGGTCTCACAGGAATTGTTCAAACATAGACAGTAAGAAGAGTCAGTGTTCTTGTACTAAAGTTTGCATTGTGCTTTTTGTATTTAATTCCGATGCAATTTCTGTGTTTCATCGTCAAACAGAAGATCGAAGTTATACAGTAAACCTGAAGTGAAGCGTAGGAATCTAAAACTGGTCTCACAGGAAAGGTTCAAATCATAGACAGTATGAAGAGTCAGTCTTCTTGTACTTAAGTCGGCATTGTGCCTTTTGAATTTAATTCCGATGCAATTTCTGAGCTTCATCGTCAATAAGAAGGTCCAATGTATTCAGTAAACCTAAAGTGAAGCATAGGAATCTAAAACTGGTCTCACAGAAGAGGTTCAAATTATAGATTGTTAGAAGTGTCAGTCCTCTTGTACTTAAGTCGGCATTGTGCCTTTTGTATTTAATTCCGATGCAATATCTGTGTTTCGTCGTCAATAAGAAGGTCCAGGGATACAGTAAACCTGAAGTGAAGCATCGGAATCTAAAACTGAACACACAGTAAAGGCTAAAATCATAGAATGTAATAAGTCGGAATTATGATATTTGTATTTAATTCCGATGGCATTTCTGTGATTCATCGTCGATAATATGGTCCAAGGGATACAGTAAACCTGAAGTGAAGCATCGGAATCTAAAACTGGTCTCACAGGTAAACTTCAAAACATAGACAGTAACAAGATTCAGTCTTCTTGTACTGAAGTCGGCATTGTGACTCTTGTATTTAATTACGATTCAATTTCTGTGTTTCTTAGTCAATAAGAAGGTGTAAGGGATACAGTAAACCTGAAGTGAAGCATCGGAATCTAAAACTAATCTCACAGGAAGGGTTTAAAACCTTAGACAGTAAGAAGAGTCAGTCTTCTTGTACTTAAGTCGGCATTGTGCATTTTTGTATTTATTTCCGATGCAATTTCTGTGTTTCATCGTCAATAAGAAGGTCCAAGCGATACAGTAAACCCGAAGTGAAACATCGGAATCTAAACCTGGTCTCACAGGAAAGGCTCACAGCATAGAATGTAAGAAGAGTCAGTCCTCTTGTACTTAAGTCGACATTATGCCTTTTGTTTTTTATTCCGATGCTATTTCTGTGATTCATCGTCAATAAGAAGGTCCAAGGGATACCGATAACCTGAAGTGAAGCATCGGAATCTAAATCTGGTGTCACAGGAAAGGCTGAAATCATTGAATGTAAGAAGAAACAGTCCTCTTCTACGTATGTCGACATAGTGCCTTTTGTATTTAATTCCGATGCAATTTCTGTGTTTCATTGTCAATAAGAAGGTCCATGGGATATAGTGAACATGAAGTAAAAAATTGGAATCTATAACTGGTTCCACAGGAGAGGTTCAAAATATACACAGTAAAAAGTCTCAGTCTTCTTGTACTTAGGTCGGCATTGGGGCTTTTGTATATAATTCCGATGCAATTTCTGTGTTTCATCGTCAATAAGAAGGCCCAAGGGTTACAGTAAACCTGAAGTGAACCATCGGAATCTAAAACTGGTCTCACAGGATAGGTTCAAAGCATTGACCATAAGAAGAGTCAGTTTTCTTGTCCTTAAGTCGGCATTGTTCCTTTTGTATTTAATTCCGATGCAATTTCAGTGTTTCATCGTCAATAAGAAGGTCCAAGGGATACAGCAAACCCAAAGTGAAGCATCGGAATCTAAAACTACTCTCACAGGAAACGGTCAAATCATAGAACGTAGGAAGAGTCAGTCCTCCTGTACTTAAGTCGATATTGTGTCTTTTGTACTTAATTCCGATGCAATTTCTGTGTTTCATCGCCTGTAAGAAGGACCAAGGGATACAGTAAACCTGAAGTGAAGCATCGGAATATAAAACTTTTCTCACATTAAAGGTTCAATCATAGAATGTAAGAAGGGTCAGTCTTCTTGTACTTAAGCCGACATGGTGCCTTTGGAATTTAATTCCGATGCAATTTCTGTGTTTCATCGACAATATGAAGGTCCAAGGGATACCGCAAACCTGAAGTGAAGCATCGGAATCTAAATCTGGTCTCACACTAAAGGTACGTAACATAGACAGTAAGAAGAGTCAGTCTTCTTGTACTGAAGTCGGCATTGTGACTTTTGTATTTAATTACGATTCAATTTCTGTGTTTCTTAGTCAATAAGAAGGTGCAAGGGATACAGTAAACCTGAAGTGAAGCATCGGAATCTAAAACTAATCTCACAGGAAGGGTTTAAAACCTTAGACAGTAAGAAGAGTCAGTCTTCTTGTACTTAAGTCGGCATTGTGCATTTTTGTATTTATTTCCGATGCAATTTCTGTGTTTCATCGTCAATAAGAAGGTCCAAGCGATACAGTAAACCCGAAGTGAAACATCGGAATCTAAACCTGGTCTCACAGGAAAGGCTCACAGCATAGAATGTAAGAAGAGTCAGTCCTCTTGTACTTAAGTCGACATTATGCCTTTTGTTTTTTATTCCGATGCTATTTCTGTGATTCATCGTCAATATGAAGGTCCAAGGGATGCAGTAAACCTGAAGTGAAGCACCGGAATCTAAGACTGGTCTCACAGGAAAACCTGAAATCATAGAATGTAAGAAGAGTCAGTCTTCTTGTACTTAAGTCGGCATTGTGCCTTTTGTATTTAATTCCGATGCAATTTCTGTGTTTCATCGTAAATAAGAAGGTCCAAGGGATACCGATAACCTGAAGTGAAGCATCGGAATCTAAATCTGGTCTCACAGGAAAGGCTGAAATCATTGAATGTAAGAAGAAACAGTCCTCTTCTACGTATGTCGGCATAGTGCCTTTTGTATTTAATTCCGATGCAATTTCAGTGTTTCATCGTCAATAAGAAGGTCCAAGGGATACAGCAAACCCAAAGTGAAGCATCGGAATCTAAAACTACTCTCACAGGAAACGGTCAAATCATAGAACGTAGGAAGAGTCAGTCCTCCTGTACTTAAGTCGATATTGTGTCTTTTGTAATTAATTCCGATGCAATTTCTGTGTTTCATCGCCTGTAAGAAGGACCAAGGGATACAGTAAACCTGAAGTGAAGCATCGGAATATAAAACTTTTCTCACAGGAAAGGTTCAATCATAGAATGTAAGAAGTGTCAGTCTTCTTGTACTTAAGCCGACATGGTGCCTTTGGAATTTAATTCCGATGCAATTTCTGTGTTTCATCGACAATATGAAGGTCCAAGGGATACCGCAAACCTGAAGTGAAGCATCGGAATCTAAAACTGGCCTCACAGTAAAGGCTCAAATCATAGAATGTAATAAGAGTCAGTCTTCTTGTACTTAAGTCGGCATTATGACTTTTGTATTTAATTCCGATGGCATTTGTGTGATTCGTCGTCAATAAGAAGTCCAAGGAATACAGTAAACCTGAAGTGAAGCATCGGAATCTAAAACTCGTCTCACAGGAAAGCTTCAAAACATAGACAGTAAGAAGATTCAGTCTTCTTGTACCTAAGTCGGCATTGTGCCTTTTGTATGTAGTTCCGATGCAGTTTCTGTGTTTCATCGTCAATAAGAAGGTCCAAGCGATACAGTAAACTTCAAGTGATTCATCGGAATATAAATCTGGTTTCACAGGGAAGGTTCAAATCACAGACAGTATCAAGAGTCAGTCCTGTTGTTCTTAATCGGCACTCTGCCTTTTGTATTGAATTCCGATGCAATTTCTGTGTTTCATCGTCGAACCGAAGGTCCAAGGCATACAGTGAACCTGAAGTGAAGCATCGGAATCTAAAACTGGTCTCACAGGAAAGGCTCAAATCGTAGACAGTAAGAAGAGTCAGTTTACTTGTACTTAAGTCGGCATTGTGCCTTTTGAATTTAATTCCGATGCAATTTTTGTGTTTCATCGTCAATAAGATGGTCCAAGGGATACAGTATACCTGAAGTGAAGGGTCGGAATCTAAATCTGGTCTCACACTAAAGGTTCTTAACATAGACGTTAAGGAGAGTCAGTCTTCTTGTACTTATGTCGGCATTTTGCCTTCTCTATTGAATTCCGATGGAACTTCTGTGTTTAATCGTCAATAAGAATGTCCAAGGGATGCAGTAAACCTGAAGTGAAGCATCGCAATCTAAAACTGGTCTCACAGGAGAGGTTCAAATCATAGAATGTTAGAAGTGTCAGTCCTCTTGTACTGAAGTCGGCATTGTGCCTTTTGTATTTAATTCCGATGCAATAACTGTGTTTCATCGTCAATAAGAAGGTCCAAGGGATACAGTAAACCTGAAATCAAGCATTGGAATGTTAAACTGGTCTCACAGGAAAGGTTCAAACATAGACAGTAAGAAAAGTCAGTCTTCTTGTACTTATGTCGGCATTTTGCCTTCTCTATTGAATTCCGATGGAACTTCTGTGTTTAATCGTCAATAAGAATGTCCAAGGGATGCAGTAAACCTGAAGTGAAGCATCGGAATCTAAAACTGAACTCACACGAAAGTTCAAATCATAGAATATAAGAAGAGGCAGTCCTCTTGTATTTAAGTCTGCATTCTGCCTTTTGTATTTATTTCCGACGATATTTCTGTGTTTCATCGTCAATATTAAGGTCCAAGGGATACCGTAAAGCTGAAGTGAAGCATCGGAATCTAAAACTGGTCACACAGGAAAGGTTCAAAACGTAGACAGTAAGAGGTGTCAGTGTTCTTGTACTTAAGTCAGCATTGTGCTTTTTTGTATGTAATTCCGATGCAATTTCTGTGTTTCATCGTCAGTAAGAAGGTCCAAGGGATACAGTAAACCTGAAGTGAACCATCGGAAACTAAAACTGGCATCACAGGAAAGGTTCACAACATAGACAGTAAGAAGAGCCCGTCTACTTGTTTTTAAGTCGACATTGTGCCTTTTGTATTTAATTACAATGCAATTTCTGTGTTTCATCGTCAATAAGATGGACCAAGGGATACAGTAAACCTGAAGTGAATTATCAGAATCTATAACTGGTCTCACAGGAAAGGCAGATAACATTGACTGTAAGAAGAGGCAGTCTTCTTGTACTTAAGTCGGCATTGTGCCTTTTGTATTTATTTCCGAAGCAATTTCTGTGTTTTATCGTCTATAAGAAGGTCCAAGGGATACAGTAAACTTGAAGTGAAGCATCGGCATCTAATACTGGTCTCACAGGAGAGGTTCAAATCATAGAATGTAAGAAGTGTCAGTCCTCTTGTATTTATTTCGCATTGTGCCTTTTGTATTTAATTCCGATGCAATGTCTGTGTGTCATCGTCAATAAGAAGGTCCAAGGAAAACAGTAAACATGAAATGAAGCATCGGAATGTAAAACTGGTCTCACAGGAAATGTTTAAATCATAGACAGTAAGAGGAGTCTGTCCTCTTGTACTTAAGACGACTTTGTGCCTTTTGTATTTAATTCCGATGTAATATCTGTGTTTCATCGTCAATAAGATGGACAAAGGGATACAGTAAACCTGAAGTGAAGCATCGGAATCTAATACTGGTCTCACAGGAAAGGCTCAAAGAATAGACAGTAAGAAAAGTCATTCTTCTTGTACTTAAGTCGGCATTTTGCCTTTTGTATTGAATTCCGATGCAATGTCTGTATTTCATCGTCAATAAGAAGGTCCAAGGGATACAGTAAACCTGAAGTAAAGCAACCGAATCTAAAACTGGTCTCACAGGAAAGGTTCAAAACATAGATAGTAAGAAGAGTCAGTCTTGTTGTACTTAAGTCGGCATTCTGCCTTTTGTATTTAATTCCAATGCAATTTCTGTGTTTCATCGTCAGAATGAAGGTCCAAGTGATACAGTAAACATGAAGTGATGGTTCGGAATCAAAAACTGGTCTCACAGGAAAGGCTCAAATCATAGACAGTAAAAAGAGTAAGTCTTGTTGTACTTATGTCGGCGTTGTGCCCTTTGAATTTAATTCCAATGCAATATCTGTGTTTCATCGTCAATAAGAAGGTCCAAGGGATACAGTAAACCTAAAGTGAAGCATCGGAATGTAAAACGGGTCTCATACTAAAGGTTCAAAACATCGACAGTAAGAAGAGTCAGTCTTCATGTACTTAAGTCGGCATTCTGCCTTTTGTATTTAATTCCGATGCAATTTCTGTGTTTCACCGTCAATAAGAAGGTCCAACGGATACAGTAAACCTGAAGTGAAGCATCTGAAACTATAACTGGTCTCACAGGAAAGGTTAAAAGATGGACAGTAAGAAGAGTCAGTCTTCTTGTACTTAAGTCGGCATAGTGCTTTTTTTGTATTTATTTCCGATACAATTTCTGTATTTCATCGTCTATAAGAAGGTCCAAGCGATACATTCAACCTGCAGTGACGCATCGGAATCTAAAATTGGTCTCACAGGAGAGGTTAAAATCATAGACAGTAAAAAGAGTCAGTCTTCTTGTACTTAAGTCACCATTGTGCCTTTTCAATTTAATTCCGATGCAATTTCTGTGTTTCATCGTCAAGAAGAAGGTCCAAGGGATGCAGTAAACATGAAATGAATCATCGGAATCTAAAACTGGTCTCACACTGAAGGTTCAAAGCATTGACAGTAAGATGAGTCAGTCTTCTTGTACTTAAGTCGGCATTGTGACTTTTGCATTTCATTCCGATGCAATTTCTGTGTTTCATCGTCAATAACAAGGTCCATGGGATACAGTTAACCTGAAGTGAAGCATCGGAATCTAAAACTGGACTCACAGGAGATGTTCATATCATAGAAAGTGAGAGTGTCAGTCCTTTTTTACTTTAGTCGGCATTGTGCCTTCTGTATTACATTCGGATGCAATTTCTGTGTTTCATCGTCAATAAGAAGGTCCATGGGATACAGTAAACCTGAAGTGAAGCATCGGAATCTAAAACTGGACTCACAGGAGAGTTTCAAATCATAGGAAGTTTGAGTGTCAGTCCTCTTGTACTTAAGTCGGCATTGTGCCTTTTGAATTTAATTCCGATGCAATTTCTGTGCTTCATCGTCAATAAGAAGGTCCAAGGTATACAGTAAACATGAGGCGAAGCATCGGAAACTAAAACTGGACTCACAGGAGAGGTTAAAGTCATAGAAAGTAACAGTGCCAGTCCTCTTGTACTTAAGTCTTCATTCTGCCTTTTGAATTTAATTCCGATGCAATTTCTGTGCTTCATCGTCAATAAGAATGTTCAAGGTATACAGTAAACCTGAAGTGAAGCATCGGAATCTAAAACTGGTCTCACACTAAAGGTTCATAACATAGATAGTAAGAAGAGTCAGTCTTCTTGTACATATGTCGGCATTGTGCGTTTTGTATTTAATTGCGATGCAATTTCTGTGTTTCATCGTCAATAAGAAGGTCCAAGGGATACAGTACACGTGAAGTGAAGCATCGGAATCTAAAACTGGTCTCACACTAGAGGTTCGTAACAAAGGTAGTAGGAGAGTCAGTCTTCTTGTAATGAAGTCGGCATTGTGCCTTTTGTATTTAATTACGATGCAATTGCTGTGTTTCATCGTCAATAAGATGGTCCATGGGATCCAGTAAACCTGAAGTAATGCATCGGAATCTAAAACTGGTATCACACTAAAGGTTCATAACATAGATAGTAAGAAGAGTCAGTCTCCTTGTACTGACGTCGGCTTTGTGCCTTTTGTGTTTAATTACGATGCAATTTCTGTGTTTCATCGTCTATAGGAAGGTCCAAGGGATACAGTAAATCTGAAGTGAAGCATCGGAATCTAAAACTGGACTCACAGGAGAGGTTCAAATCATAGAAAATTAGAGTGTCAGTCCTCTTGTACTTAAGTTGGAATTGTGTCTTTGGAAATTAATTCCGATGCAATATCTGTGCTTCATCGTCAATAAGAACGTCCAAGGTATACAGTCAACCTGTAGTGAAGCATCGGAATCTAAAACTGGACTCACGGGAGAGGTTCAAATCATAGAAAGTTAGAGTGTCAGTCCTCTTGTACTTATGTCGGCATTGTGCCTTTTGTATTTAATTCCGATGCAATATCTGTGCTTCATCGTCAATAAGAAGGTCCAAGATATACAGTAAACATGAAGTGAAGCATCGGAATCTAAAACTAGACTCCCAGGAGAGGTTCAAAACACAGATAGTTAGAGTGTCAGTCCTCTTGTACTTAAGTCGGCATTGTGCCTTTGAATTTAATTCCGATGCAATTTCTGTGCTTCATCTTCAATAAGAAGGTCCAAGGTATCCAGTAAACCTGAAGTGGAGCATCGGAATCTAAAACTGGACTCACAGGAGAGGTTCAAATCATAGAATGTTAGAGTGTCAGTCCGCTTGGACTTAGTCGGCATTGTGCCTTTTGAATTTAATTCCGATGCGATTTCTGTGCTTCATCGTCACTAAGAAGGTCCAAGGTATATGGTAAACCTGAAGCGAACCATCGGAATCTAAAACTGGTCTCACTCTAAAGGTTCATAACATAGATAGTAAGAAGAGTCAGTCTTCTTGTACTTATGTCGGCATTGTGCGTTTTCTATTTAATTCCGATGAAATTTCTGTGTTTCATCGTCAATAAGAAGGTCCAAGGGATACAGTTAAGCTGTATTGAAGCATCGGAATCTAAATTTGGTCTCACAGGAGAGGTTCAAATCATAGAAAGTTAGAGTGTCAGTCCTCTTGTACTTAAGTTGGCATTGTACATTATAAATTTAATTCCGATGCAATTTCTGTGCTTCATCGTCAACAAGAAGGTCCAAGGTACACAGTAAACCTGAAGTGAGGTATCAGAATCTAAAACTGGACTCACTGGAGAGATTCAAATCTTAGAAAGTTTGAGTGTCAGCCCTCTTTTACTTAGGTCGGCAATGTGCTTTTTGAATTTAATTCCGAAGCAATTTCTGTGCTTCATCGTCAATAAGAAGGTCCAAGGTATACAGTAAACCTGAAGTGAAGCTTCGGAATCTAAAACTGGACTCCCAGGAGAGGTTCAAAGCACAGAAAGTTAGAGTGTCACTCCTCTTGTACTTAAGTCGGCATTGTGCCTTTGAATTTAATTCCAATGTAATTTCTGTGCTTCATCTTCAATAAGAAGGTCCAAGGTATACAGGAAACCTGAAGTGGAGCATCGGAATCTAAAACTGGACTCACAGGAGCGGATCAAATCATAGAAAGTTTGAGTGTCAGTTATCTTGTACTGAAGTCGGCATTGTGCCTTTTCAATTTAATTCCGATAAAGTTTCTGTGCTTCATCGTCAATAAGAAGGACCAAGGTAGACAGTAATCCTGAACTGCCGCATCGGAAACTAAAATTGGACTCACAGGAGAGGTACAAATCATAGAAAGCTAGAGTGTCAGTACTCTTGTACTGAAGTCGGCATTGTGCCTTTTGTATTTAATTACGATGCAATTTCTGTGTTTCATAGTGAATTAGGAGGTGCAAGGGATACAGTAAACCTGAAGTGAAGCATCGGAATCTAAAACTGGTCTCACACTAAAGGTTCATAACATAGATAGTAAGAATACTCGGTCTTCTTTTATTGCAGTCGGCATTGTGCCTTTTGTATTTAATTCCGATGCAATTTCTGTGTTTCATCGTCAATAAGAAGGTCCAAGGGATACAGTAAACCTGAAGTGAAGCATCGGAATCTAAACCTGGTCACACACTAAAGGTTCATAACATAGATAGTAAGAAGAGTCAGTCTTCTTGTACTTATGTCGGCATTGTGCGTTTTCTATTTAATTCCGATGAAATTTCTGTGTTTCATCGTCAATAAGAAGGTCCAAGGGATACAGTTAAGCTGTATTGAAGCATCGGAATCTAAAATTGGTCTCACAGGAGATGTTCAAATCATCGAAAGTTAGAGTGTCAGTCCTCTTGTCCTTAAGTCGGCTGTGTGCCTTTTAAATTTAATTCCGATGCAATTTCTGTGCTTCATCGTCAGTAAGAAGGTCCAAGGTATACAGTTAACCTGAAGTGAAGCATCGGAATATAAACCTGGACTCACAGGAGAGGTTCAAATCATAGAAAGTTTGAGTGTCAGCCCTCTTTTACTTAGGTCGGCAATGCGCATTTTGAATTTAATTCCGATGCAATTTCTGTGCTTCGTCGCCAATAAGAAGGTTCAAGGTATACAGTAAACGTGAAGTGAAGCATCGGAATCTAAAACTGGACTCCCAGGAGTGGTTCAAAACACAGAAAGTTAGAGTGTCACTCCTCTTGTACTTAAGTCGGCATTGTGCCTTTGAATTTAATTCCGATGCAATTTCTGTGCTTCATCTTCAATAAGAAGGTCCAAGGTATACAGTAAACCTGAAGTGGAGCATCGGAATCTAAAACTGGAATCACAGGAGAGGTTCAAATCATAGAAAGTTAGAGTGTCAGTCCTCTTGTACTTAAGTTGGCATTGTGCCTTATAAATTTAATTCCGATGCAATTTCTGTGCTTCATCGTCAATAAGAAGGTCCAAGTTACACAGTAAACCTGAAGGAAGTATCAGAATCTAAAACTGGACTCACAGTAGAGATTCAAATCTTAGAAAGTTTGAGTGTCAGCCCTCTTTTACTTAGGTCGGCAATGTGCTTTTTGAATTTAATTCCGAAGCAATTTCTGTGCTTCATCGTCAATAAGAAGGTCCAAGGTATACAGTAAACCTGAAGTGAAGCATCGGAATCTAAAACTGGACTCCCAGGAGAGGTTCAAAGCACAGAAAGTTAGAGTGTCACTCCTCTTGTACTTAAGTCGGCATTGTGCCTTTGAATTTAATTCCAATGCATATTCTGTGCTTCATCTTCAATAAGAAGGTCCAAGGTATACAGTAAACCTGAAGTGGAGCATCTAAATCTAAAACTGGAATCACAGGAGAGGTTCAAATCATAGAAAGTTAGAATGTCAGTCCGCTTCGACTTTGTCGGCATTGTGCCTTTTGAATTTAATTCCGATGCAATTTCTGTGCTTCATCGTCACTAAGAAGGTCCAAGGTATATGGTAAACCTGAAGTGAAGAATCGGAATCTAATACTGGACTCACAGGAGAGGTTGAAATCATAGAAAGTTAGAGTGTCAGTCCTCTTGAACTTAATTGGCATTGTGCCTTTTGAATTTACTTCCGATGCAATTTCTGTGTTTCATCGTCAATAAGAAGGTCCAAGGTATACAGTAAACCTGAAGTGAAGCATCGGAATCTAAAACTGGACTCACAGCAGAGGTTCAAATCATAGAAAGTTAGAGTGTCAGTCCTCTTGTACTTAAGTCGGCATTGTGCCTTTTGTATTAAATTTGGATGCAATTTCTGTGTTTCATCGTCAATAAGAAAGTCCAAGGTATACAGTATACCTGAAGTGAAGCATCGGAATCTAAAACTGAACTCAGAGGAGCGGATCAAATAATAGAAAGTTAGAGTGTCAGTTATCCTGTACTGAAGTCGGCATTGTGCCTTTTCAATTTAATTCCGATAAAGTTTCTGTGCTTCATCGTCAATAAGAAGGTCCAAGGTAGACAGTAATCCTGAACTGACGCATCGGAAACTAAAATTGGACTCACAGGAGAGGTACAAATCATAGAAAGCTAGAGTGTCAGTCCTCTTGTACTGAAGTCGGCATTGTGCCTTTTGTATTTAATTACGATGCAATTTCTGTGTTTCATAGTGAAATAGAAGTTGCAAGGGATACAGTAAACCTGAAGTGAAGCATCGGAATCTAAAACTGGTCTCACACTAAAGGTTCATAACATAGATAGTAAAAAGACTCGGTCTTCTTTTATTGCAGTCGGCATTGTGCCTTTTGTATTTAATTCTGATGCAATTTCTGTGTTTCATCGTCAATAAGAAGGTCCAAGGGATACAGTCAACCTGAAGTGAAGCATCGGAATCAAAAATTGGACTCACAGGAGAGGTTCAAATCATAGAAAGTTAGAGTGTCAGTTCTCTTGTACTGAAGTCGGCATTGTGCCTTTTGTATTTAATTACGATGCAATTTCTGTGTTTCATAGCCAATTAGAAGGTGCAAGGGATACAGTAAACCTGAAGTGATGCATCGGAATCTAGAACTGGTCTCACAGGAAATGTTTTAAGCATAGACAGTAAGAAGGGTCAGTCCTCTTGTACTTAAGTCGGCATTGTGCCTTTTGTATTAAATGACGATGCAATTTCTGTGTTTAATCATCAATAAGAAGGTCCAAGGGATACAGTAAACCTGAAGTTAAGCATCGTAATCTAAAACCGGTCTCACAGGAGAGGCTCAAATCGTAGAATGTAAGAAGTGTCAGTCCTTTTGTCGTAGAATGTAAGAAGTGTCAGTCCTTTTGTACATAAGTCGGCATTGTGCCTTTTGTTTTTAATTCCGATGCAATTTCTGTGTTTCATCGTCAATAAGAAGGTCCAAGGGATACAGTAAACCTGAAGTGAAGCATCGGAATCTAAAACTGGACTCAAAGGAGAGGTTCAAATCATAGAAAGTTAGAGTGTCAGTCCTCTTGTACTTAATCGGCATTGTGCATTTTGAATTTAATTCCGATGCAATTTCTGTGTTTCATCGTCAATAAGAAGGTCCAAGGTATACAGTAAACCTGAAGTGAAGCATCGGAATCTAAAACTGGACTCACAGCAGAGGTTCAAATCACAGAAAGTTAGTGTCAGTCCTCTTGTACTTAAGTCAGCATTGTGCCTTTTGTATTAAATTACGATGCAATTTCTGTGTTTAATCATCAGTAAGAAGGTCCAAAGGATACAGTAGACCTGAAGTGAGGCATCGGAACCTAGAACTGGTCTCACAGGAGAGGCTCAAATCGTAGAATGTTAGAAGTGTCAGTCCTTTTGTCGTAGAATGTAAGAAGTGTCAGTCCTCTTGTACATGAGTCGGCGTTGTGCCTTTTGTATATAATTCCGATGCAATTTCTGTGTTTCATCGTCAATAAGAAGGTCCAAGGTATACAGTAAACCTGAAGTGAAGCATCGAAATCGAAAACTGGACTCAAAGGAGACGTTCAAATCATAGAAAGTTAGAGCGTCAGTCTTCTTGCACTTAATCGGCATTGTGCCTTTTGAATTTAATTCCGATGCAATTTCTGTGTTTCATCGTCAATAAGATGGTCCAAGGTATACAGTAAACTTGAAGTGAGGCATCGGAATCTAAAACTGGACTCACAGGAGAGGTTCAAATCATAGAAAGTTAGAGTGTCAGTCCTCTTGTACTTATGTCGGCATTGTGCCTTTTGTATTAAATTCGGATGCAATTTCTGTGTTTCATCGTCAATAAGAAAGTCCAAGGCATACAGTAGACCTGAAGTGAAGCATCGGAATCTAAAACTGGACTCACAGGAGCGGATCAAATCATAGAAAGTTAGAGTGTCAGTCCTCTTGTACTGAAGTCGGCATTGTGCCTTTTCAATTTAATTCCGATAAAGTTTCTGTGCCTCATCGTCAATACGAAGGCCCAAGGTATACAGTAATCCTGAAGTGAAGCATCGGAATCTAAAATTGGACTCACAGGAGAGGTTCAAATCATAGAAAGTTACAGTGTCAGTCCTCTTGTACTGAAGTCGGCATTTTGCCTTTCGTATTTAATTACGATGCAATCTCTGTGTTTCAGAGTCAATTAGAAGGTGCAAGGGATACAGTAAACCTGAAGTGAAGCATCGGAATCTAAAACCGGTCTCACAGGAGAGGCTCATATCGTAGAATGTAAGAAGCGTCAGTCCTTTAGTACATAAGTCGGCATTGTGCCTTTTGTATTTAATTCCGATGCAATTTCTGTGTTTCATCGTCAATAAGAAGGTCCAAGGGATACAGTAAACCTGAAGTGAAGCATCGGAATCTAAAACTCGACACAAAGGAGAGGTTCAAATCATAGAAAGTTACAGTGTCAGTCCTCTTGTACTTAAGTCGGCATTGTCCCTTTGAATTTAATTCCGATGCAATTTCTGTGCTTCATCGTCAATAAGAAGGTCCAAGGTATACAGTAAACCTGTAGTGAAGCATCGGAATCTAAAACTGGACTCACAGGAGAGGTTCAAATCATAGAAAGTTAGAGTGTCAGTCCTCTTGTACTTTAGTCGGCATTGTGCCTTTTGAATTTAAATCAGATACAATTTCTGTGTTTCATCGTCAATAAGAATGTCCAAGGTATACAGTAAACCTAAATTTAAGCATCGGAATCTAAAAGTGGACTCACAGGAGAGGTTCAAATCATAGAATGTTAGAGTGTCAGTCCTCTTGTACTTAAGTCTGCATTGTGAGTTTTGAATTAAATTCCGATGCAATTTCTGTGCTTCATCGTCAATAAGAAGGACCAAGGTATACAGTAAACGTGAAGTGAAGCATGGGAATCTAAAACAGGACTCACAGGAGAGATTCAAATCATAGAAAGTTAGAGTGTCAGTCCTCTTGTACTTAAGTCGGCATTGTGCCTTTTGAATTTAATTCCGATGCAATATCTGTGCTTCATCGCCAATAAGAAGGTCCAAGCTATACAGTAAACCTAAAGTGAAGCATCGGAATCTAAAACTGGACTCACAGGAGGGCTTCAAATCGTAGAAAGTTAGTGTGTCAGTCCCCTTGTACTTACGTCGGCATTGTGCCTTTTGTATTAATTTCGGATTCAATTTCTGTGCTTCATCGTCAATAAGAAGGTCCAAGGGATGTAGTAAACCTGAAGTGAAGCATCGGAATCTAAAACAGGACTCACAGGAAAGGTTTTTAACATAGACAGTATGAAGAGTCAGTCCTCTTGTACTTAAGTCGGCATTGTGCCTTTTGTATTAAATTACGATGCAATTTCTGTGTTTAATCGTCAATAAGAAGGTCGAAGGTACACAGTAAACCTGAAGTGAAGCATCGGAATCTAAAACCGGTCTCAAAGGAGAGGTTCAAATGATTGTATGTAAGAAGTGTCAGTCCTCTTTTACTTAAGTCGGCAATGT
This sequence comes from Schistocerca americana, assembly GCF_021461395.2. Classification (NCBI taxonomy): domain Eukaryota; kingdom Metazoa; phylum Arthropoda; class Insecta; order Orthoptera; family Acrididae; genus Schistocerca; species Schistocerca americana. Next base: position 2,546,020 of record NW_025726126.1, read on the forward strand.
GATTTTTGTATTTAATTCCAAAGCAATTTCTGTGTTTCATCGTCAATAAGAAGGTACAAGGGATACAGTAAACCTGTAGTGAAGCATCGGAATCTAAAACAGGACTCACAGCAGAGGTTCAAATCATAGGAAGTTAGGGGGTCAGTCCTCTTGAACTTAAGTCCGCACTGTGCTTTTTGAATTTAATTCCGATGCAATTTCTGTGCTTCATAGTCAATAAGAAGGTCCAAGGTATACAGTAAACCTGAAGTGGAGCATCGGGATATAATACTGGACTTACAGGAGAGGTTCAAATCATAGAAAGTTACAGTGTCAGTCCGCTTGTACTTAGTCGGCATTGTGCCTTTTGAATTTAATTCCGATGCAATTTCTGTGCTTCATCATCACTAAGAAGGTCTAAGGTATATGGTAAACCTGAAGTGAAGAATCGGAATCTAGAACTGGACTCGGAGGAGAGGTTCAAATCATAGAAAGTTAGAGTGTCAGTCCTCTTGTACTTAATCGGCATTGTGCCTTTTGAATGTAATTCCGATGCAATTTCTGTGTTACATCGTCAATAAGATGGTCCAAGGCAAACAGTAAACCAGAATTGAAGCGTCGAAAACTAAAACTGGACTCACAGGAGAGGTTCAAATCATAGAAAGTTAGAGTGTCAGTCCTCTTGTACTTAAGTCGGCATTGTGCCTTTTGTATTAAATTCGGATGCAATTTCTGTGTTTCATCGTTAATAAGAAAGTCCAAGGGATACAGTAAACCTGAAGTGAAGCATCGGAATCTACAACTGGACTCACAGGAGCGGATCAAATCATAGAAAGTTAGAGTGTCAGTCCTCTTGTACTGAAGTCGGCATTGTGCCTTTTCAATTTATTTCCGATAAAGTTTCTGTGGTTCGTCGTCAATAAGAAGGTCCAAGGTATACAGAATTCCTGAAGTGAAGCATCGGAATCTAAAATTGGACTCCCAGGAGAGGTTCAAATCATAGAATGTTACAGTTGCAGTCCTGTTGTACTGAAGTCGGCATTGTGCCTTTCGCATTTAATTACGATGCAATTTCGGTGTTTCATAGTCAATTAGAAGGTGCAAGGGATACAGTAAACCTGAAGTGATGAATCGGAATCTGAAACTGGTCTCACAGGAAAGGTTTTAAACATAGACAGTAAGAAGGGTCAGTCCTCTTGTACTTAAGTCGCCATTGTGCCTTTTGTAATAAATTACGATGCAATTTCTGTGTTTCATCGTCAATAAGAAGGTCCAAGGGATACAGAAAACCTGAAGTGAAGCATCGGAATCTAAAACCGGTCTCACAGGAGAGGCTCAAGACGTAGAATGTAAGAAGTGTCAGTCCTTTTGTACTTAAGTCGGCATTGTCCGTTTTGTATTTAATTGCGATGCAATTTCTGTGTTTCATCGTCAATAAGAATGTCCAAGGGATACAGTAAACCTGAAGTGAAGAATCGGAATCTAAAACTGGACACAAAGGAGAAGTTCAAATCATAGAAAGTTACAGTGTCAGTCCTCTTGTACTTAAGTCGGCATTGTGCCTTTGAATTTATTTCCGATGCAATTTCTATGCTTCATCGTCAATAAGAAGGTCCAAGGTATACAGTAAACCTGTAGTGAAGCATCGGAATCTAAAACTGGACTCACTGGAGATGTTCAAATCATAGAAAGTTAGAGTGTCAGTCCTCTTGTACTTAAGTCGGCATTGTCCCTTTTGAATTAAATTCCGATACAATTTCTGTGTTTCATCGTCAATAAGAAGGTCCAAGGTATACAGTAAACCTGAAGTGGAGCATCGGGATATAAAACTGGACTTACAGGAGAGGTTCGAATCATAGAAAGTTAGAGTGTCATTCCACTTGTACTTAGTCGGCATTGTGCCTTTTGAATTTAATTCCGATGCAATTTCTGTGCTTCATCGTCACTAAGAAGGCCCAAGGTATATGGTAAACTTGAAGTGAAGAATCGGAATCTAAAACTGGACTCGCAGGAGAGGTTCAAATCATAGAAAGTTAGAGTGTCAGTCCTCTTGTACTTAATCGGCATTGTGCCTTTTGAATGTAACTCCGATGCAATTTCTGTGTTACATCGTCAATAAGATGGTCCAAGATAAACAGTAAACCTGAAGGGAAGCGTCGAAAACTAAAACTGGACCAACAGGAGAGGTTCAAATCATAGAAAGTTAGAGTGTCAATCCTCTTGTACTGAAGTCGGCATTGTGCCTTTTCAATTTATTTCCGATAAAGTTTATGTGGTTCATCGTCAATAAGAAGGTCCAAGGTATAATGAATTCCTGAAGTGAAGCATCGGAATCTAAAATTGGACTCCCAGGAGAGGTTCAAATCATAGAATGTTACAGTTGCAGTACTGTTGTACTGAAGTCGGCATTGTGCCTTTCGCAATTAATTACGATGCAATTTCTGTGTTTCATAGTCAATTAGAAGGTGCAAGGGATACAGTAAACCTGAAGTGATGAATCGGAATCTAAACCTGGTCTCACAGGAAAGGTTTTAAACATAGACAGTAAGAAGGGTCAGTCCTCTTGTACTTAAGTCGGCATTGTGCCTTTTGTAATAAATTACTATGCAATTTCTGTGTTTAATCGTCAATAAGAAGGTCCAAGGGATACAGTAAACCTGAAGTGAAGCATCGGAATCTAAAACCGGTCTCACGGGAGAGGCTCAAGTCGTAGAATGTAAGAAGTGTCAGTCCTTTTGTACTTAAGTCGGCATTGTGCCTTTTGTATTTAATTGCGATGCAATTTCTGTGTTTCATCGTCAATAAGAATGTCCAAGGGATACAGTAAACCTGAACTGAAGCATCGGAATCTAAAACTGGACTCACAGGAGAAGTTCAAATCGGAGAAAGTTAGAGTGTCAGTACTCTTGTACTTAATTCGTCATTGTGCCTTTTGTATTAAATTCGGATGAAATTTCTGTGTTTCATCGTTAAAAAGAAGGTCCAAGGGATACAGTAAACCTGAAGTGAAGCATCGGAATCTAAAACTGGACTCACAGCAAAGGTTCAAATCATAGAAATTTAGAGTGTCAGTCCTCTTGTACATAAGTCGGCATTGTTGCTTTTGAATTTAATTCCGATGCAATTTCTGTGTGTCATCGTCAATAAGAAGGTCCAAGGTATACAGTAAACCTGAAGTGAAGCATCGGAATCTAAAACTGGACTCACAGGAGAAGTTCAAATCGGAGAAAGTTAGAGTGTCAGTACTCTTGTACTTAATTCGTCATTGTGCCTTTTGTATTAAATTCGGATGAAATTTCTGTGTTTCATCGTTAATAAGAAGGTCCAAGGGATACAGTAAACCTGAAGTGAAGCATCGGAATCTAAAACTGGACTCACAGGAGAGGTTCAAATCATAGAAAGTTAGAGTGTCAGTCCTCTTCTACTTAAGTCGGCATTGTGCTTTTGGAATTTAGTTCCGATGCAATTTCTCTGTTTCATCGTCAATACGAAGGTCCAAGGTGTACAGTAAACCAGAAGTGAAGCATCGGAATCTACAACTGGACTCACAGGAGAGGTTCAAATGATAGAAAGTTTAAGTGTCAGTCCTCTTGTACTTAAGTCGGCATTGTGCCTTTCGAATTTAATTCCGATGGAATTTCTGTGTTTCATCGTCAATAAGAAGGTCCAAGGGATATAGTAAACCTGAAGTGAAGCTTCAGAATCTAAAACTGGACTCACCGGAGAAGTTCTGAACATAGACAGTAAGAAGAGTCAATCCTCTTCTACTTAAGTCGGCATTGTGGCTTTTGTATTAAATTCGGATCCAATTTCTGTGTTTCATCGTCAATAAGTAGGTCCAAGAGATACAGTAAACTTGAAGTGAAGCATCGGAATCTAAAACCGGTCTCACAGGAGAGGTTCAAATCATAGAATGTAACAAGTGTTAGTCCTCTTGTACGTAAGTCGTCAATGTGCCTTTTGTATTTAATTCCGATGCAATTTGTGTGTTTCATCGTCAATAAGAAGGTCCAAGGTATACAGTAAACCTGAAGTGAAGCATCGGAATCCAAAACTGGACTCACAGGAGAGGTTAAAATCGTAGAAAGTTAGAGTGTCAGTCCTCTTGTACGTAAGTCGGAATTGTGACTTTTGTATTATTTTCGGATTCAATTTCTGTGTTTCTTCGCAAATAAGAAGGTCCAAGGGATATAGTAAACCTGAAGTGAAGCATCAGAATCTGAAACTGGACTCACAGGAAAGGTTTTTAACATAGACAGTAAGAAGAGTCATTCCTCTTGTACTTTAGCCGGCATTGTGCCTTTTGTATTAAATTACGATGCAATTTCTGTGTTTCATCCTCAATAAGAAGGTCCAAGGGATATAGTACACCTAAAGTGAAGCTTCGGAATCTAAAACTGGTCTCACCGAATAGGTTCTAAACATAGACAGTAAGAAGCGTCAGTCCTCTTGTACTTAAGTCGGCATTGCGCCTTTTGTATTAAATTCGTATTCAATATCTGTGTTTCATCGTGAATAAGAAGGTCCAAGGGATACAGTAAACCTGAAGTGAAGCATCGGAATCTAAAACCGGTCTTACAGAAGAGGTTCAAATCATAGTACGTAAGAAGTGTCAGTCCTCTTTTACTTAAGTCGGCAATGTGACTTTTGTATTTAATTCCGAAGCAATTTCTGTGTTTCATCGTCAATAAGAAGGTCCAAGGCATACAGTAAACCTGAAGTGAAGCATCGGAATCTAAAACAGGACTCACAGCAGAGGTTCAAATCATAGAAAGTTAGAGTGTCAGTCCACTTGTACTTAAGTTGGCATTGTGCCTTTCGAATATCATTCTGATGCAATTTCTGTGTTTCATTGTCAACAAGAAGGTCCAAGGTATACAGTAAACCTGAAGTGAAGCATCGGAATCTAAAACTGGTCTCACACTAAAGGTTCATAACATAGATAGTAGGAAGAGTCAGTCTTCATGTACTGAAGTCGGCATTGTGCCTTTTGTATTTAATTACGATGGAATTTCTATGTTGCATAGTCAATTAAAAGGTGCATGGGATACAGTAAACCTGAAGTGATGCATCGGAATCTAATACTGGTCTCACAGGAAAGGTTTTAAACATAGACAGTAAGAAGAATTGGTCCCCTTGTACTTATGTCGGCATTGTGCCTTTTGTATTAAATTACGATGCAATTTCTGTGTTTAATCGTCAATAAGAAGGTCCAAGGGATACAGATAACCTGAAGTGAAGCATCGGAATCTAAAACAGGTCACACAGCAGAGGCTCAAATCGTAGAATGTAGGAAGTGCCAGTCCTTTTGTAGTTAAGTTGGCATTGTGCTTTTTGTATTTAATTCCGATGCAATTTCTGTGCTTCATCGTCAATAAGAAGGTCCAAGGTATACAGTAAACCCGAAGTGAAGCATCGGAATCTAAAACTGGACTCACAAGAGAGGTTCAAATCATAGAAAGTTAGAGTGTCAGTCCTCTTGTACTTAAGTCGGCATTGTGCCTTTTGAATTTAATTCCGATGCAATTTCTGTGTTTCATCGTCAACAAGAATGTCCAAGGTATACAGTAAACCTGATGTGAAGCATCCGAATCTAAAACTGGACTCACAGGAGAGGTTCAAATCATAGAAAGTTAGAGTGTCAGTCCTCTTGTACTTAAGTCGGCATTGTGCCTTTTGAATTTCATTCCGATGCAATTTCAGTGCTTCATCGTCAATAAGAAGGTCCAAGGTATACAGTAAACCTGAAGTGTAGCATCGGAATCTAAAACTGGACTCACAGGAGAAGTTCAAATCGTAGAAAGTTAGAGTGTCAGTACTCTTGTACTTAATTCGTCATTGTGCCTTTTGTATTAAATTCGGATGCAATTTCTGTGTTTCATCGTCAATAAGAAGGTCCAAGGGATACAGTAAACCTGAAGTGACGTATCGGAATCTAAAACTGGGCTCACAGGAGCGGATCAAATCATAGTAAGTTAGAGTGTCGGTCCTCTTGTACTTATGTCGGCATGGTGCCTTTGGAATTTAATTCCGATGCAATTTCTCTGTTTCATCGTCAATACGAAGGTCCAAGGTGTACGGTAAACCAGAAGTGAAGCATCGGAATCTACAACTGGACTCACAGGAGAGGTTCAAATCATAGAAAATTTGAGTGTCAGTCCTCTTGTACTTAAGTCGGCATTGTGCCTTACGAATTTTATTCCGATGGAATTTCTGTGTTTCATCGTCAATAAGAAGGTCCAAGGGATATAGTAAACCTGAAGTGAAGCTTCAGAATCTAAAACTGGACTCACCGGAGAAGTTCTGAACATAGTCAGTAAGAAGAGTCAGTCCTCTTGTACTTAAGTCGGCATTGTGGCTTTTGTATTAAATTCGGATCCAATTTCTGTGTTTCATCGTCAATAAGAAGGTCTAAGAGATACAGTAAACCCGAAGTGAAGCATCGGAATCTAAAACCGGTCTCACAGGAGAGCTTCAAATCATAGTATGTAACAAGTGTCAGTCCTCTTGTACTTAAGTCGTCAATGTGCCTTTTGTATTTAATTCCGATGCAATTTCTGTGTTTCATCGTCAATAAAAAGGTCCAAGGGATACAGTAAACCTGAAGTGAAGCATCGGAATCTAAAACTGGACTCACAGGAGAGCTTCAAATCGTAGAAAGTTAGTGTGTCAGTCCCCTTGTACTTACGTCGGCATTGTGCCTTTTGTATTAATTTCGGATTCAATTTCTGTGCTTCATCGTCAATAAGAAGGTCCAAGGGATGTAGTAAACCTGAAGTGAAGCATCGGAATCTAAAACAGGACTCACAGGAAAGGTTTTTAACATAGACAGTATGAAGAGTCAGTCCTCTTGTACTTAAGTCGGCATTGTGCCTTTTGTATTAAATTACGATGCAATTTCTGTGTTTAATCGTCAATAAGAAGGTCGAAGGTACACAGTAAACCTGAAGTGAAGCATCGGAATCTAAAACCGGTCTCAAAGGAGAGGTTCAAATGATTGTATGTAAGAAGTGTCAGTCCTCTTTTACTTAAGTCGGCAATGTGATTTTTGTATTTAATTCCAAAGCAATTTCTGTGTTTCATCGTCAATAAGAAGGTCCGAGGGATACAGTAAACCTGTAGTGAAGCAACGGAATCTAAAACAGGACTCACTGCAGAGGTTCAAATCATAGAAAGTTAGAGTGCCAGACCGCTTGTAGTTAGTCGGCATTGTGCCTTTTGAATTTAATTCCGATGCAATTTCTGTGCGTCATCATCACTAAGAAGGTCTAAGGTATATGGTAAACCTGAAGTGAAGAATCGGAATCTAAAACTGGACTCGCAGGAGAGGTTCAAATCATAGAAAGTTAGAGTGTCAGTCCTCTTGTACTTAATCGGCATTGTGCCTTTTGAATGTAATTCCGATGCAATTTCTGTGTTACATCGTCAATAAGATGGTCCAAGGTAAACAGTAAACCAGAATTGAAGCGTCGAAAACTAAAACTGGACTCACAGGAGAGGTTCAAATCATAGAAAGTTAGAGTGTCAGTCCTCTTGTACTTAAGTCGGCATTGTGCCTTTTGTATTAAATTCGGATGCAATTTCTGTGTTTCATCGTTAATAAGAAAGTCCAAGGGATACAGTAAACCTGAAGTGAAGCATCGGAATCTAAAACTGGACTCACAGGAGCGGATCAAATCATAGAAACTTAGAGTGTCAGTCCTCTTGTACTGAAGTCAGCATTGTGCCTTTTCAATTTATTTCCGATAAAGTTTCTGTGGTTCTTCGTCAATAAGAAGGTCCAAGGTATACAGAATTCCTGAAGTGAAGCATCGGAATCTAAAATTGGACTCCCAGGAGAGGTTCAAATCATAGAATGTTACAGTTGCAGTCCTGTTGTACTGAAGTCGGCATTGTGCCTTTCGCATTTAATTACGATGCAATTTCGGTGTTTCATAGTCAATTAGAAGGTGCAAGGGATACAGTAAACCTGAAGTGATGAATCGGAATCTAAAACTGGTCTCACAGGAAAGGTTTTAAACATAGACAGCAAGAAGGGTCAGTCCTCTTGTACTTAAGTCGCCATTGTGCCTTTTGTAATAAATTACGATGCAATTTCTGTGTTTAATCGTCAATAAGAAGGTCCAAGGGATACAGTAAACCTGAAGTGAAGCATCGGAAACTAAAACCGGTCTCACAGGAGAGGCTCAAGACGTAGAATGTAAGAAGTGTCAGTCCTTTTGTACTTAAGTCGGCATTGTCCGTTTTGTATTTAATTGCGATGCAATTTCTGTGTTTCATCGTCAATAAGAATGTCCAAGGGATACAGTAAACCTGAAGTGAAGAATCGGAATCTAAAACTGGACACAAAGGAGAGGTTCAAATCATAGAAAGTTACAGTGTCAGTCCTCTTGTACTTAAGTCGGCATTGTGCCTTTGAATTTATTTCCGGTGCAATTTCTATGCTTCATCGTCAATAAGAAGGTCCAAGGTATACAGTAAACCTGTAGTGAAGCATCGGAATCTAAAACTGGACTCACAGGAGAGGTTCAAATCATAGAAAGTTAGAGTGTCAGTCCTCTTGTACTTAAGTCGGCATTGTCCCTTTTGAATTTAATTCCAATACAATTTCTGTGTTTCATCGTCAATAAGAATGTCCAAGGTATACAGTAAACCTGATGTGTAGCATCGGAAACTAAAACTGGGTTCACAGGAGAGGTTCAAATCATAGAATGTTACAGTGTCAGTCCTCTTGTACTTAAGTCGGCATTGTGCCTTTTGTATTAAATTACGATGCAATTGCTGTGTTTAATCGTCAATAAGAAGGTCGAAGGTACACAGTAAACCTGAAGTCAAGCATCGGAATCTAAAACCGGTCTCAAAGGAGTGGTTCAAATGATAGTATGTAAGAAGTGTCAGTCCTCTTTTACTTAGGTCGGCAATGTGATTTTTGTATTTAATTCCGAAGCAATTTCTGTGTTTCATCGTCAATAAGAAGGTCCAAGGGATACAGTAAACCTGTAGTGAAGCATCGGAATCTAAAACAGGACTCACAGCAGGGGTTCAAATCATAGAAAGTTAATGTGTCAGTCCTCTTGTACTTAAGTCCGCATTGTGCTATTTGAATTTAATTCCGATGCAATTTCTGTGCTTCATCGTCAATAAGAAGGTCCAAGGTAGACAGTAATCCTGAACTGACGCATCGGAAACTAAAATTGGACTCACAGGAGAGGTACAAATCATAGAAAGCTAGAGTGTCAGTCCTCTTGTACTGAAGTCGGCATTGTGCCTTTTGTATTTAATTACGATGCAATTTCTGTGTTTCATAGTGAAATAGAAGGTGCAAGGGATACAGTAAACCTGAAGTGAAGCATCGGAATCTAAAACTGGTCTCACACTAAAGGTTCATAACATAGATAGTAAAAAGACTCGGTCTTCTTTTATTGCAGTCGGCATTGTGCCTTTTGTATTTAATTCTGATGCAATTTCTGTGTTTCATCGTCAATAAGAAGGTCCAAGGGATACAGTCAACCTGAAGTGAAGCATCGGAATCAAAAATTGGACTCACAGGAGAGGTTCAAATCATAGAAAGTTAGAGTGTCAGTTCTCTTGTACTGAAGTCGGCATTGTGCCTTTTGTATTTAATTACGATGCAATTTCTGTGTTTCATAGCCAATTAGAAGGTGCAAGGGATACAGTAAACCTGAAGTGATGCATCGGAATCTAGAACTGGTCTCACAGGAAATGTTTTAAGCATAGACAGTAAGAAGGGTCAGTCCTCTTGTACTTAAGTCGGCATTGTGCCTTTTGTATTAAATGACGATGCAATTTCTGTGTTTAATCATCAATAAGAAGGTCCAAGGGATACAGTAAACCTGAAGTTAAGCATCGTAATCTAAAACCGGTCTCACAGGAGAGGCTCAAATCGTAGAATGTAAGAAGTGTCAGTCCTCTTGTCGTAGAATGTAAGAAGTGTCAGTCCTTTTGTACATAAGTCGGCATTGTGCCTTTTGTTTTTAATTCCGATGCAATTTCTGTGTTTCATCGTCAATAAGAAGGTCCAAGGGATACAGTAAACCTGAAGTGAAGCATCGGAATCTAAAACTGGACTCAAAGGAGAGGTTCAAATCATAGAAAGTTAGAGTGTCAGTCCTCTTGTACTTAATCGGCATTGTGCATTTTGAATTTAATTCCGATGCAATTTCTGTGTTTCATCGTCAATAAGAAGGTCCAAGGTATACAGTAAACCTGAAGTGAAGCATCGGAATCTAAAACTGGACTCACAGCAGAGGTTCAAATCACAGAAAGTTAGTGTCAGTCCTCTTGTACTTAAGTCAGCATTGTGCCTTTTGTATTAAATTCGGATGCAATTTCTGTGTTTCATCGACAATAAGAAAGTCCAAGGGATACAGTAAACCTGAAGTGAAGCATCGGAATCTAAAACTGGACTCACAGGAGCGGATCAAATCATAGAAAGTTAGAGTGTCAGTTCTCTTGTACTGAAGTCGGAATTGTGCCTTTTCAATTTAATTCCGACAAAGTTTCTGTGCTTCATCGTCAATAAGAAGGTCCAAGGTATACAGTAATCCTGAAGTGAAGCATCGCAATCTAAAATTGGACTCACAGGAGAGGTTCAAATCATAGAAAGTTAGAGTGTCAGTCCTCTTGTACTTCAGTCGGCATTGTGCTTTTTGTATTAAATTACGATGCAATTTCTGTGTTTAATCGTCAGTAAGAAGGTCCAAAGGATACAGTAGACCTGAAGTGAGGCATCGGAACCTAGAACTGCTCTCACAGGAGAGGCGCAAATCGTAGAATATTAGAAGTGTCAGTCCTTTTGTCGTAGAATGTAAGAAGTGTCAGTCCTCTTGTACATAAGTCGGCGTTGTGCCTTTTGTATATAATTCCGATGCAATTTCTGTGTTTCATCGTCAATAAGAAGGTCCAAGGTATACAGTAAACCTGAAGTGAAGCATCGAAATCGAAAACTGGACTCAAAGGAGACGTTCAAATCATAGAAAGTTACAGCGTCAGTCCTCTTGTACTTAAGTCGGCATTGTGCCTTTGAATGAAATTCCGATGCAATTTCTGTGTTTCATCGTCAATAAGAAGGTCCAAGGTATACAGTAAACCTGAAGTAAAGCATCGGAATCTAAAACTGGACTCACAGGAGAGGTTCAAATCATAGAAAGTTAGGGTGTCAGTCCTCTTGTAGTTAGGTCGGCATTGTGCTTTTTGAATTTAATTCCGATGGAATTTCTGTGCTTCATAGTCAGTCCGAAGGTCCAAGGAATACAGTAAACCTGAAGTGGAGCATCGGAATCTAAAACTGGACTTACAGGAGAGGTTCATATCATAGAAAGTTAGAGTGTCTGTCCGCTTGTACTTACCCGGCATTGTGCCTTTTGAATTTAATTCCGATGCAATTTCTGGGCTTCATCGTCACTAAGAAGGTCCAAGGTATATGGTAAACCTGAAGTGAAGAATCGGAATCTAAAACTGTACTCGCAGGAGAGGTTCAAATCATAGAAAGTTAGAGCGTCAGTCTTCTTGCACTTAATCGGCATTGTGCCTTTTGAATTTAATTCCGATGCAATTTCTGTGTTTCATCGTCAATAAGATGGTCCAAGGTATACAGTAAACTTGAAGTGAGGCATCGGAATCTAAAACTGGACTCACAGGAGAGGTTCAAATCATAGAAAGTTAGAGTGTCAGTCCTCTTGTACTTATGTCGGCATTGTGCCTTTTGTATTAAATTCGGATGCAATTTCTGTGTTTCATCGTCAATAAGAAAGTCCAAGGGATACAGTAGACCTGAAGTGAAGCATCGGAATCTAAAACTGGACTCACAGGAGCGGATCAAATCATAGAAAGTTAGAGTGTCAGTCCTCTTGTACTGAAGTCGGCATTGTGCCTTTTCAATTTAATTCCGATAAAGTTTCTGTGCCTCATCGTCAATACGAAGGCCCAAGGTATACAGTAATCCTGAAGTGAAGCATCGGAATCTAAAATTGGACTCACAGGAGAGGTTCAAATCATAGAAAGTTACAGTGTCAGTCCTCTTGTACTGAAGTCGGCATTTTGCCATTCGTATTTAATTACGATGCAATCTCTGTGTTTCAGAGTCAATTAGAAGGTGCAAGGGATACAGTAAACCTGAAGTGAAGCATCGGAATCTAAAACCGGTCTCACAGGAGGGGCTCATATCGTAGAATGTAAGAAGCGTCAGTCCTTTAGTACATAAGTCGGCATTGTGCCTTTTGTATTTAATTCCGATGCAATTTCTGTGTTTCATCGTCAATAAGAAGGTCCAAGGGATACAGTAAACCTGAAGTGAAGCATCGGAATCTAAAACTCGACACAAAGGAGAGGTTCAAATCATAGAAAGTTACAGTGTCAGTCCTCTTGTACTTAAGTCGGCATTGTCCCTTTGAATTTAATTCCGATGCAATTTCTGTGCTTCATCGTCAATAAGAAGGTCCAAGGTATACAGTAAACCTGTAGTGAAGCATCGGAATCTAAAACTGGACTCACAGGAGAGGTTCAAATCATAGAAAGTTAGAGTGTCAGTCCTCTTGTACTTTAGTCGGCATTGTGCCTTTTGAATTTAAATCAGATACAATTTCTGTGTTTCATCGTCAATAAGAATGTCCAAGGTATACAGTAAACCTAAATTTAAGCATCGGAATCTAAAAGTGGACTCACAGGAGAGGTTCAAATCATAGAATGTTAGAGTGTCAGTCCTCTTGTACTTAAGTCTGCATTGTGAGTTTTGAATTAAATTCCGATGCAATTTCTGTGCTTCATCGTCAATAAGAAAGTCCAAGGTATACAGTAAACGTGAAGTGAAGCATGGGAATCTAAAACAGGACTCACAGGAGAGATTCAAATCATAGAAAGTTAGAGTGTCATTATTCTTGTACTTAAGTCGGCATTGTGCCTTTTGAATTTAATTCCGATGCAATATCTGTGCTTCATCGCCAATAAGAAGGTCCAAGCTATACAGTAAACCTAAAGTAAAGCATCGGAATCTAAAACTGGACTCACAGGAGGGCTTCAAATCGTAGAAAGTTAGTGTGTCAGTCCCCTTGTACTTACGTCGGCATTGTGCCTTTTGTATTAATTTCGGATTCAATTTCTGTGCTTCATCGTCAATAAGAAGGTCCAAGGGATGTAGTAAACCTGAAGTGAAGCATCGGAATCTAAAACAGGACTCACAGGAAAGGTTTTTAACATAGACAGTATGAAGAGTCAGTCCTCTTGTACTTAAGTCGGCATTGTGCCTTTTGTATTAAATTACGATGCAATTTCTGTGTTTAATCGTCAATAAGAAGGTCGAAGGTACACAGTAAACCTGAAGTGAAGCATCGGAATCTAAAACCGGTCTCAAAGGAGAGGTTCAAATGATTGTATGTAAGAAGTGTCAGTCCTCTTTTACTTAAGTCGGCAATGTGATTTTTGTATTTAATTCCAAAGCAATTTCTGTGTTTCATCGTCAATAAGAAGGTACAAGGGATACAGTAAACCTGTAGTGAAGCATCGGAATCTAAAACAGGACTCACAGCAGAGGTTCAAATCATAGGAAGTTAGGGGGTCAGTCCTCTTGAACTTAAGTCCGCACTGTGCTTTTTGAATTTAATTCCGATGCAATTTCTGTGCTTCATAGTCAATAAGAAGGTCCAAGGTATACAGTGAACCTGAAGTGGAGCATCGGGATATAATAGTGGACTTACAGGAGAGGTTCAAATCATAGAAAGTTACAGTGTCAGTCCGCTTGTACTTAGTCGGCATTGTGCCTTTTGAATTTAATTCCGATGCAATTTCTGTGCTTCATCATCACTAAGAAGGTCTAAGGTATATGGTAAACCTGAAGTGAAGAATCGGAATCTAAAACTGGACTCGCAGGAGAGGTTCAAATCATAGAAAGTTAGAGTGTCAGTCTTCTTGTACTTAATCGGCATTGTGCCTTTTGAATGTAATTCCGATGCAATTTCTGTGTTACATCGTCAATAAGATGGTCCAAGGTAAACAGTAAACCAGAATTGAAGCGTCGAAAACTAAAACTGGACTCACAGGAGAGGTTCAAATCATAGAAAGTTAGAGTGTCAGTCCTCTTGTACTTAAGTCGGCATTGTGCCTTTTGTATTAAATTCGGATGCAATTTCTGTGTTTCATCGTTAATAAGAAAGTCCAAGGGATACAGTAAACCTGAAGTGAAGCATCGGAATCTAAAACTGGACTCACAGGAGCGGATCAAATCATAGAAAGTTAGAGTGTCAGTCCTCTTGTACTGAAGTCGGCATTGTGCCTTTTCAATTTATTTCCGATAAAGTTTCTGTGGTTCGTCGTCAATAAGAAGGTCCAAGGTATACAGAATTCCTGAAGTGAAGCATCGGAATCTAAAATTGGACTCCCAGGAGAGGTTCAAATCATAGAATGTTACAGTTGCAGTCCTGTTGTACTGAAGTCGGCATTGTGCCTTTCGCATTTAATTACGATGCAATTTCTGTGTTTCATAGTCAATTAGAAGGTGCAAGGGATACAGTAAACCTGAAGTGATGAATCGGAATCTAAACCTGGTCTCACAGGAAAGGTTTTAAACATAGACAGTAAGAAGGGTCAGTCCTCTTGTACTTAAGTCGGCATTGTGCCTTTTGTAATAAATTACTATGCAATTTCTGTGTTTAATCGTCAATAAGAAGGTCCAAGGGATACAGTAAACCTGAAGTGAAGCATCGGAATCTAAAACCGGTCTCACAGGAGAGGCTCAAGACGTAGAATGTAAGAAGTGTCAGTCCTTTTGTACTTAAGTCGGCATTGTCCGTTTTGTATTTAATTGCGATGCAATTTCTGTGTTTCATCGTCAATAAGAATGTCCAAGGGATACAGTAAACCTGAAGTGAAGAATCGGAATCTAAAACTGGACACAAAGGAGAAGTTCAAATCATAGAAAGTTACAGTGTCAGTCCTCTTGTACTTAAGTCGGCATTGTGCCTTTGAATTTATTTCCGATGCAATTTCTATGCTTCATCGTCAATAAGAAGGTCCAAGGTATACAGTAAACCTGTAGTGAAGCATCGGAATCTAAAACTGGACTCACTGGAGAGGTTCAAATCATAGAAAGTTAGAGTGTCAGTCCTCTTGTACTTAAGTCGGCATTGTCCCTTTTGAATTAAATTCCGATACAATTTCTGTGTTTCATCGTCAA
This sequence comes from Schistocerca americana, assembly GCF_021461395.2. Lineage (NCBI taxonomy): Eukaryota > Metazoa > Arthropoda > Insecta > Orthoptera > Acrididae > Schistocerca > Schistocerca americana. The sequence continues at coordinate 2,561,186 of NW_025726126.1, forward strand.
TAAGAAGGTCCAAGGTATACAATAAACCTGAAGTGGAGCATCGGGATATAAAACTGGACTTACAGGAGAGGTTCGAATCATAGAAAGTTAGAGTGTCATTCCACTTGTACTTAGTCGGCATTGTGCCTTTTGAATTTAATTCCGATGCAATTTCTGTGCTTCATCGTCACTAAGAAGGCCCAAGGTATATGGTAAACCTGAAGTGAAGAATCGGAATCTAAAACTGGACTCGCAGGAGAGGTTCAAATCATAGAAAGTTAGAGTGTCAGTCCTCTTGTACTTAATCGGCATTGTGCCTTTTGAATGTAACTCCGATGCAATTTCTGTGTTACATCGTCAATAAGATGGTCCAAGATAAACAGTAAACCTGAAGGGAAGCGTCGAAAACTAAAACTGGACCAACAGGAGAGGTTCAAATCATAGAAAGTTAGAGTGTCAATCCTCTTGTACTGAAGTCGGCATTGTGCCTTTTCAATTTATTTCCGATAAAGTTTATGTGGTTCATCGTCAATAAGAAGGTCCAAGTTATAATGAATTCCTGAAGTGAAGCATCGGAATCTAAAATTGGACTCCCAGGAGAGGTTCAAATCATAGAATGTTACAGTTGCAGTCCTGTTGTACTGAAGTCGGCATTGTGCCTTTCGCATTTAATTACGATGCAATTTCTGTGTTTCATAGTCAATTAGAAGGTGCAAGGGATACAGTAAACCTGAAGTGATGAATCGGAATCTAAACCTGGTCTCACAGGAAAGGTTTTAAACATAGACAGTAAGAAGGGTCAGTCCTCTTGTACTTAAGTCGGCATTGTGCCTTTTGTAATAAATTACTATGCAATTTCTGTGTTTAATCGTCAATAAGAAGGTCCAAGGGATACAGTAAACCTGAAGTGAAGCATCGGAATCTAAAACCGGTCTCACGGGAGAGGCTCAAGTCGTAGAATGTAAGAAGTGTCAGTCCTTTTGTACTTAAGTCGGCATTGTGCCTTTTGTATTTAATTGCGATGCAATTTCTGTGTTTCATCGTCAATAAGAATGTCCAAGGGATACAGTAAACCTGAACTGAAGCATCGGAATCTAAAACTGGACTCACAGGAGAAGTTCAAATCGGAGAAAGTTAGAGTGTCAGTACTCTTGTACTTAATTCGTCATTGTGCCTTTTGTATTAAATTCGGATGAAATTTCTGTGTTTCATCGTTAATAAGAAGGTCCAAGGGATACAGTAAACCTGAAGTGAAGCATCGGAATCTAAAACTGAACTCACAGCAAAGGTTCAAATCATAGAAATTTAGAGTGTCAGTCCTCTTGTACATAAGTCGGCATTGTTGCTTTTGAATTTAATTCCGATGCAATTTCTGTGTTTCATCGTCAATAAGAAGGTCCAAGGTATACAGTAAACCTGAAGTGAAGCATCGGAATCTAAAACTGGACTCACAGGAGAAGTTCAAATCGGAGAAAGTTAGAGTGTCAGTACTCTTGTACTTAATTCGTCATTGTGCCTTTTGTATTAAATTCGGATGAAATTTCTGTGTTTCATCGTTAATAAGAAGGTCCAAGGGATACAGTAAACCTGAAGTGAAGCATCGGAATCTAAAACTGGACTCACAGGAGAGGTTCAAATCATAGAAAGTTAGAGTGTCAGTCCTCTTCTACTTAAGTCGGCATTGTGCTTTTGGAATTTAATTCCGATGCAATTTCTCTGTTTCATCGTCAATACGAAGGTCCAAGGTGTACAGTAAACCAGAAGTGAAGCATCGGAATCTACAACTGGACTCACAGGAGAGGTTCAAATGATAGAAAGTTTAAGTGTCAGTCCTCTTGTACTTAAGTCGGCATTGTGCTTTTCGAATTTAATTCCGATGGAATTTCTGTTTTTCATCGTCAATAAGAAGGTCCAAGGGATATAGTAAACCTGAAGTGAAGCTTCAGAATCTAAAACTGGACTCACCGGAGAAGTTCTGAACATAGACAGTAAGAAGAGTCAATCCTCTTCTACTTAAGTCGGCATTGTGGCTTTTGTATTAAATTCGGATCCAATTTCTGTGTTTCATCGTCAATAAGAAGGTCCAAGAGATACAGTAAACTTGAAGTGAAGCATCGGAATCTAAAACCGGTCTCACAGGAGAGGTTCAAATCATAGAATGTAACAAGTGTCAGTCCTCTTGTACGTAAGTCGTCAATGTGCCTTTTGTATTTAATTCCGATGCAATTTGTGTGTTTCATCGTCAATAAGAAGGTCCAAGGTATACAGTAAACCTGAAGTGAAGCATCGGAATCCAAAACTGGACTCACAGGAGAGGTTAAAATCGTAGAAAGTTAGAGTGTCAGTCCTCTTGTACGTAAGTCGGAATTGTGACTTTTGTATTATTTTCGGATTCAATTTCTGTGTTTCTTCGCAAATAAGAAGGTCCAAGGGATATAGTAAACCTGAAGTGAAGCATCAGAATCTGAAACTGGACTCACAGGAAAGGTTTTTAACATAGACAGTAAGAAGAGTCATTCCTCTTGTACTTTAGCCGGCATTGTGCCTTTTGTATTAAATTACGATGCAATTTCTGTGTTTCATCCTCAATAAGAAGGTCCAAGGGATATAGTACACCTAAAGTGAAGCTTCGGAATCTAAAATTGGTCTCACCGAATAGGTTCTAAACATAGACAGTAAGAAGCGTCAGTCCTCTTGTACTTAAGTCGGCATTGCGCCTTTTGTATTAAATTCGTATTCAATTTCTGTGTTTCATCGTGAATAAGAAGGTCCAAGGGATACAGTAAACCTGAAGTGAAGCATCGGAATCTAAAACCGGTCTCACAGGAGAGGTTCAAATCATAGTACGTAAGAAGTGTCAGTCCTCTTTTACTTAAGTCGGCAATGTGACTTTTGTATTTAATTCCGAAGCAATTTCTGTGTTTCATCGTCAATAAGAAGGTCCAAGGCATACAGTAAACCTGAAGTGAAGCATCGGAATCTAAAACAGGACTCACAGCAGAGGTTCAAATCATAGAAAGTTAGAGTGTCAGTCCACTTGTACTTAAGTTGGCATTGTGCCTTTCGAATATCATTCTGATGCAATTTCTGTGTTTCATTGTCAACAAGAAGGTCCAAGGTATACAGTAAACCTGAAGTGAAGCATCGGAATATAAAACTGGTCTCACACTAAAGGTTCATAACATAGATAGTAGGAAGAGTCAGTCTTCATGTACTGAAGTCGGCATTGTGCCTTTTGTATTTAATTACGATGGAATTTCTATGTTGCATAGTCAATTAAAAGGTGCATGGGATACAGTAAACCTGAAGTGATGCATCGGAATCTAATACTGGTCTCACAGGAAAGGTTTTAAACATAGACAGTAAGAAGAATTGGTCCCCTTGTACTTATGTCGGCATTGTGCCTTTTGTATTAAATTACGATGCAATTTCTGTGTTTAATCGTCAATAAGAAGGTCCAAGGGATACAGATAACCTGAAGTGAAGCATCGGAATCTAAAACAGGTCACACAGCAGAGGCTCAAATCGTAGAATGTAGGAAGTGCCAGTCCTTTTGTAGTTAAGTCGGCATTGTGCTTTTTGTATTTAATTCCGATGCAATTTCTGTGCTTCATCGTCAATAAGAAGGTCCAAGGTATACAGTAAACCCGAAGTGACGCATCGGAATCTAAAACTGGGCTCACAGGAGCGGATCAAATCATAGTAAGTTAGAGTGTCGGTCCTCTTGTACTTATGTCGGCATGGTGCCTTTGGAATTTAATTCCGATGCAATTTCTCTGTTTCATCGTCAATACGAAGGTCCAAGGTGTACGGTAAACCAGAAGTGAAGCATCGGAATCTACAACTGGACTCACAGGAGAGGTTCAAATCATAGAAAGTTTGAGTGTCAGTCCTCTTGTACTTAAGTCGGCATTGTGCCTTACGAATTTTATTCCGATGGAATTTCTGTGTTTCATCGTCAATAAGAAGGTCCAAGGGATATAGTAAACCTGAAGTGAAGCTTCAGAATCTAAAACTGGACTCACCGGAGAAGTTCTGAACATAGTCAGTAAGAAGAGTCAGTCCTCTTGTACTTAAGTCGGCATTGTGGCTTTTGTATTAAATTCGGATCCAATTTCTGTGTTTCATCGTCAATAAGAAGGTCTAAGAGATACAGTAAACCCGAAGTGAAGCATCGGAATCTAAAACCGGTCTCACAGGAGAGGTTCAAATCATAGTATGTAACAAGTGTCAGTCCTCTTGTACTTAAGTCGTCAATGTGCCTTTTGTATTTAATTCCGATGCAATTTCTGTGTTTCATCGTCAATAAAAAGGTCCAAGGGATACAGTAAACCTGAAGTGAAGCATCGGAATCTAAAACTGGACTCACAGGAGAGCTTCAAATCGTAGAAAGTTAGTGTGTCAGTCCCCTTGTACTTACGTCGGCATTGTGCCTTTTGTATTAATTTCGGATTCAATTTCTGTGCTTCATCGTCAATAAGAAGGTCCAAGGGATGTAGTAAACCTGAAGTGAAGCATCGGAATCTAAAACAGGACTCACAGGAAAGGTTTTTAACATAGACAGTATGAAGAGTCAGTCCTCTTGTACTTAAGTCGGCATTGTGCCTTTTGTATTAAATTACGATGCAATTTCTGTGTTTAATCGTCAATAAGAAGGTCGAAGGTACACAGTAAACCTGAAGTGAAGCATCGGAATCTAAAACCGGTCTCAAAGGAGAGGTTCAAATGACTGTATGTAAGAAGTGTCAGTCCTCTTTTACTTAAGTCGGCAATGTGATTTTTGTATTTAATTCCAAAGCAATTTCTGTGTTTCATCGTCAATAAGAAGGTCCAAGGGATACAGTAAACCTGTAGTGAAGCAACGGAATCTAAAACAGGACTCACAGCAGAGGTTCAAATCATAGAAAGTTAGAGTGTCAGACCGCTTGTAGTTAGTCGGCATTGTGCCTTTTGAATTTAATTCCGATGCAATTTCTGTGCGTCATCATCACTAAGAAGGTCTAAGGTATATGGGAAACCTGAAGTGAAGAATCGGAATCTAAAACTGGACTCGCAGGAGAGGATCAAATCATAGAAAGTTAGAGTGTCAGTCCTCTTGTACTTAATCGTCATTGTGCCTTTTGAATGTAATTCCGATGCAATTTCTGTGTTACATCGTCAATAAGATGGTCCAAGGTAAACAGTAAACCAGAATTGAAGCGTCGAAACCTAAAACTGGACTCACAGGAGAGGTTCAAATCATAGAAAGTTAGAGTGTCAGTCCTCTTGTACTTAAGTCGGCATTGTGCCTTTTGTATTAAATTCGGATGCAATTTCTGTGTTTCATCGTTAATAAGAAAGTCCAAGGGATACAGTAAACCTGAAGTGAAGCATCGGAATCTAAAACTGGACTCACAGGAGCGGATCAAATCATAGAAACTTAGAGTGTCAGTCCTCTTGTACTGAAGTCAGCATTGTGCCTTTTCAATTTATTTCCGATAAAGTTTCTGTGGTTCTTCGTCAATAAGAAGGTCCAAGGTATACAGAATTCCTGAAGTGAAGCATCGGAATCTAAAATTGGACTCCCAGGAGAGGTTCAAATCATAGAATGTTACAGTTGCAGTCCTGTTGTACTGAAGTCGGCATTGTGCCTTTCGCATTTAATTACGATGCAATTTCGGTGTTTCATAGTCAATTAGAAGGTGCAAGGGATACAGTAAACCTGAAGTGATGAATCGGAATCTAAAACTGGTCTCACAGGAAAGGTTTTAAACATAGACAGTAAGAAGGGTCAGTCCTCTTGTACTTAAGTCGCCATTGTGCCTTTTGTAATAAATTACGATGCAATTTCTGTGTTTAATCGTCAATAAGAAGGTCCAAGGGATACAGTAAACCTGAAGTGAAGCATCGGAAACTAAAACCGGTCTCACAGGAGAGGCTCAAGACGTAGAATGTAAGAAGTGTCAGTCCTTTTGTACTTAAGTCGGCATTGTCCGTTTTGTATTTAATTGCGATGCAATTTCTGTGTTTCATCGTCAATAAGAATGTCCAAGGGATACAGTAAACCTGAAGTGAAGAATCGGAATCTAAAACTGGACACAAAGGAGAGGTTCAAATCATAGAAAGTTACAGTGTCAGTCCTCTTGTACTTAAGTCGGCATTGTGCCTTTGAATTTATTTCCGGTGCAATTTCTATGCTTCATCGTCAATAAGAAGGTCCAAGGTATACAGTAAACCTGTAGTGAAGCATCGGAATCTAAAACTGGACTCACAGGAGAGGTTCAAATCATAGAAAGTTAGAGTGTCAGTCCTCTTGTACTTAAGTCGGCATTGTCCCTTTTGAATTTAATTCCAATACAATTTCTGTGTTTCATCGTCAATAAGAATGTGCAAGGTATACAGTAAACCTGATGTGTAGCATCGGAAACTAAAACTGGGTTCACAGGAGAGGTTCAAATCATAGAATGTTACAGTGTCAGTCCTCTTGTACTTAAGTCGGCATTGTGCCTTTTGTATTAAATTACGATGCAATTGCTGTGTTTAATCGTCAATAAGAAGGTCGAAGGTACACAGTAAACCTGAAGTCAAGCATCGGAATCTAAAACCGGTCTCAAAGGAGTGGTTCAAATGATAGTATGTAAGAAGTGTCAGTCCTCTTTTACTTAGGTCGGCAATGTGATTTTTGTATTTAATTCCGAAGCAATTTCTGTGTTTCATCGTCAATAAGAAGGTCCAAGGGATACAGTAAACCTGTAGTGAAGCATCGGAATCTAAAACAGGACTCACAGCAGGGGTTCAAATCATAGAAAGTTAATGTGTCAGTCCTCTTGTACTTAAGTCCGCATTGTGCTATTTGAATTTAATTCCGATGCAATTTCTGTGCTTCATAGTCAATAAGAAGGTCCAAGGTATACAGTAAACCTGAAGTGGAGCATCGGGATATAAAACTGGACTTACAGGAGAGGTTCAAATCATAGAAAGTTAGAGTGTCATTCCGCTTGTACTTAGTCGGCATTGTGAATTTTGAATTTAATTCCGATGCAATTTCTGTGCTTCATCGTCACTAAGAAGGCCCAAGGTATATGGTAAACCTGAAGTGAAGAATCGGAATCTAAAACTGGACTCGCAGGAGAGGTTCAAATCATAGAAAGTTAGAGTGTCAGTCCTCTTGTACTTAATCGGCATTGTGCCTTTTGAATGTAATTCCGATGCAATTTCTGTGTTACATCGTCAATAAGATGGTCCAAGGTAAACAGTAAACCTGAAGGGAAGCGTCGAAAACTAAAACTGGACTAACAGGAGAGGTTCAAATCATAGAAAGTTAGAGTGTCAATCCTCTTGTACTGAAGTCGGCATTGTGCCTTTTCAATTTATTTCCGATAAAGTTTATGTGGTTCATCGTCAATAAGAAGGTCCAAGGTATACAGAATTCCTGAAGTGAAGCATCGGAATCTAAAATTGGACTCCCAGGAGAGGTTCAAATCATAGAATGTTACAGTTGCAGTCCTGTTGTACTGAAGTCGGCATTGTGCCTTTCGCATTTAATTACGATGCAATTTCTGTGTTTCATAGTCAATTAGAAGGTGCAAGGGATACAGTAAACCTGAAGTGATGAATCGGAATCTAAACCTGGTCTCACAGGAAAGGTTTTAAACATAGACAGTAAGAAGGGTCAGTCCTCTTGTACTTAAGTCGGCATTGTGCCTTTTGTAATAAATTACTATGCAATCTCTGTGTTTAATCGTCAATAAGAAGGTCCAAGGGATACAGTAAACCTGAAGTGAAGCATCGGAATCTAAAACCGGTCCCACGGGAGAGGCTCAAGTCGTAGAATGTAAGAAGTGTCAGTCCTTTTGTACTTAAGTCGGCATTGTGCCTTTTGTATTTAATTGCGATGCAATTTCTGTGTTTCATCGTCAATAAGAATGTCCAAGGGATACCGTAAACCTGAACTGAAGCATCGGAATCTAAAACTGGACACAAAGGAGAGGTTCAAATCATAGAAAGTTACAGTGTCTGTCCTCTTGTACTTAAGTCGGCATTGTGCCTTTGAATTTAATTCCGATGCAATTTCTGTGCTTCATCGTCAATAAGAAGGTCCAAGGTATACAGTAAAACTGTAGTGAAGCATCGGAATCTAAAACTGTACTCACAGGTGAGGTTAAAATCATAGAAAGTTAGAGTGTCAGTCCTCTTGTACTTAAGTCGGCATTGTCCCTTTTGAATTTAATTCCGATACAATTTCTGTGTTTCATCGTCAATAAGAATGTCCAAGGTATACAGTAAACCTGAAGTGTAGCATCGGAAACTAAAACTGGGTTCACAGGAGAGGTTCAAATCATAGAATGTTACAGTGTCAGTCCTCTTGTACTTATGTCTGCATTGTGCCTTTTGAATTTAATTCCGATGCAATTTCTGTGCTTCATCGTCAATAAGAAGGTCCTAGGTATACAGTAAACCTCAAGTGAAGCATCGGAATCTAAAACAGGACTCACAGGAGTGGTTCAAATCATAGAACGTTAGGGTGTCAGTCTTCTTGTACTTAGGTCGGCATTGTGCCTTTTGAATTTAATTCCGATGCAATTTCTGTGCTTCATCGTCAATAAGAAGGTCCAAGGGATATAGTATACCTAAAGTGAAGCTTCGGAATCTAAAACTGGACTCACCGGAGAGGTTCTAAACATTGACAGTAAGAAGCGTCAGTCCTCTTGTACTTAAGTCGGCATTGCGCCTTTTGTATTAAATTCGTATTCAATTTCTGTGTTTCATCGTCAATAAGAAGGTCCAAGGGATACAGTAAACCTGAAGTGAAGCATTGGAATCTAAAACCGGTCTCACAGGAGAGGTTCAATTCATAGTACGTAAGAAGTGTCAGTCCTCTTTTACTTAAGTCGGCAATGTGACTTTTGTATTTAATTCCGAAGCAATTTCTGTGTTTCATCGTCAATAAGAAGGTCCAAGGGATACAGTAAACCTGAAGTGAAGCATCGGAATCTAAAACAGGACTCACAGCAGAGGTTCATAACATAGATAGTAGGAAGAGTCAGTCTTCATGTACTGAAGTCGGCATTGTGCCTTTTGTATTTAATTACGATGGAATTTCTATGTTGCATAGTCAATTAAAAAGTGCATGGGATACAGTAAACCTGAAGTAATGCATCGGAATCTAATACTGGTCTCACAGGAAAGGTTTTAAACATAGACAGTAAGAAGAGTTAGTCCCCTAGTACTTAAGTCGGCATTGTGCCTTTTGTATTTGATTCCGATGCAATTTCTGTGCTTCATCGTCCATAAGAAGGTCCAAGGTATACAGTAAAAACGAAGTGAAGCATCGGAATCTAAAACTGGACTCACAAGAGAGGTTCAAATCATAGAAAGTTAGAGTGTCAGTCCTCTTGTACTTAAGTCGGCATTGTGCCTTTTGAATTTGATTCCGATGCAATTTCTTTGATTCATCGTCAACAAGAATGTCCAAGATATACACTAAACCTGAAGTGAAGCATCCGAATCTAAAACTGGACTCACAGGAGAGGTTCAAATCATAGAAAGTTAGAGTGTCAGTCCTCTTGTACATAAGTCGGCATTGTTGCTTTTGAATTAATTCCGATGCAATTTCGGTGTTTCATCGTCAATAAGACGGCCTAAGGTATACAGTAAACCTGAAGTGAAGAATCGGAATCTAAACATGGACTCACAGCACAGGTTCAAATCATAGAAATTTAGAGTGTCAGTGCTCTTGTACTTAAGTCGGCATTGTGCCTTTTGAATTTAATTCCGATGCAATTTCAGTGCTTCATCGTCAATAAGAAGGTCCAAGGTATACAGTAAACCTGAAGTGAAGCATCAGAATCTAAAACTGGACTCACAGGAGAAGTTCAAATCGGAGAAAGTTAGAGTGTCAGTACTCTTGTACTTAATTCGTCATTGTGCCTTTTGTATTAAATTCGGATGAAATTTCTGTGTTTCATCGTTAATAAGAAGGTCCAAGGGATACAGTAATCCTGAAGTGAAGCATCGGAATCTAAAACTGGACTCACAGGAGAGGTTCAAATCATAGAAAGTTAGAGTGTCAGTCCTCTTCTACTTAAGTCGGCATTGTGCTTTTGGAATTTAATTCCGATGCAATTTCTCTGTTTCATCGTCAATACGAAGGTCCAAGGTGTACAGTAAACCAGAAGTGAAGCATCGGAATCTACAACTGGACTCACAGGAGAGGTTCAAATGATAGAAAGTTTAAGTGTCAGTCCTCTTGTACTTAAGTCGGCATTGTGCCTTTCGAATTTAATTCCGATGGAATTTCTGTGTTTCATCGTCAATAAGAAGGTCCAAGGGATATAGTAAACCTGAAGTGAAGCTTCAGAATCTAAAACTGGACTCACCGGAGAAGTTCTGAACATAGACAGTAAGAAGAGTCAATCCTCTTCTACTTAAGTCGGCATTGTGGCTTTTGTATTAAATTCGGATCCAATTTCTGTGTTTCATCGTCAATAAGAAGGTCCAAGAGATACAGTAAACTTGAAGTGAAGCATCGGAATCTAAAACCGGTCCCACAGGAGAGGTTCAAATCATAGAATGTAACAAGTGTCAGTCCTCTTGTACGTAAGTCGTCAATGTGCCTTTTGTATTTAATTCCGATGCAATTTCTGTGTTTCATCGTCAATAAGAAGGTCCAAGGGATACAGTAAACCTGAAGTGAAGCATCGGAATCCAAAACTGGACTCACAGGAGAGGTTCAAATCGTAGAAAGTTAGAGTGTCAGTCCTCTTGTACGTAAGTCGGAATTGTGACTTTGAATTTAATTCCGATGCAATTTCTGTGCTTCATCGTCAATAAGAAGGTCCAAGGTATACAGTAAACCCGAAGTGAAGCATCGGAATCTAAAACTGGACTCACAAGAGAGGTTCAAATCATAGAAAGTTAGAATGTCAGTCCTCTTGTACTTAAGTCGGCATTGTGCCTTTTGAATTTAATTCCGATGGAATTTCTGTGTTTCATCGTCAACAAGAATGTCCAAGGTATACAGTAAACCTGATGTGAAGCATCCGAATCTAAAACTGGACTCAAAGGAGAGGTTCAAATCATAGAAAGTTAGAGTGTCAGTCCTCTTGTACATAAGTCGGCATTGTTGCTTTTGAATTTAATTCCGATGCAATTTCTGTGTTTCATCGTCAATAAGACGGCCTAAGGTATACAGTAAACCTGAAGTGAAGAATCGGAATCTAAAATTGGACTCACAGGAAAGGTTCAAATCATAGAAAGTTAGAGTGTCAGTGCTCTTGTACTTAAGTCGGCATTGTGCCTTTTGAATTTCATTCCGATGCAATTTCAGTGCCTCATCGTCAATAAGAAGGTCCAAGGTATACAGTAAACCTGAAGTGAAGCATCGGAATCTTAAACTGGACTCACAGGAGAAGTTAAAATCGTAGAAAGTTAGAGTGTCAGTACTCTTGTACTTAATTCGTCATTGTGCCTTTTGTATTAACTTCGGATGCAATTTCTGTGTTTCATCGTCAATAAGAAGGTCCAAGGGATACAGTAAACCTGAAGTGACGCATCGGAATCTAAAACTGGACTCACAGGAGCGGATCAAATCATAGTAAGTTAGAGTGTCGGTCCTCTTGTACTTATGTCGGCATGGTGCCTTTGGAATTTAATTCCGATGCAATTTCTCCGTTTCATCGTCAATACGATGGTCCAAGGTGTACGGTAAACCAGAAGTGAAGCATCGGAATCTACAACTGGACTCACAGGAGAGGTTCAAATCATAGAAAGTTTGAGTGTCAGTCCTCTTGTACTTAAGTCGGCATTGTGCCTTACGAATTTAATTCCGATGGAATTTCTGTGTTTCATCGTCAATAAGAAGGTCCAAGGGATATAGTAAACCTGAAGTGAAGCTTCAGAATCTAAAACTGGACTCACCGGAGAAGTTCTGAACATAGTCAGTAAGAAGAGTCAGTCCTCTTGTACTTAAGTCGGCATTGTGGCTTTTGTATTAAATTCGGATCCAATATCTGAGTTTCATCGTCAATAAGAAGGTCTAAGAGATACAGTAAACTCGAAGTGAAGCATCGGAATCTAAAACCGGTCTCACAGGAGAGGTTCAAATCATAGAATGTAACAAGTGTCAGTCCTTTTGTACTTAAGTCGTCAATGTGCCTTTTGTATTTAATTCCGATGCAATTTCTGTGTTTCATCGTCAATAAAAAGGTCCAAGGGATACAGTAAACCTGAAGTGAAGCATCGGAATCCAAAACTGGACTCACAGGAGAGGTTCAAATCGTAGAAAGTTAGAGTGTCAGTCCTCTTGTACGTAAGTCGGAATTGTGACTTTTGTATTAAATTAGGTTCCATTTTCTGTGTTTCATCGTCAATACGAAGGTCCAAGGGATACAGTAAACCTGAAGTGAAGCATCGGAATCTAAAACTGGACTCACAGGAGAGGTTCAAATCGTAGAAAGTTAGAGTGTCAGTCCTCTTGTACGTAAGTCGGAATTGTGACTTTTGTATTAAATTAGGTTCCATTTTCTGTGTTTCATCGTCAATACGAAGGTCCAAGGGATACAGTAAACCTGAAGTGAAGCATCGGAATCTAAAACTGGACTCACAGGAGAGGTTCAAATCATAGAAAGTTAGAGTGTCAGTCCTCTTGTACTTAAGTCGGCATTGTCCCTTTTGAATTTAATTCCGATAAAATTTCTGTGTTTCATCGTCAATAAGAATGTCCAAGGTATACACTAAACCTGAAGTGTAGCATCGGAAACTAAAACTGGGTTCACAGGAGAGGTTCAAATCATAGAATGTTACAGTGTCAGTCCTCTTGTACTTAAGTCTGCATTGTGCCTTTTGAATTTAATTCCGATGCAATTTCTGTGCTTCATCGTCAATAAGAAGGTCCTAGGTTTACAGTAAACCTCAAGTGAAGCATCGGAATCTAAAACAGGACTCACAGGAGTGGTTCAAATCATAGAACGTTAGAGTGTCAGTCTTCTTGTACTTAAGTCGGCATTGTGCCTTTTGAATTTAATTCCGATGCAATTTCTGTGCTTCATCGTCAATAAGACGGTCCAAGGTATACAGTAAACCTGAAGTGAAGCATCGGAATCTAAAACTGGACTCACAGGCGAGGTTCAAATCGTAGAATGTAAGTAGTGTCTGTCCTTTTGTAGTAAAGTCGGCATTGTGCCTTTTGTATTTAATTCCGATGCAATTTCTGTGCTTCATCGTCAATAAGAAGGTCCTAGGTTTACAGTAAACCTCAAGTGAAGCATCGAAATCTAAAACAGGACTCACAGGAGTGGTTCAAATCATAGAACGTTAGAGTGTCAGTCTTCTTGTACTTAAGTCGGCATTGTGCCTTTTGAATTTAATTCCGATGCAATTTCTGTGCTTCATCGTCAATAAGACGGTCCAAGGTATACAGTAAACCTGAAGTGAAGCATCGGAATCTAAAACTGGACTCACAGGAGAGGTTCAAATCGTAGAAAGTTAGAGTGTCAGTCCTCTTGTACTTAACTTGGCATTGTGCCTTTTGTATTATTTTCGGATTCAATTTCTGTGTTTCTTCGCAAATAAGAAGGTCCAAGGGATATAGTAAACCTGAAGTGAAGCATCAGAATCTGAAACTGGACTCACTAGAAAGGTTTTTAACATAGACAGTAAGAAGAGTCATTCCTTTTGTACTTTAGTCGGCATTGTGCGTTTTGTATTAAATTGCGATGCAATTTCTGTGTTTCATCCTCAATAAGAAGATCCAAGGTATACAGTAAACCTGAAGTGAAGCATCGGAATCTAAAACTGGTCTCACAGGAGAAGTTCAAATCATGGAAGGTTATAGTGTCAGTCCTCTTGTACTTAAGTCGTCAATGTGCCTTTTGTATTAAATTCGGATGCAATTTCTGTGCTTCATCGTCAATAAGAAGGTCCAAGGGATACAGTAAACCTGAAGTGAAGCATCGGAACCTAAAACCGGGATCACAGGAGAGGATCAAATCGTAGAATGTAAGTAGTGTCTGTCCTTTTGTAGTAAAGTCGGCATTGTGCCTTTTGTATTTAATTCCGATGCAATCTCTGTGTTTCATCGTCAATAAGAAGGTCCAAGGGATACAGTGAACCCGAAGTGAAGCATCGGAATTTAAAACTGGACTCACAGGAGAGGTTCAAATCATAGAAAGTTAGAGTGTCGGTCCTCTTCTACTTAAGTCGGCATTTTGAATTTTGAATTTAATTCCGATGCAATTTCTGTGCTTCATCGTCAATAAGATGGTCCAACGGATACAGTAAACCTGAAGTGAATCATCGGAATCTAAAACTGGACTCACAGGAGAGTTTCTAAACATAGACAGTAAGAAGAAATAGTCCTCTTGGACTTAAGTCGGCATTGTGCATTTTGTATTTAATTCCAATGCAAGTTCTGTGTTTCATCGTCAATAAGAAGGTCCAAGGGGTACAGTTAACTTGAAGTGAAGCATCGGAATCTATAACTGGACTCACAGGAGAGGTTTAAATCATAGAAAGTTGGAGTGTCAGTCCCCTTGTACTTAAGTCGCCATTGTGCCTTTTCAATTTGCTTCCGATTAAATTTCTGTGCTTCATCGTCAATAAGAAGGTCCAAGGTATACAGTAATCCTGAAGTGAACCATCAGAAACTATAATCGGACTCACAGGAGAGGTTCAAATCATAGAAAATTAGAGTGTCAGTCCTCTTGTACTTGAGTCGGCACTGTGCCTTTTGAATTTCATTCCGATGCAATTTCTGTGCTTCATCGTCAACAAGAAGGTCCAAGGGATACAGTAAACCTGAAGTGAAGGATCGGAACCTAAAACTGGTCTCAAACTAAAGGTTCATATCATAGATAGTAAGAAGAGTCAGTCCTCTTGTACTTAAGTCGGCATTGTGCCTTTTGTATTAAATTCGGATCCAATTTCTGAGTTTCATCGTCAACAAGAAGGTTCAAGGTATACAGTAAAACTGATGTGAAGCATCGGAAAATAAAACTGGACTCACAGGAGAGGTTCAAATCATAGAAAGTTAGGATGTCAGTCCCCATATACTTAAGTCGGCATTGTGCCTTTTGTATTACATTCGGATGCAATATCTGTGTTTCATCGTCAATAAGAAGGTCCAAGGGAAACAGTAAACCTGAAGTGAAGCATCGGAATCTAAAACTGGACTCACAATAGTGGTTCAAATCATAGAAAGTTAGAGAGTCAGTCCTCTTGTACTTAAGTCGGCATTGTGCTTTTTGTATTAAATTCGGATGCAATTTCTGTGCTTTATCGTCAATAAGAAAGTCCAAGGGATACAGTAATCCTGAAGTGAAGCATCGGAATCTAAAACTGGTCTCAAACTAAAGGTTCATATCATAGTTAGTAAGAAGAGTCAGTCCTCTTGTACTTAAGTCGGCAGTGTGCCTTTTGTATCAAATTCGGATCCAATTTCTGTGTTTCATCGTCAATAAGAAGGTCCAAGGGATACAGTAAACCTGAAGTGAAGCATCGGAATCTAAAACCGGGCTCACGGGAGAGGATCAAATTGTAGAATTTAAGAAATGTCAGTCCTTTTGTACTTAAGTCGTCATTGTGCCTTTTGCATTTAATTCCGATGCAATTTCTGTGTTTCATCGTCAATAAGAAGGTCCAAGGGATACAGTAAACCTGAAGTGAAGCATCGGAATCTAAAACTGGACTCACAGGAGAGGTTCAAATCATAGAAAGTTAGAGTGTCAGTCCTCTTGTACTTAAGTCGGCATTGTGCTTTTTGAATTTAATTCCGATGCAAATTCTGTGCTCCATCGTCTATAAGATGGACTAAGGTATACAGTAAACCTGAAAAGAAGCATCGGAATCTAAAATTGGTCTCAAAGGAGAGGTTCAAATCATAGAAAGTTAGAGTGTCGGACCTCTTGTACTTAAGTAGGCATTGTGCCTTTTGTATTTAATTCCGATGCAATCTCTGTGTTTCATCGTCAATAAGAATTTCCAAGGTATACAGAAAACCTGAAGCGAAGCAACGGAATCTAAAACTGGACTCACAGGCGAGGTTCAAATCATAGAAAGTTAGAGTGTCGGTCCTCTTGTACTTATGCCGTCATAGTGCCTTTTGAATTTAATTCTGATGCAATTTCTCTGTTTCATCGTCAATACGAAGGTCCAAGGTGTACGGTAAACCAGAAGTGAAGCATCGGAAACTAAAACTGGACTCACAGGAAAGGTTCTAAACATAGACAGTAAGAAGAGTCAGTCCTCTTGTACTTAAGTCGGCATTGTACCTTTTGTATCAAATTCGGATGCAATTTCTGTGTTTCATCAACAATAAGAAGGTCCAAGTGATACAGCAAACCTGAAGTGAAGCATCGGAGTCTAGAACCGGTCGCACAGGAGAGCTTCAAATCTTAGAATGTAAGAAGTGTAAGTCCTCTTGTACTTAAGTCAGAAATGTGCCTTTTGTATGTAATTCCGATGCAATTTCTGTGTTTCATCGTCAATAAGAAGGTCCAAGGGATACAGTAAACCTGAAGTGAAGAATCGGAATCTAAAACTGGACTCACAGGAGAGGTTCAAATCATAGAAATTTAGAGTGTCAGTCCTCTTGTACTTAAGTCGGCATTGGGCCTTATGTATTAAATTCGGATGCAATTTCTGTGTTTCATCGTCTATAAGGAGGTCCAAGGGATACAGTAAGCCTGAGGTGAAGCATAGGAATCTAAAACTGGACTCACAAGAGAGGATCATATCATAGAAAGTTAGAGTGTCGGTCCTCTTGTACTTAAGTTGGCATTGTGCCTTTTGTATTAAATTCGGATGCAATACCTGTGCTTCATCGTCAATAAGAAGGTCCAAGGGATACAGTAAACCTGAAGTGAAGCTATGGAATCTAAAATTGGTCTCAAAGGAGAGGTTCAAATCATAGAAAGTTAGCGTGTCAGACCTCTTGTACTTAAGTAGGCATTGTGCCTTTTGCATTTAATTCCGATGCAATCTCTGTGTTTCATCGTCAATAAGAAGGTCCTAGGTATACAGAAAACCTGAAGTGAAGCAACGGAATCTAAAACTGGACTCACAGGTGAGGTTCAAATCATAGAGAGTAAGAGTGTCAGTCCTCTTGTACTTAAGTCGGCATTGTGCCTTTTCAATTTAATTCCGATAAAATATCTGTGCTTCGACGTCAATAAGAAGGTACAAGGTATACAGTAATCCTGAGGTGAAGCATCGGAATGTAAAATTGGACTCACAGGAGAGGTTCAAATCATTGAAAGTTAGAGTGTCAGTCCTCTTTTACTTAAGTCGGCATTGTGCCTTTCGAATTTCATTCAGATGCAATTTCCGTGTTTCATCGTCAACAAGAAGGTGCTAGGTATACAGTAAACCTGAAGTGAAGCATCGGAATCTAAAACTGGACTCACAGGAGAGGTTCTAAACATAGACAGGAAGAAGAGTCAGTCCTCTTGTACTGAAGTCATTATTGTGCATTTTGTATTTAATTCCGATGCAATTTCTGTGTTTCATCGTCAATAAGAAGGTCAAAGGTATACAGGAAACCTAAAGTGAAGCATCAGAAACTATAACTGGACTCACAGGAGAGGTTCCAATCATAGAAAGTTAGAGTGTAAGTCCCCTTGTACTTATGTCGGCATTGTGCCTTTTCAATTTACTTCCGATTAAATTTCTGTGTTTCATCGTCAATAAGAAGGTCAAAGGTATACAGGAAACCTAAAGTGAAGCATCGGATTCTATAATCGGACTCTCAGGAGAGGTTAAAATCATAGAATGTTAGAGTGTCAGTCCTCTTGTACTTAAGTCGGCATTGTGCCTTTTGAATTTAAGTCCGATGCAATTTCTGTGTTTCATCGTCAACAAGAAGGTCCTAGGTATACAGTAAACCTGATGTGTAGCATCGGAAAATAAAACTGGACTCACAGGAGAGGTTCAAATCATAGATAGTTACGGTGTCAGTCCCCTTATACTTAAGTCGGCATTGTGCCTTTTGTATTAAATTCGGATGCAATATCTGTGTTTCATCGTCAATAAGAAGGTCCAAGGGATACAGTAAACCTGAGGTGAAGCATCGGAATCTAAAACTGGTCTCACAGGAGAGGCTCAAATCATAGAAGGTTAGAGTGTCAGTCCTCTGGTACTTAAGTCGGCATTGTGCCTTTTGTATTAATTTCGGATGCAATATCTGTGCTTCATTGACAATAAGAAGGTCCAAAAGATATAGTAAACCTGAATCTAAAACTGGTCTCAAACTAAAGGTTCATAACATAGATAGTAAGAAGAGTCAGTCTTCTTGTACTGAAGTCGGCATTGTGTCTTTTGTATTTAATTACGATGCAATTTGTGTGTTTCTTAGTCAATTAGAAGGTGGAAGGGATACAGTAAACCTGAAGTGATATATCGGAATCTAAAACTGGTCTCACAGGAAAGGTTCTAAACATAGACAGTAAGAAGAGTCAGTCCTCTTGTACCAAAGTCGGCATTGTGCCTTTTTTTTAAAATTACGATGCAATTTCTGTGTTTCATCGTCAATAAGAAGGTCCAAGGGATACAGTAAACCTGAAGTGAAGCATCGGAATCTAAAACTGGACTCACAGGAGACGTTCAAATCATAGAAAGTTAGAGTGTCAGTCCTCTTGTACTTAAATCGGCATTGTGCCTATCGAATTTAATTCCGATGCAATTTCTGTGTTTCATCGTCAACAAGAAGGTCCTAAGTATACAGTAAACCTGAAGTGAAGCATCGGAATCTAAAACTGGACACACAGGAGAGTTTCAAATCATAGAAAGTTAGAGTGTCAGTCCTCTTGTACTTAAATCGGCATTGTGCCTATCGAATTTAATTCCGATGCAATTTCTGTGTTTCATCGTCAACAAGAAGGTCCTAAGTATACAGTAAACCTGAAGTGAAGCATCGGAATCTAAAACTGGACTCACAGGAGACGTTCAAATCATAGTAAGTTAGAGTGTCGGCACTCTTGTACTTAAGTTGGCATTGTGCCTTTTGTATTAAATTCGGATGCAATATCTGTGTTTCATCGTAAATAAGAAGATCCAAGGGATACAGTAAACCTGAAGTGAAGCATCGGAATCTAAGACTGGACTCACAGGAGAGTTTCAAATCATAGAAAGTTAGAGTGTCAGTCCTCTTGTACATAAGTCGGCATTGTGCCCTTTGAATATAATTCCGATGCAATTTCTGTGCTTCATCGTAAAGAAGAAGATCCAAGGTATACAGTAAACCTGAAGTGAAGCATCGGAATCTAAAACTGGTCTCACAGGAGAAGTTCAAATCATAGAAGGTTAGAGTATCAGTCCTCTTGTACTTAAGTCGGCATTGTGCCTTTTGTATTAAATTCGAATGCAATTTCTGTGCTTCATCGTCAATAAGAAGGTCCAAGGGATACAGTAAACCTGAAGTGAACCATCGGAATCTAAAACTGGTCTCACAGGAGAGGTTCTAAAAATAGACAGTAAGAAGAGTAAGTCCTCTTGTACTTAAGTCGGCATTGTGCCTTTTGTATTAAATTCGGATGCAATTTCTGTGTTGCATCGTCAACAAGAAGGTCCAAGGGATACAGTAAACCTGAAGTGAAGCATCGGAATCTAAAACCGGTCTCTCAGGAGAGGTTCAAAACATAGAATGTAAGAAGTGTCAGTCCTCTTGTACTTAAGTCGGCATTGTGCCTTTTGTATTTAATTCCGATTCAATTTCTGTGTTTCATCGTTAATAAGAAGATCCAAGGGATACAGTAAACCTGACGTGAAACATCGGAATCTAAAACTGGACTCACAGGAGAGGTTCAAATCATAGAAAGTTAGAGTGTCAGTCCTGTTGTACTTAAGTCGGCATTGTGCCTTTTTAGTTTAATTCCGATGCAATTTCTGTGCTTCATCGTCAAGAAGAAGGTCCAAGGTATACAGTAAACCTGAAGTGAAGCATCGGAATCTAAAACTGGGCTCACGGGAGAGGTTCAAATCATAGAAAGTTAGATTGTCAGTCCTCTTGTACTTAAGTCGGCATTGTGCCT
Organism: Schistocerca americana; assembly: GCF_021461395.2. Taxonomy (NCBI): domain Eukaryota; kingdom Metazoa; phylum Arthropoda; class Insecta; order Orthoptera; family Acrididae; genus Schistocerca; species Schistocerca americana. The sequence continues at coordinate 2,581,168 of NW_025726126.1, forward strand.
TTTGAACTTAATTACGATGCAATTTCTGTGTTTCATCGTCAATAAGAAGGTCTAAGGTATAGAGTAAACCTGAAGTGAAGCATCGGAATCTTAAATTGGACTCACAGGAGAGGTTCAAATCAAAGAAAGTTAGAGTGTCAGTCCTCTTGTACTTAGGTCGACATTGTGCCCTTTGTATTAAATTCGGATGCAATTTCTGTGCTTCATTGTCAATAAGATGGTCCATGGTATAGAGTAAACTTGAAGTGTAGCATCGGAATCTAAAACTGTACTCACAGGAGAGGTTCAAATCAGAAAAAGTGAGAGTGTCAGTCCTCTTGTACTTTAGTCGGCATTGTGCCTTTTGAATTTAATTACGATGCAATTTCTGTGTTTCATCGTCAATAAGAAGGTCTAAGGTATAGAGTAAACCTGAAGTGAAGCATCGGAATCTTAAATTGGACTCACAGGAGAGGTTCAAATCATAGAAAGTTAGAGTGTCAGTCCTCTTGTACTAAAGTCGGCATTGTGCCTTTTGAATTAATTTCGGATGCAATTTCTGTGTTTCATTGTCAATTAGAAGGTCCAAGGTATGCTGTAAACCTGAATTGAAGCATCGGAATCTAAATCTGGTCTCACAGGAAAGGTTCTAAACATAGATATTAAGAATAGTCAGTCCTGTTGTACTTAAGTCGGCATTGTGTCTTTTGTATTAAATTCGGATGCAATTTCTGTGTTTCATCGACAATAAGAAGGTCCTAGGGGTACAGTAAACCTGAAATGAAGCATCGGGATCTAAAACTGGACTCACAGGAGAGGTTCAAATCATAGAAAGTTAGATTGTCAGTCCTCTTGTACTTAAGTCGGCATTGTGCCTTTTGAATTTAATTCCGATGCAATTTCTGTGCTTCATCGTCAATAAGAAGGTCCAAGGTATACAGTAAACCTGAAGTGAAGCATCGGGATCTAAAACTGGACTCACAATAGAGGATCAAATCATAGAAAGTTAGATTGTCAGTCCTCTTGTACTTAAGTCGGCATTGTGCCTTTTGAATTTAATTACGATGCAATTTCTGTGTTCCATCGTCCATAAGAAGGTCCCACGTATACAGTAAACCTGAAGTGAAGCATCGGAATCTAAAACTGGACCACAGGAGAGGTTCTAATCATAGAAAGTTAGAGTGTCAGTCCTCTTGTACTTAAGACGGCATTGTGCCTTATGAACTTAATTCGGATGCAATCTCTGTGCTTCATCGTCAACAAGAAGGTCTAAGGTATAGACTAAACCTGAAGTGAAGCATCGGAATCTAAAACTGGACTCACAGGAGCGGTTCAAATCATAGAGAGTTAGAGTGTCAGTCCTCTTGTACTTAAGTCGGCATTGTGCCTTTTCAACTTAATTCCGATAAAATATCTGTGCTTTGACGTCAATAAGAAGGTACAAGGTATACAGTAATCCTGAGGTGAAGCATCGGAATGTAAAATTGGACTCACAGGAGAGGTTCAAATCATAGAAAGTTAGAGTGTCAGTACTCTTGTGCTTAACTCGGCATTGTGCCTTTCGAATTTCATTCAGAGGCAATTTCTGTGTTTCATCGTCAACAAGAAGGTGCTAGGTATACAGTAAACCTGAAGTGAAGCATCGGAATCTAAAACTGGACTCACAGGAGAGGTTCTAAACATAGACAGTAAGAAGAGTCAGTCCTCTTGTACTTAAGTCACCATTGTGCATTTTGTATTTAATTACAATGCAATTTGTGTGTTTCATAGTCAATTAGAAGGTGCAAGGGATACAGTAAACTTAAAATTGGTCTCACAGGAAAGGTTCTAATCATAGACAGTAAGAAGAGTCAGTCCTCTTGTACTTGAGCCGGCATTGTGCCTTTTTTTTAAAATTACGATGCAATTTCTGTGTTTCATCGTCAATAAGAAGGTCCAAGGGATACAGTATACATGAAGTGAAGCATCGGTATCTAAAACTGGACTCACAGGAGACGTTCAAATCATAGAAAGTTAGAGTTTCAGTCCTCTTGTACTTAAATCGTCAATGTGCCTTTTGAGTTTAATTCCGATGCAATTTCTGTGCTTTATTGTCAACAGGAAGGTCCAAGGTATACAGCAAACCTGATGTGAAGCATCGGAATCTAAAACTGGACTTACAGTAGAGGTTCAAATCATAGAAAGTTAGAGTGTCAGTCCTCTTGTAATTAAGTCGGCATTGTGCCATTTGAATTTAATTCCGATGCAATTTCTGTATTTCATCGTCAATAAGAAGGTCCAAGGGATACAGTAAACCTGAAGTGAAGCATCGGAATCTAAAACTGGTCTCAAACTAAAGGTTCATAACATAGAGAGTAAGAAGAGTCAGTCTTCTTGTACTGAAGTCGGCATTGTGCTTTTGTATTTAATTACGATGCAATTTCTGTGTTTCATAGTCAACAAGAAGGTCCAAGGGATACAGATAACATGAAGTGAAGCATCGGAATCTAAAACTGGTCTCACAGAAGAGGTTCTAAACATAGACAGTAAGAAGAGTAAGTCCTCTTGTACTTAAGTTGGCATTGTGCCTTTTGTATTAAATTCGGATGCAATTTCTGTGCTTCATCGTAAATAAGAAGATCCAAGGTATACAGTAATCCTGAACTGAAGCAACGGAATCTAAAACTGGTCTCACAGGAGAAGTTCAAATCAAAGAAGGTTAGAGAATCAGTCCTCTTGTACTTTAGCCGGCATTGTGCCTTTTGTATTAAATTAGGATGCAATTTCTGTGCTTCATCGTCAGTAAGAAGGTCCAAGGGATACAGTAAACCTGAAGTGAAGCATCGGAATCTAAAACTGGTCTCAAACTAAAGGCTCATAACATAGATAGTAAGAAGAGTCAGTCTTCTTGTACTGAAGTCGGCATTGTGCTTTTGTATTTAATTACGATGCAATTTCTGTGTTTCATCGTCAATAAGAAGGTCCAAGGGATACAGTAAACCTGAAGTGAAGCATCGGAATCTAAAACTGGACTCACTGGAGTGTATCATATCATAGAAAGTTAGAATGTCAGTCCTCTTGTACTTATGTCGGCATTGTGCCATTTGAATTTAATTCCGATGCAATTTCTGTATTTCATCGTCAATAAGAAGGTCCAAGGGATACAGTAAACCTGAAGTGAAGCATCGGAATCTAAAACTGGTCTCAAACTAAAGGTTCATAACATAGATAGTGAGAAGAGTCAGTCTTCTTGTACTGAAGTCGGCATTGTGCTTTTGTATTTAATTACGATGCAATTTCTGTGTTTCATAGTCAACAAGAAGGTCCAAGGGATACAGATAACATGAAGTGAAGCATCGGAATCTAAAACTGGTCTCACAGGAGAGGTTCTAAACATAGACAGTAGGAAGAGTACGTCCTCTTGTACTGAAGTCGGCATTGTGCCTTTTGTATTAAGTTCGGATGCAATTTCTGTGTTTCATAGTCAATAAGAAGGTCCAACTGATACATTAAACCTGAAGTGAAGCATCGGAATCTAATACTGGACTCACAGGAGAGGTTCAAATCATAGAGAGTTAGAGTGTCAGTCCTCTTGTACTTAAGTCGGCATTGTCCCTTTTGAATTTAATTCAGATGCAATTTCTGTGCTTCATCGTCAATAAGAAGGTCCTAGGTATGCTGTAAACCTGAAGTGAAGCATCGGAATCTAAAACTGGTCTCACAGGAAAGGTTCTAAACATAGATATTAAGAAGAGTCAGTCCTGTTGTACTTAAGTCGGCATTGTGTGTTTTGTATTCATTTCGGATGCAATTTCTGTTTTTCATCGACAATAAGAAGGTCCTAGGGGTACAGTAAACCTGAAGTGAAGCATCGGGATCTAAAAATGGACTCACAGGAGAGGTTCAAATCATAGAAAGTTAGAGTGTCAGTCCTCTTGTACTTTAGTCGGCATTGTGCCTTTTGAATTTAATTACGATGCAATTTCTGTGCTTCATCGTCAATAAGAAGGTCCAAGGTATTCAGTAAACCTGAAGTAAAGCATCGGAATCTAAAACTGGACTCAAAGGAGAGGTTCAAATCATAGAAAGTTAGAGTGTCAGTCCACTTGTACTTAAGTCGGCATTGTGCCTTATGAACATAATTCGGATGCAATCTCTGTGCTTCATCGTCAATAAGAAGGTCTAAGGTGTAGAGTAAACCTGAAGTGAAGCATCGGAATCTTAAATTGGACTCACAGGAGAGGTTGATATCATAGAAAGTTAGAGTGTCAGTCCTCTTGTACTTAAGTCGGCATTGTCCCTTTTGTATTAAATTCGGATGCAATTTCTGTGCTTCATTGTCAATAAGTGGGTCCAAGGTATAAAGTAAACTTGAAGTGAAGCATCGGAATCTAAAACTGGACTCACAGGAGAGGTTCAAATCATAGAAAGTGAGAGTGTCAGTCCTCTTGTACTTTAGTCCTCATTGTGCCTTTTGAATTTAATTCCGATGCAATTTCTGTGCTTCATCGTCAATAAGAAGGTCCAAGGTATACAGTAAACCTGAAGGGAAGCATTGGGATCTAAAACTGGACTCACAGGAGAGGTTCAAATCATAGAAAGTTAGAGTGTCAGTCCTCTTGTACTAAAGTCGGCATTGTGCCTTTTGAATTAATTTCGGATGCAATTTCTGAGTTTTATCGTCAATTAGAAGGTCCAAGGTATGTTGTAAACCTGAAGTGAAGCATCGGAATCTAAAACTGGTCTCACAGGAAACGTTCTAAACATAGATATTAAGAAGAGTGAGTCCTGTTGTACTTAAGTCGGCATTGTGTCTTTTGTATTAAATTCGGATGCAATTTCTGTGTTTCATCGACAATAAGAACGTCCTAGGGGTACAGTAAACCTGAAGTGAAGCACCGGAATCTATAACTGGACTCACAGGAGACTTTCAAATCATAGAAAGTTAGAGTATCAGACCTCTTTTACTGAAGTCGACATTGTGTCTTTTGTATTAACATCGGATGCAATTTCTGTGCTTCATCGTCAATAAGAAGGTCCAATTTATAAAGTAAACTTGAAGTGAAGCATCGGAATCTAAAACTGGACTCATAGGAGCGGTTCAAATCATAGAAAGTTAGAGTGTCAGTCCTCTTGTACTTAAGTCGGCATTTTACCTTTTGAATTTAATTCCGATGCAATTTCTGTGCTTCATCGTCAATAAGAAGGTCCAAGGTATACAGTAATCCTGAAGTGAAGCATCGAAATCTAAAACTGGACTCACAGAAGAGGTTCAAATCATAGAAAGTTAGAGTGTCAGTCCTCTTGTACTTAAGTCGGCATTGTGCCTTTTGAATTTAATCCCTATGCAATTTCTGTGTTTCATCGTCAATAAGAAGGTCCAAGGTATACAGTTAACCTGAAGTGAAGCATCGGAATCTAAAACTGGACTCACAGGAGAGGTTTAAATCATAGAAAGTGAGAGTGTCAGTCCTCTTGTACTCTAGTCGGCATTGTGCTTTTGAATTTAATTCCGATGCAATTTCTGTGCTTCATCGTCAAAAAGAAGGTCCAACGTATACAATAAACCTGAAGTGAGGCATCGGGATCTAAAACTGGACTCACAGGAGCGGTCAAATCATAGAAAGTTAGAGTGTCAGTCCTCTTGCACTTAAGCCGGCATTGTGCCTTTTGTATTAAATTCGGATGCAATTTCTGTGCTTCATCGTCAATAAGAAGGTCCAAGGTATACAGAAAAACCTGAAGTGAAGCATCGGAATTTAAAACCGGTCTCACAGGAGAGGTTTAAATCATAGAAAGTTAGATTGTCAGTCCTCTTGAGCTTATGTCGGCATTGTGCCTTTTGTACTAAATTCGGATACAATTTCTGTGCTTCATCGTCAATAAGAAGGTCAGAGGTATACAGTAAACCTGAAGTGAAGCATCGGAACCTAAAACTGGTCTCAAACGAAAGGTTCATAACGTAGATAGTAAGAAGAGTCAGTCTTCTTGTACTGAAGTCGGCATTGTGCCTTTTCTATTTAATAACGATGCAATTTGTGTGTTTCATAGTCAATTAGAAGGTCCAAGGGATACAGTAAACTTGAAGTGAAGCATCGGAATCTAAAACTGGTCTCACAGGAAAGGTTCTAAACATGGACAGTAAGAAGAGTCAGTCCTCTTCTACTTAAGTCGGCATTGTGCCTTTTTTTTAAATTATGATGCAATTTTTGTGTTTAATCGTCAATAAGAAGGTCCAAGGGATACTGTAAGCCTGAAGTGAAGCATCGGAACCTAAAACCGGTCTCACAGGAGAGGATCAAATCGTAGAATGTAAGACGTGTCAGTCCTTTTGTACATAAGTCGGCATGCTGACTTTTGTATTTAATTCCGATGCAATTTCTGTGTTTCATCGTCAATAAGAAGGTCCAAGGGATACAGTAAACCTGAAGTGAAGCATCAGAAACTGAAACTGGACTCACAGGAGAAATTCAAATCATAGAAAGTTAGAGTGTTAGTCCTCTTGTACTTAAGTCGGCATTGTGCCTTTTGTATGTAATTCCGATAAAATTTCTGTGTTTCATCGTCAGTAAGAAGATCCACGGAATACAGTAAACCTGAAGTGAAGCATCGGAATCTAAAACTGGACTCACAGGAGAGGTTCAAAACATAGAATGTTAGAGTGTCAGTCCTCTTGCACTTAAGTCGGCATTATGCCTTTTGAATTTAATTCCGATGCAATTTCTGGGCTTCATCGTCAATAAGAAGGTCCAAGGTATACAGTAAACCTGAAGTGAAGCATCGAAATCTAAAACTATACTCACAGGAAAGGTTCAAATCATAGAATGTTAGAGTGTCAGTCCTCTTGTACTTAAGTCGGCATTGTGCCTTTTGAATTTAATCCCTATGCAATTTCTGTGTTTCATCGTCAATAAGAAGGTCCAAGGTATACAGTTAACCTGAAGTGAAGCATCGGAATCTAAGACTGGACTCACAGGAGAGGTTTAAATCATAGAAAGTGAGAGTGTCAGTCCTCTTGTACTCTAGTCGGCATTGTGACTTTTGAATTCAATTCCGATGCAATTTCTGTGCTTCATCGTCTATAAGAAGGTCCAAGGTATACAGTAAACCTGAAGGGAAGCATCGGGATCTAAAACTGGTCTCACAGGAGAGGTTCAAATCATAGAAAGTTAGAGTGTCAGTCCTCTTGTACTAAAGTCGGCATTGTGCCTTTTGAATTAATTTCGGATGCAATTTCTGTGTTTCATCGTCAATTAGAAGGTCCAAGGTATGTTGTAAACCTGAAGTGAAGCATCGGAATCTAAAACTGGTCTTACAGGAAACGTTCTAAACTTAGATATTAAGAAGAGTCAGTCCTGTTGTACTTAAGTCGGCATTGTGTCTTTTGTATTAAATTCGGATGCAATTTCTGTGTTTCATCGACAATAAGAACGTCCTAGGGGTACAGTAAACCTGAAGTGAAGCATCGGAATCTATAACTGGACTCACAGGAGAGGTTCAAATCATAGAAAGTTAGAGTATCAGACCTCTTTTACTTAAGTCGGCATTGTGCCTTTTGTATTAAAATCGGATGCAATTTCTGTGCTTCATCGTCAATAAGAAAGTCCAAGGTTATAAAGTAAACTTGAAGTGAAGCATCGGAATCTAAAACTGGACTCATAGGAGCGGTTCAAATCATAGAAAGTTAGAGTGTCAGTCCTCTTGTACTTTAGTCGGCATTTTGCCTTTTGAATTTAATTCCGATGCAATTTCTGTGCTGCATCGTCAATAAGAAGGTCCAAGGTATACAGTAATCCTGAAGTGAAGCATCGGAATCTAAAACTGCACTCACAGAAGAGGTTCAAATCATAGAAACTTAGAGTGTCAGTCCTCTTGTACTTAAGTCGGCATTGTGCCTTTTGAATTTAATCCCTATGCAATTTCTGTGTTTCATCGTCAATAAGAAGGTCCAAGGTATACAGTTAACCTGAAGTGAAGCATCGGAATCTAAGACTGGACTCACAGGAGAGGTTTAAATCATAGAAAGTGAGAGTGTCAGTCCTCTTGTACTCTAGTCGGCATTGTGCCTTTTGAATTCAATTCCGATGCAATTTCTGTGCTTCATCGTCTATAAGAAGGTCCAAGGTATACAGTAAACCTGAAGTGAGGCATCGGGATCTAAAACTGGACTCACAGGAGAGGTCAAATCATAGAAAGTTAGAGTGTCAGTCCTCTTGCACTTAAGCCAGCATTGTGCCTTTTGTATTAAATTCGGATGCAATTTCTGTGCTTCATCGTCAATAAGAAGGTCCAAGGTATACAGAAAAACCTGAAGTGAAGCATCGGAATTTAAAACCGGTCTCACAGGAGAGGTTCAATTCATAGAATGTAAGAAGTGTCAGTCCTCTTGTACTTAAGTCGGCATTGTGCCTTTGGTATTTACGTCGGATGCAATTTCTGTGTTTGATCGCCAATAAGAAGGTCCAAGGGATACAGCATACCTGAAGTGAAGCATCGGAATCTAAAACTGGACTCACAGGAGAGGTTCAAATCATAGAAAGTTTAAGTGTCAGTCCTCTTGTACGTAAGTCGGCATTGTGCCTTTTGAATTTAATTCTGATGCAATTTCTGTGCTTCATCGTCAATAAGAAGGGTCAAGGTATACAGTAAAACCTGAAGTGAAGCGACGGAATCTAAAAACTGGACCTCACAGGAGAGGTTCAAACCATAGAAAAGTTAGAGTGTCCAGTCGTCTTGTACTTAAGTCGGCATTGTGCCTTTTGTATTAATTTCGGATGCAATATCTGTGTTTCATAGGCAATTAGAAATTTCCAAGGTATACAGTAAAACCTGAATTGGAAGCATCGGAATCTAAAACCGGTCTCACGGGAGAGGTTTTAAATCATAGAAAGTTAGAGGTGTCAGTCCTCTCGTTCATAAGTCGGTATTGTGCCTTTTGAATTTAATTCCGATGCAAATTTATGTGCTTCATCGTCAATAAGAAGGTCCAAGGTATACAGAAAAACCTGAAGTGAAGCATCGGAATCTAAAAAACCGGTCTCACAGGAGAGGTTCAATTCATAGAATGCAAGAAGTGTCAGTCCCTCTTGTACTTAAGTCGGCATTGTGCCTTTTGAATTTAATTCCGATGCAATTTCTGTGCTTCATCGTCTATAAGAAGGTCCAAGGTATGCAGTAAACCTGAAGTGAGGCATCGGATCTAAAACTGGACTCACAGGAGAGGTCAAATCATAGAAAGTTAGAGTGTCCAGTCCTCTTGCACTTAAGCCAGCATTGTGCCTTTTGTATTAATTCGGATGCAATTTCTGTGCTTCATCGTCAATAAGAAGGTCCAAAGGTATACAGAAAAACCTGAAGTGAAGCATCGGAATTTTAAAACCGGTCTCACAGGAGAGGTTCAATTCATAGAATGTAAGAAGTGTCAGTCCTCTCGTTCTTAAGTCGGTATTGTGCCTTTTGAATTTAATTCCGATGCAATTTCTGTGCTTCATCGTCAATAAGAAAGGTCCAAGGTATACAGTAAAACCTGAAGTGAAGCTTCGGAATCTAAAACTGGACCTCACAGGAGGGGTTAAAATCGTAGAAAGTCCCGAGTTTCATTCCTCTTGTACTTAAGTCGGGCATTGTGCCTATTGTATTAAATATCGATGCAATTTCTGTGTTTCATCGTCAATAAGAAGGTCCAAGAGATACAGTAAACCTGAATTGAAGGCATCGGAATCTAAAACGGGGACCCACAGGAGAGGTTCTAGACATAGACAGTAAGAAGAGTTCAGTTCTCTTGTACTTCAGTCCGCATTGTGCCTTTTGTATTAAATTCGGATGCAATTTCTGTGTTTTCATCGTCAATAAGACGGTCCTAGGGATACAGTAAAACTGAAGTGAAGGCATCGGGAATCTAAAACCGGTCTCACAGGAGAGTCAGTCCTCATGTACTTAAGTCGGCATTGTGCCTTTTGTATTTAATTCCGATGGAATTTCTGTGTTTCATCGTCAGTAAGAAGATCCACAGGATACAGTAAACCTGAAGTGAAGGATCGGAATCTAAAACTGGACTCACAGGAGAGGTTCAAAACATAGAATGTTAGAGTGTCAGTCCTCTTGTACTTAAGTCGGCATTGTGCCTTTTGAATTTATTTCCGATGCAATTTCTGGGCCTCATCGTCAATAAGATGGTCCAAGGTACACAGTAAACCTAAAGCGAAGCATCGGAATCTAAAACTGGACACACAGGAGAGGTTCAAATCATAGAAAGTTAGAGTGTCAGTCCTCTTGTACTTATGTCGGCATTGTGCCTTTTGAATTTGATTCCGATGCAATTACTGTGCTTCATCGTCAATAAGAAGGTCCAAAGTATAGAGTAAACCTGAAGTGAAGCATCGGAATCTAAAACTGGACTCACAGGAGAGGTTCAAATCTTAGAAAGTTAGAGTGTCAGTCCTCTTGTACTTAAGTCGGAATTGTGCCTTTTGAATTTAATTCTGATGCAATATCTGTGTTTCATCGTCAATAAGAAGGTCCAAGGGATACAGTAAACCTGAAGTGAAGCTTCGAAATAGAAAACTGGACTCACAGGAGAGGTTCAAATCATAGAAAGTTAGATTGTCGGTCCTCTTGTGCTTAGGTCGACATTGAGCCTTTTGAATTTAATTCCGATGCACTTTATGTGCTTCATCGTCAATAAGAAGGTCCAAGGTATACAGTAAACCTGAAGTGAACTATCGGAAACTAAGAATGGACTCACAGGAGAGGTTCAAATCATAAAAAGTTAGAGTGTCAGTCCTCTTGTACTTAAGTCGGCATTGTGCCTTTTGAATTTAATTCCGAAGCAATTTCTGTGCTTCATCGTCAATAAGAACGTCCAAGGTATACAGAAAACCTGAAGTGAAGCATCGGAATCTAAAACTGGACTCACAGTAGAGGTTAAAATTGTAGAAATGCAGAGTTTCAGTCCTCTGGTACTTAAGTCGGCATTGTGCCTTTTCTATAAAATTCGGATGCAATTTCTGTGTTTCATCGTCAATAAGAAGGTCCAAGGGATACAGTAAACCTGAAGTGAAGCATCGGAATCTATAACTGGACTCACCGGAGAGGTTCTAAACATAGACAGTAGGAAGAGTCAGTTCTCTTGTACTTAAGTTGGCATTGTGCCTATTGTATATTATTCCGATGGAATTTCTATGTTTCATCGTCAATAAGAAGATCCAAGGGATACAGTAAACCTGAAGGAAGCATCGGAATCTAAAACTGGACTCACAGGAGTGATTGAAATCATAGAAAGTTAGAGTGTCAGTCCTCTTGTACTTAAGTCGGTATTGTGCCTTTTCAATTTAATTCCGATAAAATTTCTGTGCTTCATCGTCAATAAGAACGTAGAAGGTATACAGTAATCCTTAAGTGAAGCATCGTAATCTAAAATTGGACTCACAGGAGAGGTTCCAATCATAGAAAGTTGGAGTGTCAGTCTTCTTGTACTGAGGTCGGCATTGTGTCCTTTGTATTAAATTCGGATGGAATTTCTGTGTTTCATCGACATTAAGAAGGTCCAAGGGATACAGGAAACCTGAAGTGAAGCATCGGAATCTAAAACTGGACTCACAGGAGAGGTTCAAATCATAGAAAGTTAGAGTGTCAGTCCTCTTGTAGTTAAGTCGGTATTGTGCCTTTTGAATTTAATTTCGATGCAATTTCTGTGCTTTATCGTCAATAAGAACGTCCAAGGTATACAGTAAACCTGAAGTGAAGCATCGTAATCTAAAACTGGACTCTCAGGAGAGGTTCAAATCATAGAAAGTTAGAGTGTCAGTCCTCTTGTACTTAAGACGGCATTATGTCTTTTTAATGTAATTCCGATGCAATTTCTGTGTTTCATCGTCAATAAGAATGTCCAAGGTATACAGTAAACCTGAGGTGAAGCATCGGAATCTAAAACTGGACTCACAGGAGAGGTTCACATCATAGAAAGTTAGAGTGTCGGTCTTCTTGTGCTTAAGTCGACATTGAGCCTTTTGAATTTAATTCCGATGTCTTTTATGTGCTTCATCGTCATTAAGAAGGTCCAAGGTATTCAGTAAACCTGAAGTGAAGCAACGGAATCTAAAACTGGACTCACAGGAGAGGATCAAATCATAGAAAGTTAGAGTGTCAGTCCTTTTGTACTTATGTCGGCATTGTGCCATTTGAATTTAATTCCGATGCAATTTCTGTGTTTCATCGTCAATAAGAAGGTCCAAGGTATACAGTAAACCTGAAGTGAAGCATCGGAATCTAAAACTGGACTCACAGGAGAGGTTAAAATTGTAGAAATGCAGAGTTTCAGTCCACTTGAGCTTAAGTCGGCATTGTGCCTTTTGTATTAAATTCGGATGCAATTTCTGTGGTTCATCGTCAATAAGAAGGTCCAAGCGATACAGTAAACCTGAAGTGAAGCATCGGAATCTATAACTGGACTCACAGGAGAGGTTCTAATCATAGAGAGTAGGAAGAGTCAGTTCTCTTGTACTTAAGTCGGCATTGTGCCTTTTGTATTAAATTCGTATGCAATTTCTGTGTTTCATCGTCAATAAGAATGTCCTAGGGATACAGTAAACCAGATGTGAAGCATCTGAATCTAAAAACGCTCTCACAGGAGAGGTTCAAATCATAGAATGTAAGAAGTGTCAGTCCTCTTGTACTTAAGACGGCATTGTGCCTATTGTATATTATTCCGATGGAATTTCTATGTTTCATCGTCAATAAGAAGATCCAAGGGATACAGTAAACCTGAAGGAAGCATCGGAATCTAAAAGTGGACTCACAGGAGAGGTTCAAATCATAGAAAGTTAGAGTGTCAGTCCTCTTGTAGTTAAGTCGGCATTGTGCCTTTTGAATTTAATTCCGATGCAATTTCTGTGCTTTATCGTCAATAAGATCGTCCAAGGTATACAGTAAACCTGAAGTGAAGCATCGTAATCTAAAACTGGACTCACAGGAGAGGTTCAAATCATAGAAAGTTACAGTGTCAGTCCTCTTGTAGTTAAGTCGGCATTATGCCTTTTGAATTTAATTCCGATGCAATTTCTGTGTTTCATCGTCAATAAGAATGTCCAAGGTATACCGTAAACCTGAAGTGAAGCATCGGAATCTAAAACTGGACTCACAGGAGTGGTTCAAATCATAGAAAGTTAGAGTGTCTGTCCTCTTGTACATAAGTCGGCATTGTGCCTTTTGAATTTAATTACGATCCAATTTCTGTGTTTCATCGTCAATAAGAAGGTCCAAGGGATACAGTAAACCTGAAGTGAAGCATCGGAATCTAAGACCGGTCTCACAGGAGAGGTTCAAATCATAGAATGTAAGAAGTGTCAGTCCTCTTGTACATAAGCCGGCATTGTGCCTTTTGAATTTAATTCCGATGCAATTTCTGTGCTTTATCGTCAATAAGAACGTCCAAGGTATACAGTAAACCTGAAGTGAAGCATCGGAAACTAAAACTGGGCTCTCAGGAGAGGTTCAAATCATATAAAGTTAGAGTGTCATTCCTCTTGTACCTAAGTCGGCATTGTGCCTTTTAATTTTAATTCCGATGCAATTTCTGGGCTCCATCGTCAATAAGAAGGTTCAAGGTATACAGTAAACCGGAAGTGAAGCATCGGAATCTAAAACAGGACTCACAGGAGAGGTTAAAATCGTAGAAAGGCAGAGTTTCAGTCCTCTTGTACTTAACTCGGAATTGCGCCTTTTGTATTAAATTCGGATGCAATTCCTGTGTTTCATCGTCAATAAGAAGGTCCAAGGGATACAGTAAACCTGAAGTGAAGCATCGGAATCTAAGACCGGTCTCACAGGAGAGGTTCAAATCATAGAATGTAAGAAGTGTCAGTCCTCTTGTACTTAAGTCGGCATTGTGCCTTCTGTATTTAATTCCGATGGAATCTCTGTGTTTCATCGTCAATAAGAAGATCCAAGGGATACAGTAAACCGGAAGGAAGCATCGGAATCTATAATTGGACTCACAGGAGAGGTTCAAATCATAGAAAGTTAGTGTGTCAGTTCTCTTGTACTTAAGTCGGCATTGTGTCTTTTGTATTAAATTCGGATGCAATTTCTATGTTTCATCGACAATAAGAAGGTCCAAGAGATACAGTAATCCTGAAGTGAAGCATCGGAGTCTAAAACTGGACTCACAGGAGAGGTTCAAATCATAGAAAGCTAGAATGTCAGTCCTCTTGTACTTAAGTCGGCATTGTGCCTTTTGAATTTAATTCCGATGCAATTTCTGTGCTTCATCGTCAA